>NW_027185887.1:4780805-4857606 GCF_028583685.1 Petaurus breviceps papuanus | reverse complement strand
TTAACATGGAGGGAAATACACAGTTGATTATCATAATGATAAATATGAATTGGATGAACTCACTCATAAAAACAAAATCAGATAGCAGAATAGATTAAAAACCAGAATTCTACAATATGTTGTTTACAAGAAACATTTGAAGCAGAGTGATGCGCACTGGATAATGGTAAGGGGCTGGTGCAGAAAATATCATGTAACTTAAACAAAGAAAGGAGAGGTAGCATTCATAATCTCAGATGAAGCAAAAGCTAAAACAGATCTAATTAAAAGAGATAAAGAAGGACACAATCTCTTGCTAAAAGGTACCATAGACAATGAAGTCATACCAATACTAAACATCTATGCAGTAAATGTTATAGCATCTACATTTTTTTTTGGCTTTTTGGAGGGCAATTGGGGTTAAATAACTTGCCCAAGTTTACCCAACTAGTTTTTTTTTGTGTGGGTGTTAAGTGTCTGAGGCCAGAACCAAACTGGGGTCCTCCTGACACCGGGGCCGGCGCTTTACATTTTTTAAGGAGAAATTGAATGTTACAGGAGAAAATAGATGATAAAGCTATACTACTGGGGCACCTCAATATTTCCCTCACAGAACAAGATAAATCTAATAAAAAATAAATTAGACAGAAGTTAAGGAGGTGAATAAAATTCTGGAAAAGTTGGAAATGATAGATCTCTGGAGAAAATTGAATGGGAATAGAAATATACCTTTACCCACCAGTATATGGTGCCTACACAAATCTGACCATGTGTTAGGACATTAAAAACCTCAAATTAAATGTATAAAAGCACAAATAGTGAACACATCCTTTTTAGATCATAATGCAATAAAACATACTTAATAATTAGCAATGGAGAAAAAAAATTAATTGAAAACTAAATAATCTAATCCTAAAACAAACCAACTGGGTCAAAGAATAAATCATAGAAATAATCTATAAATTCATTAAAGAAAATGACAACCGTGAGATAATATACCAAAATTTATGGGATGTAATCAAAGTAGTATATAGGGGAAATTTTATTTCTCTAACTGCTTATATCAATAAAATAGAGAAAAGCAAATCAACGAGTTTAATACACAACTTAAAAAAAACTTAGTGGCATATGATTATAATGGAATATTATTGTGTTATAATAAATGACAATCATGATGGTTTCAGAAAAAAAAATGGAAAGACTTATGAACTGATGCATAGTGAAGTGAACAGGACCAGAAGAATGCTGTACACAGTAACAACAATATTTTTCAATGAAGAACTGAGAATGACTTAGCTATTCTCAGCAATACAATGATCTAAGACAATTCCAAAAGACTATGATGAAGCATACTATCCACCTACAGAGAAAGAACTGATATTGTTTGAATATAGACTGAAGCATGCTATTTTTCACTTTCTTTCATTTTTTTATTTTGAGTCTTCTTCCATAAAAAGATTAATATGGAAATGTTTCACATAATTGCATATGTACTACCTATATCAGTTTGCTTGCTCTGTCAGGTAATGGGGAGGGTAGGATAAAATTTGGAACTCAAAATATAAATTTAAAAAACTGGGGGAGGAGTATGGCTGATCTTGGAGAGAAGTTCTAATAAGTGAGTACTCACCACTACCATCTCACAGAACTGATTTAATGTATCCAAGAGTGGATTTGTGTTTTATAGTTCCTGCCTAACTTGACATCCATGAATTCTGTATTCTCCTACAATTTAACTTCATTATGACATTCTGGGTGCTCTTTCAGATCACACCAAGGACCTTGACTTTTTCACCCAATCACATTATCCTTACTCACTCTCCTACAAACTCTGTTCTTTAGGGAGAAAAATTTGTTGGAGAGGTCTATCACAACATTGATGGAGTTCATGATAGAAATTATGACTGGATATGTGGATTTTGGAATCACTTTCTCAGACAAAATCCTTGAATTATAGCAAACTAATTAGATCTTTCAAGAGTTATGTGTTGAAAACAGGGACAAGAATAAAGATCTGAAAGTCACTTTTACCTAATGTGTGGATGGTGAATCCTGAGTCAACAAGGAATTCTGAAAAGTAGTGAGATAGGAAAAAGGGGAACTGGGAGAGAGAAGCATTACAGAAGATAATGAAGAACAGTGATTCCAGGAAGAAGGGATTTTTAACAGAATAAAAAGCTATAAAAAGATCAAGTATTATGAAGATTAAAGAAAAGATATAGAATCCTAGGATCTCAAAAATTTATCGTTTGAGCTTTTGGAAAAGAAGTTTTAGTAGACGTTAGTGGTGAGATCAAAAGCCAGATTGCAAGGTGCTGAGATTTCAAAGTGTTGGAAGCAGTGAAAGATTATTCTTTTTAGAAAGTCATGGCGAGTAACCTCTGTTTTCTATAGGAGATAAGGACATTTGCAGAAAGAGAGAAAGAAGGAGGGGGGAAGGGGAGAAAGACAGACAGAGACAGAGACTTGGGATTAGCTCTCTTGGAATTCTTAGAAAAAATAGGTGCCAAGGATATTCCCACAAATGATTTAAAGTGTGCAGTGTAAGCAAAGGAAATCCTAGCAAATCTAAAGTTTTAGAAAGAATAAAATAATTTCTATCAGATAGAAACTTACAGAAGTACCAAAAAGAGTCTTCCATAGAGGCCATATACTTGACTGCCCAGTCTTCCAAGTATCTAGTAAATTGGAGCATTAGACAATTATCTAATCTTGATTAAAGGGTACTAAGTCCTTTATGCTGGTAGAACATGCTTATATATGTGTATTCATCTAGTCAACTTCCTGTGGTTCTTAGCATTTCCAACATAGTCCATAAGCTTATTCTTGGCAATCTAGAGAACATTTCAAACAATCATTAAATATGTCATATCCTAGTTTATGAATCTTGATCATATTATAATGTATGTACAAATCAATTGTAAAATTGCTATGTGTTATGATCAAGAATAGCATCAGTTTTCTGATTTTTCTTTTCTTATTAGTTAATTCATTTATTTTTAGTTTTGACCATTTACTTCCATAAGTTTTAAATCTTCTCCCCCTCCTTCTGTGCTCCCCTTTCCAAGATGGCATGCAATCTGATATAGGCTCTACACACACATTCCTATTAAACACATTTTCACATTAGCCATGTTGCATAGAAGAAGTATAATGAATGGGAGAAATCATGAGAAAGAAAAAAAAAGAAAATAATCTGCTTCACTCTGCATTCTGACTCCATAGTTCTTTCTCTGGATATAGATGGCATTTTCCATCATTAATCCTTTGCAATTATTTAGATTCTGGCATCATTGAGAAGGGTTAAGTCTATCAATATCAGTCTTCACAAATTGTGGCTGTTACTATGTATAATGTTCTCCTGGTTCTGTTCACTTCACTCAGTATCAATTCATATAAGTCTTTCCAGGTTTCTTTGAAGTCTGCCTATTCATCATTTCTTATGACACAATAGTATTCCATTACATTCATATATCAGAACTTGTTCAACCATTCCCCAATTGATGGGCATTCCCATAACTTCCAGTTCTTGGCCACCACAAAAAGAGTTGCTGTAAATATTTTTTTTTCATGTGAGCCCTTTTCCAATTTTTATGATCTCTTTGGGATGCAGCCCTAGAAGCAGTATTGCTGGGTCAATGTGTATGTACGTTTTTATAGCAGTTTTCTGATTTTTCTACAATGAAGTGGCCACATTATTTAATTCTAACTGCTCTTTCAGCTCTAAAATCATGTATATTTTATGATTGCATTGAAGTAAACTTACATAATTACCTTAAAGTAGTAAGAATAAAAAGAAACGTTTTCATCAACTAAAAGAAAATATAATGAAACTGAAATAAGATATTTTTACCAATGTATGAAGGAGAAGCTATTCTTTTTTTTTAAGTTTTTCTTTGGAGACTTGATTGACAAACCAGAATCTTTCACTATCAACACATTCCCTTAATGTTACTATATCATATTGTTATTCACATAGAGAAACAGAGTCAGACAAGACTCAAAAATTAATCATAAAACTATTAGTTACAGATGTGTTATCTCTAGCATGAATTCACTATGACAATGAAGTGCTTTTGTCTTGTGTCTTGCCACTCAATTTCAGTGACTCTGGAGGAGAGAGTGACTTTGATGACTTTCCACAATTCTAACTCACTCAAATCCAATTCACTTGCAAACCAAGACCTTACCCTCCTGATGAAATCAATCCTCTTCCAGAACAAAGGAAAACAATAACAATGAAATTACAGGCTCAGGCCAACAAAATCACAATACAGTACAACTGATTTGAATTAATGCTATTGTACTTCACTTTAACTGTTTTTCACAATTAAATTTATATTACTTTATTGCTATCTACTTCCTAGAAGTAAATATATAATATGGGTATATGTACATATAGTGTTTTGATTTTTTTTCTTCTTTCTCTTTTCTATTCTTTTAAAAAAATTAATGTTCTTTTCTTTGGCAGACAGTTATATACATAAGTATATATGACTTTATTGTTAATTAAGGTATGAAAAGCAACATAATATAGTATATAAAAATTTGAAACAAATCAAAGAAGAGTTTGAAGTCCTACCTGTGATACATATTGAAAGTCTGATTTTTCAAATCATCTATTCTTTTCACAATTTAGGCAGCTTTCTAAGACCATTTGGGGTGGCTAGGTAGCACAGTGGAAAGAGTTCTGAACCTAAAGTAAAAAAGATTTATATTCCTGAGTTCAAATCTGGTCTCAAACACTTATTAGTAGCGTGACCCTGGGCAAGTGACTTAACCCTATTTGCTTCAGTTTTCTCATCTATAAAATGAACTAGAGAAGGAAATGGCAACTCATTCCAGTACCTTTGCCAAGAAAACCACAAATGAGGTCATGACGAGTCATACACCACTCAAAAACAATTCAGAAGACTATTAGTTACAAATAATGGCTGCATTAATTCACTATAGCAATGAAATTATAAGTTCAATGCAGTGAAATCACAGGTCCAATCTTATCCCTACCAAATAAAATAACTTTTAGAAATTTCTGCTTCTGGGAGCCAAGATGGCAGATTAAGAGGTAAGTCACTCTAATCCTACCTTATTGGCCTCTGAATGTCCAGAAAATATTGCTCCAGGAAAAACTCTGGAACAGTGGCACCAGCAGAAATACAGGGTACAGTTTGTGGAATTAACAGGCAAGTCCCTTCTCACTCTGGGGTGAGAGGAACAGTGAGGGAGGCATCCCAGCAAATCAGCATAAATCCCACCCAAGCAAACTAGCAGAATATCCTGAGTCCCAGGGTGGTAGATCAGGCAAGTGCTAATAGCAGTACCTGTGAGGGAATTAGCACAAGCAGGGAAACCGGTAGACACTAGTTCAAAAAATCACCACATGCACCAGGGTTCTCCAACAGCCAAATCTCTAGGGGCCCCAGGAGAGACAATTTAAAAATTCTTGGTCTACCTGAAAACCAAAATGAAACAAAGAGCCTAGACAGCATCTTTCAGGAAATCATCAAGGAAAACTGCTGCAAGGTCCTAGAACCAGAAGGTAAAATATTCATTGAAAGAATCTACCAATCACCTACTGAAAGAGATCCCAAAGTGAAAATGCCAAGGAATATTGTATCCAAATTCCAGAATTACCAGAACAAAGAGAAAATACTGTAAGTATCCAGAAAGAAACATTTTAATATCATAGAAACACAGTCAGGATTATTCAGGACCTTAGAGCTTCTACATTTAAATATTGGATGGCCCAGTCACTACAACATGGCTGCTTCAGAGCTCCAGCCCTGCATATTGTAGGGGGACCAAGCATCCATTCTGAGGGGTAATCACTCTGGCTTTAACCTGCTTGGATATGGATCACTGTCTGGGGTGGAGGTCCTAGGGTGTGTGACCAGTGTGTCAGAGAATGTGAAGGCTTCAGAGAGGGCAGCCAACTAATAGCTACAGCAGCTGAGAAAACCCCAGCATTTAGGACAAAGCTCCCCTCTCTGGTAGCAGAGTTCTACTGTGACAAAAAGCTCAAAAGCCATGTAATTGAGCGGCAACATGAGCAAGCTAGGGAAGCAAGGCAAGCACAGTGGTCCAACTTTGGATTCTTTTTGTGGGACAAAAAAGATCAAGGCATGGAACAGGAGGAAGACAACCAAATCAGAACTCCTGCACCAAAAGCTTTCATCAAAAGGATAAGCCGCTTACAGGCCATAGAGGAGTTTAAGAAGGATTTTGAAAACCAAATAAGAGTAGTGGAGGAAAAATTAGGAAGAGAAATGAGAATGATGCAAGAAAATTATGAAATGAGAGTCAACAACCTGACTGAAGAAAATAATACCATAAAAATAAACTAACTCAAATGGCAAAAGGGGTTCAACAAGCCAATGGGGAGCAGAATGCCTTAGAAAGCCAAATTTGCCAGGTGGAAAAAAGAATCTCAAAAGCTCACTGAAGAGAATCATTCCTTCAGAATTAGATTGCAGCAAATGGAAGCTAATGAATTTATGAGAAATCAGGATACTATTAAAGAGATCCAAACAAATGAAAAAAATAGAAGGCAATGTGAAATATCTCATTGGAAAAACCACTGGCCTGGAAAATAGATCCAGGAGAGATAATTTAAAAATTATTGGACTACCTGAAAGTCATGACCAAAAGTGATCCTAGAAATCATCCTTCAAGAAATTCTCAAGGAAAATTACCCTGATATTTTAGAACCAGAGGGCAAAATGAGGTTGAAAGAATCCACCAATCACCTCCTGAAAAAAGATCTCAAAAAGAAAACTCCTAGGAATATTATAGCCAGTTTCCAGAATTTCCACATCAAAGAGAAAATATTACAAGCAGCCAGGAAGAAACAATTTGAATATTGTGGAAACACAATCAAGATAACCCAGGATCTGGCAGCTTCTACACTGAGGGGAAGGGCTTGGAATATGATATTCTGGAGGTCAAAGGAGCTGGGATTAAAACCAAGAATCACCTACCCAGAAAAACTGAGTATCGTGTTTCAGGGGAAAATATAGTCATTCAATGGAACAGAGGACTTTCAAGCATTTTTGACAAAAAAACAGAGTTGAATAGAAAATTTGACATTTCACATACAAGGAGCAAGAGAAGCATGAGAAGGTAAACAGGGAAAAGAAATCATAAGGAACTCATCAAAGTTGAACTACTTATATTCCTATGTGGAAATATGATAATTGTAACTTATGAAACTTTTCTCATTGTGAGAATAGTTGAAGGGAATAGATATGTGTGTGTATAACATATATATATATAATATATGTGTGTGTATGTATACATACATATATATGTCTATATAGGAGGGTATATGGGTATATGAATAGATATGTGAGTGTGTGCATATATGTGTACAGGTATACATAGACAGAGGGCAAAGGATCAATTGGATAGGAAGGGATGATACTTAAAAGATGAAATTAAGAGATGAGAGAGCAAATGAGAGGAGATGGGGAGAAATAGAATGGGGTAAATTATCTCATATAGAAGAGGCAAGGGAAAACTGTTACAATGGAGGGGAAGAACAGGAAGGTAAAAGGGAATGAGTCAACCTTATTATATTGAAATAGGGAGGGAATGACATACATACTAAATACTGCATCTCACCCTACAGGAGAGTGGGGGAAGGGGATGAGAGGGGGAATGATGGAAGGGAGGGCAAGTTGAGGGGGAGGGAAGCTGGAAGCACCTACTTTTGTAAAGGGACATGATTGGGGTTGGAGCCAAGATGGATGAACAGAAGCAGTAACTTTTCTAAGCTCCTCCATGAATCCTGTCACTAAACTTTAAAAAGTGAATCTGAATGGATATTAGTGTCACAGAATCCACTGGGAGACAGAGGGTGGCAGAATCCAGGCCAGGACAGTGCCCACTTGGGTCTGGGCAGGGGAAACACAGAGCCCATGGGGCCTGTACCAGCCAGGAGTAAAGAACAAACTACAACAGGGAGAAAAGGAGTCCCAGCCAGCAGACTTACCCACCCCAAGGGCAAATCTCAGCCATCTCACCAGTGTCTCACTACAGGCTGGGCTGGGAACATCTGCCGGAGCTGGGTAAGGGAAAGCACAGGGCCCACAGCAGAGACAGCAGCTTCTCCTGGGGCTATTAGCCTATAGCCTGGAAGTTTAAAAATCATCTGCCTGATTTTCCAGGGACCAGGAAGGCAAAGTAAACTCTAGCTGCTCCAATTCCCCCTCCCTGACCTAGAAAACCCAGTTATAAATGTCCCACCCAGAGTAAAATCCTGAAATAATGCAAATAGCTTCAGGCACAGTCACTGAGAAAGGGTATAACTGAGGCAGTAAGGAATCTGGAGTGAAGGGCAGGCAAGGCCCCAAGCCCCACCTCACCTGACCAGGAAGAGCTCCCAAATTCCAAGGGTTGGAGACAGCAAGCCCTAACAACAGAAGCCCAGTTGGACCTCAACACTACCAGGAGAATCTACAGACACCAGCACTGCCAGCCACCAGCTGCTGAGCCTACCTCAGCTGTAGCCCAAAAGTATAGAGGCAGAAATCTGAAGTGGCCAGACCACCCCTCCTCCACAGGTTACTTTGTGATCAGGGTAACTCAGGGGAAACACCAAGAATCCTGGCCTTAGCCTCAGTCTAGACACCCAGAGGCTACAGTACACAAAGTCACCAACTAGGCTCTTAGCTCCCAGCCTGAGAAGTTAGGAAATAGGAAATTACAATGGGAAGGAAGGTAGCTGAGAAGGAGAAGGGGAAGGCAAGAAAATTGATCAGAGCTTATTATAGAAGAGCAAGAACAGCCATATACAGAGGACAACATGGACTCTATACTCACACCTGAGACCACAGAAGGAAATATGAACTGGTCTCAAGACCAAAAAGCATTCTTGGAGGAGCTCAAGAAAAATTTAAAAACCCAAGTTAGGGAGGTAGAAGAAAAATTTAAATCTACAGTGACCAAATTGGAAAAAAGTCTCACAGAAGAAAATATATCCTTAAAAAGTCAAATTTTTGACCTAACTGGAGAAATACCTCCCTAAAAAAGGACCTTCAAAAACTAACCAAAGACAATAATTCACTAAAAATTAGAATCATTCAAATGGAAGCTCAGGACTCTATGATGCACCAAGAGTGAATCAAGTAAAACATGAAGATTGAAAAATTAGAAGAAAGTGTAAAATACCACACTGGAAAAACAACTGACCTAGAGAACAGATCCAGGAGAGATAACCTAAGAATTGTTGGTCTACTAGAAAGCCATGATGAAAAAAAAAAAAAGCAGCCTGGACAACATCCTCCAGGAGATTGTAAAAGAAAACTGTCCTGAGGTTGTAGAATCAGAAGATAAAATAGTTATCAATAATTATTTGATATTTCATAAGGTAAAAGAGCTAGGACTGCAACCAAGGATCAATTACCCAGCAAAACTGAAAATAATCTTTCAGGCAAGGAGATGGTCATTTAATGAAATAAGAGACTTAGAGACTTTCTTGATGAAAAATCCAGAGCCCAATGGAAAATTTTATCTCCAATTACTCAAGACTCAAGAAAGACATAAAAAGGTAAACAAGGAAAACACACACACACACACACACATGCAGACACACACATTCGCACACATGCACATAGCTTGGGATGCAAAAAAGAACAAACTGTTTACATTCCTATATGAGAAGCTGATACTTCAGGGGAGTAGGTAGGGAAAGAATCTGGAATTCAAAGTTTTAAAATCAAATGTTTAAAATATATTATTTTACATGTAACTGGGAAATAAAATATACAGGCACTGGGACATGGAGATCCACCTTGCCCTAATGGAAAGATGGAGGGAGGATGCGGGAAAATATGGGAGAGAATACATTGGGGGAGGGGATATTCAGTGGGATCACTGTTTTGGGGTGGTGGGTAGGGGAAAAATGGGGAGAAAATTTATAAATCAAAATCTTGTGGAAATGAATGATGTAAACAAAAAAATAATTTTAAAATCTTCTAAAAATAAAGATTGGATGGCGTAGAATATAATATTCCATAAAGCAAAGGATCTTGTATTATAACCAAAGATCAAGTACCCAGAGAAACTGAACATAGTCTCTCAGGGAAGGAGATGGACATTCAATGAAATAGGGGAATTCCAAACCTTACTAATGAAGAGACCAGAGTTCAACAGAAAATATGATCTTCAAATACAAAACTCAAGAGAAGCAATAAAAGTTAAACACAACAACAATATGTAATAAATAAGACCAAACTGTTTACAACCCTACAAGGGAAGATGACACTTGTAATTCTTGAGAACTGTATTGTTATTAAATGATGATAACAAATGTAATTAAGTGGTGAAAAGGGATTGTACTGGAAGAAGAGGGAAGGAGGAGGCAGAGGAGGGTAAATTACATCACATGAAAAGGCACAAAATCTTATTACTATAGAGGGAAAGAAAGGAGGGAGATGACCATTGTTTGAAATTTACTCTCACCAAATTTGTCAGAGGGAATAACATAATCAATTAAGTATAGAAATCTAATTTGCTCTATGGAAAGTAGAAGGGGAAAGGGGAAAGAAAAGTAGAGAGAAGTGAGAGAAGTAGTAAGGGTAAAGGGAAAGGATAAGAAGGGGTCTAATAGAAAAGAGGACAGACTGAAGGAGGTAGTGGTCGAAAGCAAAACTTCAGTGAGGAATAAAAGAGAGAAAAGAAAGAAAAAAGCATAACTGGGGCTGGGGGGATGAAGGAGAGAAAGACACAGATAGTAAACATAACTTTGAATGTGAATGGGATGAACTTTTTCCATAAAACAGAAGTGGATAACAGAACATATTAAGAACCATAATTCTTCAATATATTGTTTCCAAGAGACACATTTGAAGCAGAGCAATACACACAGAGTAAAGGTTGGAGCAGAAAATGGAAAATGTTATGCCTAAGAAAAATAAAAAGAAGGGGTAGCAATCGTGATCTAAGAGGAAGCAAAAGCAAAAATAGATCTAATGAAAAGAGATAAGGAAGGAAACTACATCCTGTTAAAAGGTACCATAAACAATGAAGTAATATCTTTACTAAACATATATGCAGCAAGTGGTATGGTATTCAAATTCTTAGAGAAGAAATTAAAGGAGTTATAGGAAGAAATAGATAAGAAAACTGTACTAGTGGAGGACCTCAACATCCTCCTCTCAGCACTAAATAAATCTAACCACAGAATAAATGATAAAGAAGTTAAGAATAGAATTTCAGAAAAGTTAGATACACTTGACCTCTGCAGAAAATTGAATGGGGAGAGAAAGGAATATAATTTTGTTTGGTGGTACATTGCACCTACACAATAACTCATGATTTATTAGGGCATAAAACCTCACAATCCAATGCAGAAAGGCAAAAATTAGGATTACAAAGGCAACAAAAATTACATGTAATAAAGGGCGATGTAAAGATAGATTAAAAATTATTTGGAAACTAAGTAATCTATTCCTAAAGAATGAGTGGGTCAAACAACAAATCATAGAAACAATCAATGACTTTATTCAAGAGAATGAGAATAATGAAACAACACACAAAAAGTAATGGAATATATTGAAAGAGGTTCTTAGGGGAAGTTTTAAATCTCTAATTGATTCCATCAATAAAATAGAGAAAGAAGAGATCAGTGAATTGGGCATGAAAATAAAAGAAAAAAACTAGAAAAAGAACAAATTAAAAATTCCAAAATAAATACCAAATTAGAAATTCTGAAAATCAAAGGAGAGATTAATAAAAATGAAATTAAGGAAATTATTTTATTTTATTTTTTTAATGCTTCATTAACTTCTGATTTACATCATTCATTTCTGCCAGATTTTGAGTTGCAAATTTTCTCCCTGTTTTTCCCTTACTGACTGCCCCAAAAAAGCAGTCCCACAGGATATCCCCTCCTCCAATCTGCTCTCTCCCATATTTTCTCCCATATCCCTTTTGACTTTTCCAGTGGATCTCTATGCCTCAGTGCCTGTATATCTTATTTCCCAATTACATGTAAGATGGTATTAATAATAGTATATATATATATATATATATATATATTTGAATATTTTATTTTAAAACTTTAAATTCCAGATTCATTCCCTTCCTTCCTTGTCACCCACCCTTACTGGGATTATAAGCAGTTCAGTATAGGTTGTACATGTGTGACTAATGAAAAACAATACCATAGTAGATATATTGTAAAAGACTCACTATATTTCCCTCCCTTCTATCCCACCTCCCACTTGTTCTATTCTCTATTTTGATCCCATCCCTTTTCAAAAGTGGGTGCTTCCAACTTCCCTCCCCCCAGCCTGCCCTCCTTTTCATCATCCTCCCTCTCATCCCCTTCCCCCCCCATTCTCCTGGAGGGTGAGATACCCTATTTAGTGTGTATTTCACTCCGTCTTCAAGCCAGATTCAATGGGAATAAGGTTGACCCATTCCCTTTTGCCTTCCTGTTCTTCCCCTCCATTGTAACCATTTTCCCTTGCCTCTTCTATATGAGATAGTTTACCCCAATCTGTCTCTCCCCATCTCCTCCCATTGTATTCCTCTCACCTCTTAATTTCACCTTTTAAGTATCATCCCTTCCTGTTAAATTGGTCCTGTGCCCTCTATCTATGTATACCTGTAAACATATATACACACATTCACATATGCATTCATATGCCCACATACCCTCATATATAGATTTCTAATCCCTTCAACTACTGAGAAAAGTTCCATAAGTTACAATTATTTTTTTTCCATGTAGGAATGTTAATAGTTCAACTTTGATAAGTTCCTTATGATTTCTTTTCCCTGTTTACCTTCTCATGCTTCTCTTGCTTCTTGTATCTGAACATCAAATTTTCTATGCAACTCTGGTTTTTTCAGCAAGAATGCTTGAAATTCCTCTATTCCACTAAATGACCATATTTTCCCCTGAAACATGATACTCAGTTTTGCTGGGTAGGTGACCCTTGGTTTTAATTCCAGCTCCTTTGACCTCTGGAATATCATATTCCAAGCCCTTCGTTCCCTCAGTGTAGAAGCTGCCAGATCCTGGGTTATGCTGATTGTGTTTCCACAATATTCAAATTGTTTCTTCCTGGCTTCTTGTAATATTCTCTCCTTAATCTCGGAATTCCAGAACCTGGCTATAATATTCCTAGGAGTTTTCTTTTTGGGATCTTTTTCAGGAGGTGATCAATGTATTCTTTCCACCTCTATTTTGCCCTCCGGCACTAAAACATCAGGGCAGTTTTCTTTGAGAACTTCCTGGAGGATGATTTCTAGGTTCTTACTTTGGTCATGGCTTTCAGGTAGTCCAATAATTTTTAAATTATCTCTTCTGGATCTATTTTCCAGATCAGTGGTTTTTCCTATGAGATATTTCACATTGCCTTCTATTCTTTCATTTGTTTGGATCTGTTTAACAGCATCTTGATTTCTCATAAAGTCATTAGCTTCCATTTGCTTCAATCTAATTCTGAAGCAATGATTCTCCCCAATAAGCTTTTGAGATGCTTTTTCCATCTGGCAAATTCAGCTTTTTAAGGCATTCTCCTCATTGCCTTTTTGAGCCTCCTTTGCCATTTGAATCAGTCTGTTTTTTAGGTTATTGTTTTCCTCAGTCAGGCTGTTGACTCTCATTTCATAATTTTCTTGCATTGTTCTCATTTCTCTTCCCAATTTTTCTTCCACTTCTCTTATCTGCTTCTTAAGGTCCTCTATGGCCTGTAACCAGCTTATATTTCCCTTTGAAGCTTTTGGTGCAGGAGTTCTGACTTCACTATTTTCCTCCTGTTCCATTCTTAGCTCCTTTTTGTCTCCAAAATAGCAGTGTAATGTTGGAATCTTCTGTCTGCTTTGTTTCCTTTGCCTGCTCATTTTGCCACTCAATTACTTGGCTTTTGGGCTTTTTTGCCACAGTAGGACTCTGCCACCAGACAGGGGAGCTCTCGTCCCAAACGCTGGGGTTTTCTCAGGTGCTGGAGGTATTAGATGGGTGCCCTCTCTGAGGTCTCCACACTCTCTGGCAAGCTGGACACATACCCTAGGATCTCCACCCTAGACTGCAATCCAGATCCAAGCAGGTTAAAGCAAGACCGATTACCCCTCAGACAAGTGTTTGGCCCCCTACACAGGCCAGGATCTGAAGCTGCCACATGGCACTGGCTGGCTGTGCTGGTGTCTCAGCGGCTTCTCACCCCGGGGATAAAGCCACACATTCCCCCCTTACTGGTCCCAAACTCCAGACTGCACTGGCATCTCACTTTGTCCTTCGCATCTATGTGTTGATTAATCCAGAAACTGCAACCGCTGCTGCTGGTCTGGGGTCCCTCTGGCTGGAGGCTGCTCAGGCCCGCCCTGGGGCTAAAGCCTTGGTGTGGGGCTGGGCTCAGCTCCCAGAGCACTGTGCTGGATTCCAGCCCGCCAGGCTGTCGTCAGCGGGAGGTTAGCTTCTCTATGTCATTTTGTGGGTTCTGCAGCTCCAAAGTTTGTGTAGAGTCCCCTTTTTACGTGGATTGGGGAAAGTGGAAGCCGGAGCTGCGGGAAGGTCATACTTCTACTCTGCCATCTTGGCTCTGCCCCCCAAGGAAATTATTGAGCTAATAAATAAAACTAAGAACTGATTTTGTGAAAAAAAAAAAAAAGCTGTAAAACAGATAAACCTTCGGTTAATTTGATTTAAAAAAGAAAATAAGATAACCAAATTGCCATCATCAAATATGAAAAGAATGAATTCACCACCAAGAAGAGGAAATTAAGACAATAATTAGTAGCTATTTTGTCCAACTATTTTGACCAGGATGTAGTTTCTTTCCTTATCTCTTTTTATTAGATCTATTTTTGCTTTTGCTTTCTCTGAGATCAGGATTGTTACCTATGAGTTTTTTTTTTAACTTCAGCTAAAGTATATCATAGTCTGCTCTAAGCTTTTACCTTTACTTTCTGTGTATCACTCTTCAAATATGTTTCTTGTAAACAACAATTTGTAGATTTATGGTTCTTATTCCATTCATCTATCCACTTCAATTTTATGGCAAATTTAAGAAGGATATTCTTAGTGAAATGGATGAATATTTACAAAACATAAATTACCCAGACTAACAGGAGAGGAAATAAAATACTTAATCACATTTTAGAAAAAGATATTAAACAAGCCGTCAATGAACTCCTCAAGAAAAAGTCACCATGAACAGATAGATTTACAAGTGAATCCTAGCAAACATTTAAAAAACAACCAATTTCAATACTAAATAAATTATTTGCGAAAATATATTATGAATCCCTACTAAATTCTTTCTATGATACTAATACAATGTTGATACCTAGACCAGGAATAGCCAAAGTAGAGAAAGAAAATTATAGACCAATTTGTCCAATGAATATAGATGCAAAAAATTTCAATGAAATATTATCAAACAGATCACAGCAAATCATCTCAAGGATAATACATTATGAGCAGGTAAGATTCATACCAAGAATGTAGAGCTGTTTCAATATTTAAAAAAAATAATGGAGTCTTCCTTAAAATGATAGGCATCACCTATCTAAAACTATCAGCAAGAATCATATGTAATGGGGATAAGCTAGAAGTATTTCCAATAATATTGGTGGTAAAACAAGGGTATCCATTATTACTACTGTTTACTACTATTATTCAATATTGTACTAGAAATGTTAGCTTTAGCAATAAAAGAAGAAAAATAAATTGAAAGGATTAAAATAGGCAAAGAAAAAACAAAGCTATCACTCTTTACAGATGATATGATGGTATACTTACAGTATCCTAGAGAATCAAGTAAAAAAATTACTTGAAAAAATAAACAAATTTAGCAAAGTTGCAGAATATAAAACAAACCTACATAAATTGTCAGTATTTCAGTATGTTACTAACAAAGCCCAACACCAAGAGACAGAAAGAAAAATTACATTTAAAGTTACTGTAGACATTATATAATATGTGGGATTTTACTGGCCTAAAGAAACACAGGAGCTGTATGAAAACAATTACAAAATACTTTTTACACAGTCATATCTAAATAATTGGAAGAATATAACTTGCTCCTCAGTAGGCTGAACTAATATAATAAAATGACAATTAGGGGCGGCCAGGTAGCACAGCGAGTAAGAGCACTGGCTCCAGTGTAGGGATGACCTGGAGATCGAATCCTGGGCTCAGACACTTAGTACCCACCCAGAAACACCTGGCCTTGTATCCTTGAGCAAGTTACTTAACCTCAATTTCTTAGGGGTGGCCGGGTGGCTCAGTGAGTAAGAGCACCGGCTCCAGTGTTGGGATAACCTGGATCGCATCTTGGGCTCAGATACTCAGCACCACACCTAGAAATAACTGGCCGTGTAACCTTGAGCAAGTTACTTAACCCTGATTGCTTTAAAAAATAAATAAAATAAAATAAAATAAAATGACAATTGTACCTAAGTTTAATTACTTATTCAGTGCCATACCAATCAAACTATTAAAAATTATTTTGTAGAGCTTTAAAAAACAACAAAATTCATCTGGAAGAACAAAAAGGACAGAATATCAAGGAAATTAATGAAAAGAAATTCAAGAGAAGGTGTACCAGATCTTAAATTGTACTGTAAAACACCAATCATCAAAACTACTTGGTACTAGCTAAGAAAGAGTGGTGGATCAGTGGAATAGATGAGGTATGCAAGACACAATAGTCAATAATTATAGTAATCTACTATTTGATAAATCTAAAGACTCCATCTTCTGGGATAAGAATTCAATATTTGACAAATTCTGCTGGGGAAACCGGAAAATAGTACGGCAGAAACTAGGCATAGAACAATATCCCACACCCTATATCAAGGTAAAGTCAAAATGGGTACATGATTTATAGATACTTATATAATAAGCAAACTAGGAGAGCAAGGAATAGTTTACCTGTCAGATGAATGGCGAAGGGAAGAATTTATGATCAAACAAGAGATAGAGAACATTATGAAGTACAAAAGAGTACAAATTATATTTAATATAATTTTGATTATATTAAATTAAAAAGTTTTTGCACAAACAAAACCAATGCAAACAAGATTAAAAGGGAAGCAGAAAGCTGGGGAACATTTTTGCAGTCAATGTCTCTGACATTGATATTTCTACAATAGAGAATTGTGTTGAATTTAAGAATATAAGTCATTCCCCAATTGATAAATTGTCAAAGGACATGAGCAGGTAGTTTCTGATGAAGAAATAAAGCTATCTATAGTCATATGAAAAAAATACTCTGAATCACTATTGATTAAAGAAATTCAAGTCAACACAACTCTGAGGTACTACATCACATTGATCAGATTGACTAATAAGATAAAACAGGGAAATGATAAATGTTGGAGATGTGGGAAATTTTGAACACTAATGCATTGTTGATGGATTTGTGAACTAATCCAGCCATTCTGGAGAGCAATTTGAAAGTATAAAAGGACTATAAAACTGTGCATACCCTTTGACCCAACAATTCCACTTCTAAGTCTGTATCTCAAAGCGATCACAAAAAGAGGAAAAGGATCCACATATACAAAAATATTTATAGCAGCCCTTTTTATGGTGGCAAAGAATTGGAAATTGAGGTGATACCCATAAATTGAGGAATGGATGAACAAGTTGTGGTATATGAATGTAATGGAATACTATTATGCTATAAGAAATAATGAGCAGTCAGACTTCAGAAAAACCTGGAAAGATTTATATGAACCGATGCTGAGTGAAATGAACAGAACCAGGAGAACATTGTACACAGTAATAGCCACACTGTGTGATGACTGACTTCAAAAGACTTACCTCTTCTCAGCAGCACAAGGATCTAAGACAACTCCAAAAGACTCATGATGGAAAATGCTATCCATGTACAGAGAAAGAACTTTGGAGTCTGAATGCAGATGGAAGCATGCTATTTGCTCTTCTTTCCTTTTGTTGTTTTGTTTTATTTCTTCTTTCTCACAGTTCTTCTCATTATTTCTTCTTTACAACATGTCTAATGTGAAAATATGTTTAATATGAATATATAAGTAGATCCTATATCAGATTGCATGCCATCTTGGGGAGGGAAAAGGAGAGGAAGGAAGAGAAAATTTAGAACTCAAAATCTTATGTAAGTGAATGTTGAAAACTAAATGTTGAAAACTAAAACTAAATTAAATTATTTAAAAAATAATTATTTTGTATTTACTAAAATAAGTTATGTCAAGCAAAGAAAGAGATCAACTTGATGAGAAAGTGCTTAAAATTAGATAATTTAAATGTCAAATTATAGAAGAGGAAAATAATGTCTATTAATAATAGCTTAACTGCTATAAAAGATTTCTCTTTTAAGGAATTGTAAACCATAAAAATACATTTAAAGCATATCTAAAGCATCTTAAACACCTTTAAATCATACTGACAAATTTAAATACTAGAAAAAAAGGTCAGTTAAAGAATAGAGTATTCTAAATTCAGTCAGTCATAGAGAAAATATATATTGGAAATATATAGAGCAAATGCCCAGAATACATAAATATTGTGTTGTCCTCTTTGGAGACAACTGAAAAGTAAAGAAAAACAAATGTGCTAAGATGAATCACTTAGGGCAAAATGACCTTTAAGAGATATATAAATGCAGAAAAGCAAAGTTTAAATAAACCATGAGATGTTCTGTAAGTATGATGGAGAGAAGATTGTTTCAGAAAATGTGGTAGTGGACTTCCATAGATCTTGTAATAAGATCTGAAGGCCTTTCTCTGGTTATTTTTACAATAGTTTGAGGAAACAATACTCACATTCTTTTGTTTATCCCTCACTTTTACTACATGAATATCTAACTTTATCTGATGATATATTTCCTTAATAATGTCTTTTGTATCAATTCTTGAGGCAGCTGGATAGGAAGCTAACCATGGAATCAGGAAGACCTGAGCTCAAATCCAGCATCAGAAACTTACTAGCTGAGTGACCCGAGGCAAGTCATTTAATCTCTGTTTGCTTTAATCCACTGGAGAAGAAAATGGCAAAACACTACAGTATCTTTTCCAAGAAAATCCCATGGGCAATATGGTCCTTGGAGTTATGAAGAGTTGGACATGACTGAGTAACTGAATAATATCACTTGGGCAAAAGTTGCCATTGGCAAATCATTTATTTCATTATACTCCAAAGTCATTTTTTCATTGGTCTTCGTCTCAACTTTGTGAAATCGGGGAACTTTCTTATGGGATTTTTTTCCCTGCTCAATTTACTGTAACAGTATTTTGTTCTTTTCGCATGTTATTTATGTCTGGGACATTTCAAGAATATAAAATGGAGCACTACCCTCATTTTTCTCCAAATATTGCATGATTTTCATTTATGTATGACCCTCACTCATTTTCTATATCATATTCTTGAAATAATCAGCTAATTTTAAGCCTAAGGACATTATAATAGTTCCACACAGCCCCTTTCTCTCTGGCTTTAGGGAGTTTTCATTTTATATGGATATAGATATAGATCTATAGATATAGACATATATCTATGTATGCACACACACACACATATATATACATTTGTATGTATATGTACATACATATATGCATCTATATACAGGTATAGAGAGAAACAGAGATGGAAAGAGAGTCTGATGGGGATAGGGTCCTTTACAATAAGATAAGGTTCAAACAAGACTATCCATTTTCTTTATTTCTGTTTGATAAAGAAAGAAAAAGAAATTAAAGGAATATGTATGGGCAAATAAAAATAGTTTTAAGTTTTACAAAGTGCTTTACATATGATTTCATATTTGATCCTTAAAACAATCTTGTGGGGTAGTTTCTATTATCATCATTCTTTTTCAGAGAGGGTAACTGAGTTTGAGAAAGGCTAATTAAGTAACTTGCCCATAGTCACATAGCTAGTAAGTGTCTGAGGTGAATTTAAACTCACGTTTAAACCCCATATTCTATTCACTGTACCACTTTACCTGCTTTAAAGATGGAAACAAAATGATCACTTTGTGCTATTGATAATAATGGTGTGCATAAAGAACAATTTCATTGACATTCAGTCATTTTATTTCTGTCTGACTTTTCATGACCCCATTTGGGGTTTCTTGGCAAAACATCCTAGAATGGTTTGCTGCAGAGGACCACAGGCCAGTAGGACTGATCCTGATGGCTGAACAAGCCCTCTCAGGTGTTTGGCCTGCTGATGGGCCTGGATCAGTTCTCCATCCCCCAGGAAAGAGCTCAAATACACAGGTATTAGGATTAGGTCCTCAAGATCAGCCTGGCATTTAGGCCTGGAAACAGAGAAGTCCACAATGTCTTCAGGGTAAACAATTAGGGAGGAGGATTATGGCTCTATAAACCTTATGCCTGGAAGAATAAACATTGGCTCTTTACTTTCACCATTCTGGGAGTGCCATCTCTTTTTATGCACTCATTTGCAACTTCTGGGTAGTGATTCTTTCTCAGCCCTGCTGTGGGACAGAAGGGCTCCCCTGACTGGCTCCCCACAGTTTGCCATTTCCTTCTCCAGATCATTTTACAAATAAGGAAACTTGGGCAAACAGGGTTAAGTGACTTGCCTAGAGTCCCACAGTTAGTAAGTGCGTTCCTTACTCCAGGTCCAACATTCTATCCACTGAATCACCTAGCTGCCCCTAGAGAACTATAGAGAGTAAAATAAAAATTAATTGAAACTTAAGTAAACTTAACGGATATAAAATAAATCCACAAGAATCATTAATATTTCTAGGTATTTTCAATAAAATTTTACAGGGAGATATAAAAAGGAAAATTTCCTTTATAATAACTATCGTATTTATAAAATACTTGGAAGTCTTCCTATCATAATCCATATAAGAACTATATGAACACAACTACAAAACTCTTTATGGAACTGAAGATGGACCTAAATAAATGTTAAAATATTAATCACTCTTGAGTATTCTGAAATGGTATGATTAAAATTACAAATCTATCTAAGTTAATTTATTAATTTGGTGCCCTACCAAACTACCAAAGAATTACTTTATATAGAAACAAATAATATCCAGAATTTTAAGGGAAATAATGAAAAATAGTGGGAAGGAAGGGGACCTACCATAAGTAGATTTCAAACTATGCTACAAAGCAGTTATAAGGAAAAGAATTTGGTACTGGTTAAGAAACAGACATTGATCAAATGAACAGATTTGGTACCCAACATACAGAAACAAACTAACTTAGTAGTCTAGTGTTCTGTAAACACAAAATTCTTGACTAGTTGGACAGGAATTGCTACTGAAAAAATCTGTTTGGAAACAGGGTAATAGTCATTCAGAAACTAGATTTTGGCCAATACCACATACCCCATACGATGATAAGCTCTAAATGGATCTATGACATATAAAAGGCTACATCATTAAAAAATAATAAAAGAGGAACTAGGGAGAAACTATTTTCATTCGGATTTATGGATTTGGAGTCAGGAAGGCATTTCAGTTAGAGAGAATAGAACAAAAGCCTGGGATAAAGGAAAGCTGAAGTAAATTAGGGGAAAGAGGAATAGTACAGTTTGACTCTTGCAGAGGATATATAATATTTTGTATTCTCAGATAATGGCAGGAGGATGATCTTTTGGTTAAGCAATGAAGAGGTACTGAAGGTTTTTCGGTTAGGCGAGTGGCATAATCAGTGCTCCTCATAGCACTTGGTGTACTTCAATCCATTAATGCCTGGAATTTATGAAATTGATCAAATGATCTGCTAGCATCTCCATTACTAAAAAAAAAAAAAATACGCACTAGGTTTCTTTTATCTCTGAGACAAAAAACTAAAGATATTACTGTTTGGCAAAAGAATTTGTTCTAACAACAACAACAACAAATAAGCCTCTTCAGAAACAAGTTTTCTACCCACAGCTGCTGACAAAGTTCAGTTAGCTATATCACATCACTGAAAACTTAGTGATATATATCATTTTGTCTCCATACTCCCCAAAGAGGCTTCAGTTATCATTCAATTCCTTCCCACTATATCAAATATAAGAGATAAGATCCTATGGTGTATTCTCCCTGAATGGATAAACAAATGAAGCTGGAGTGAAAGCCTGGCTCTTTTGCTGCTTTTATCTCTGCTAATCAGCGCTGGGAAAGCACATTGCCTCCAAGGAGGTTCGGAGCTAATAGCTAGTCATGTAAGTCCCTCCCTTATCTTTTCCCTTTTCAATTCCAGTGAGCATGTTTTAATGATACTGTGAAAGCACAAGTCACTGAAAAGCAGACTGAGAGTAACTAAGGCAAGTTTTTCTCTATAACATCATGGACAAATGGATTGATTTGGATAAAATCACACAGCCATTCTCTGCCTGAGATTCTTCCTACAGAAAAATAATTCTTTGAGTTCCTGCTGCTTTCCTATCTTATCATTCTTCCCCATCAAATAGATAACAATATTTTTTTCAGGTTCTTTGACTCCCAATTTAGTTTCTTCTCGATTGAAATTAGTCAATCTGTTGATCAAACTCTCCAGTTTTTTGTAACTTTTGTTTTCAAAAGTAAATCAATTTCACATTAAAGCAACCTAAGGTAGCCACAACCTAGCAGTGGGCTGTTTATGGTGAGTCTGACCTAAACAAAAAGAAAGTGAACAGCTTGAGTCTGTCAATAGTGACATTAAGAGATTTCATTTATTTATTCTTTCGGGGTGTTATATTTTTTTTCACTTTGACATTTGAAAAGCCATTTCTGACTGCCAAGAATTTGACAGAAGAAATGTCAAGGGGTGAAAGAGGGTATTGTATGACAACTGGAGGCAAGGGAGGTTGCATGTGTAAGAAGTCCTAAAAACAGCATTGGATATGCCTATCAGTGTACCTGGCTGGTCAAGGGAGAGAAATAACAAGGCTCCATATTTTACTCAGTTGGAGCCTGGTGAGGTTAAATGGTTTAAAAAAAGAGGAGGGAAAAGTGAAAATGGGAGATGGTCAAATAACCAGGAATTTTTGGCAAAGGATAGACAGAAATTGATTTTTGGTGTTTTTTTTTTTGTCTTTTTTTTCTTTTTAATTGATCTAAAAATGTATGTGCAAAAATTACTTTTTCATTATTTTGTATATATCTTTTACATCTTTATTTACATATATTTTGTCTTTCTAATAGAATGTCAGTTCTTGGAGATCAGTGTGTGCTGTTTTTTTGTTTTTATAGCCTCAGAGCCTATCACAATGGCTGACATATAGTAGGCACTTACTAAAATGTTAATTGATTTTGTTGATTGATATGCCCTTTGCACAATAGCCTCATTTCCCCATTTACAGCTAGTTAAAATCAAAGGTAGCCCATGTGGCAAATATTTTGAAGATAAACATTGCATCTTGTCCCAGACAGCAGTGAGAGAGTTCCTCAGACACAGTAAACACCAGGAAATATTTGCTGGGAATGTAAGGTCAGTGAGGAAAGGGCCTGTTCATTGTGTCTTCATATCTCCGGAGCCAGGACAGTACTTTGCAAATAATAAAATTTTATTGAAGTGAATTCAATTGACTTGGTCTGTGTACCAGCTTTAGTGAATCACTGCTACCCCCCTCTCTTGCCCTTCCTCTAGTCCTGTTAGCTCTATCAGCTGAAAATAGGAATTAGAAATGATACACATTTGTTCATTTATTTTTAGTTTTCACCGTTAACTTCCATAAGATTTTTAGTTCTGAAGAAATACTTTTTTAATCTACATTTCTTCTTTGATAACTTTCTAAATCAATGAAGTGATAGTAAACTTTTTCCACTTCTCTCTCCCTGTAACACCATTCATGGCTTGACATGAGAATTAATTTCCATATTATTATTTTTTTTTTGGAAAAGTTTGCAAAAGCTCTTTGGTGGATGATGAGGAACTTTTACTAGAAAAGGATCAGAGAGGTGAAATTCATTCTGCTTATTAAATTCTATCTTTTTTTTTTTTTAAGCAATTGGGGTTAAGTAACTTGCTCAAGGTTACACGGCCAAGTGTTTCTGGGTGGGTGCTAAGTGTCTGGGCTTGGATTTGATCCCAGGTCATCCCAACTCTGGAGCTGGTGCTCTTACTCACTGCCCCACCTGGCCACCCCTAAGCAATTGGGGTTAAGTAACTTGCTCAAGGTTACAAGGCCAGGTATTTCTGTGTGGGTGCTAAGTGTCTGAGCCCAGATTCGATCCCAGGTCATCCTGACTCTGGGGCCAGTGCTCTTACCCACTATGCTACCTGGCCACCCCAGTTAAATTCTATCTTTAAAAATATGTTAAAATGGTTTCTTCTTTTAAAATACAAAAACTCATTCATAAAGAATTGAGTTCTTTCATTGGTCTGGTGGTAAAACAAAATAGAGCTTAGAATTCTCATGCTAACCAAAGGAAAAAAAAAACTTGTTGTAATATCCATTTGGCCATTCTGTGATGTCAACATAATCACAGTGCCAATCACTGCCATACTATCACTACTATAATCACTACTGCAAATGACCAATAAGCCCAACACTTATGAGCTTATGCTTAGATAATGCAATTTTAACATAGACTTTAGAGACTCTCTGAAACTAGTTCTGGTTCACCACCATGTGAACCTCTTTGTTTGGCTACACAGCTGAACTGGGGATAAATATAAAAGGCACTAGTGAACCAGGCCTGGAGCTGGGGTGGATTTGTGCAAATCACTATCTTGGACAAGTTATTGGGAATATTATTTTATTTCATGATCAGTGTGTGCTTTTGATTTTAGAGGACAAGCAAAGAATCATGATGCCATTGAGAATTTTCTGCTTTATACTTACTGATCAATCAGTTTCAATCAATGAATATTTATTAAGTGCCTACTATGTACCAGGCATTGTGAGAAGCATGGAGGGTACAAAAAGAGTCAAAAGACAGTCCCTGCCCTCAAGAAAATTACAATCTAATAGAGAAGACAACATGCAAATAAATACAGAAAAAGTAATTAGAATTAAGAGGAGTTGGTGAAGGCTTCTTATAGAAGGTGGAATTTTAGTTGGGACTTAAAGGAAGTCAGGGGATTAGTAGTCAGAGTGGAGGAGGGATAAGCATGGGGGACAATGGGAGAAAATGCCCAGAGCTGAGAGATAGAGTACATGATCATAGGTTTTTGAGTAGAAAAAGATCTAAGTGTTTTCCTAGTCCAACCTTGTTAAAATAAGCAATGAAGACATGACAGCCCAGAGAAGCCCAAAAGTAGCAGAGCCAGGGTTTGAACCTATATCTTCTGACTCCTCATTTAGTGCCAGATCTAATTCGCTCCATAACATACTGAGGCAATAGAGTAAAAAGAGTACTGAAATTAGAGTCACGAGACGCTGTGTGACTGGGAACGATGCCCTTCATGTAACCAAAATTCACTTTCATCTTTAATATGAGTATAAAATACCTGTAATACTCATATCATATTGGGAGGATGAACTGTGATAAATCATATAATATGATCTGTAAACCTCAAAGACCTACAAAAATGTCAGATAATATACATTCTGGCTTTTCTCCACTAATGCTTTCTTAAGGATTTCAGGCTATTCAGAGAGGGAAAAAAAGAACACATTTATATAGATTTATGCACAGGCCAAACTGGCAATGAGATTTGAAATACCAGTACAATTCATCTCCCCAAATCCCAGTAGTGATAGTGCTATCAACTAAGCCACCCACACTCCAATTTCTGAAGTTGATGTCTTGTTCTGTATAGAATTCATTTTTGTATGATAGGAGTTAAAATGACACCTGCTACTTTAAAACTTGGTTATTAAAACCAGGCTCTTAAATGATATTTTATTCTTATTAATGTTTTTACATTTGAGTATTTCTCTATAGATAGATGGATACTTTAAAAAACCTATTCATTCATTCCCTGTCCAAAGCAGATCTCAAGTACTCTATAATTTAAAAGACAACTTTATCTCTTGATGTTGTTTTAAAAAATATCATCACCTGAGGACCAGCTTTCTGGTCATGAATCTATCCCAGTTTTAGCTAGAATGAGTCCAGTTTGTTAGCCACAGTCAGCTTCCTTTTGGCATAACTTTCAAAAATTCAAAGTCACCTCTATACCATGATGAGTTTTCCATTCTTTAACCATGTCTCACACATATAATGTTGTATTTCAATAGAATAAGTGACTTTAAGAATATTTAACAGTATCTTCTGTATAAATATTTCAATCCCTTATTCCTAAGCATTGTAGTAAAAAGCAAGAAAGATCTTTAAAAGCAAGGACTATTTCACTTATCCTCACTACCTAGCTCAATGTCTTGCACACCTTAGGTACAAAATAAATGTTTGTTGAATTGAATTGCATCTTTGTGTTCCAACTTCC
Organism: Petaurus breviceps papuanus; assembly: GCF_028583685.1. Taxonomy (NCBI): domain Eukaryota; kingdom Metazoa; phylum Chordata; class Mammalia; order Diprotodontia; family Petauridae; genus Petaurus; species Petaurus breviceps. The sequence continues at coordinate 4,831,341 of NW_027185887.1, read as the reverse complement.
ATTGTGGTTTGATGCATTTTTCCCTTTTGTCTACCATAAATTAAATAGTCTCGTACAATGCATAGATGCAAAAAACCCTCAAGCAACAAAAAGAATAATAAAATAAAAGCTGATAAAGTAAAGTAAGGACACAGGAAAAGAAAGCTTACCATTAAACCTAATTATTTGCAAAATTCTATGTTAAATGCAATTGTTTTGTTAGCTGAGAAGTTATTTCTTATTACAGTAATGCGATCTCAGGATAGTAAGGGATGACTCAGCACATAAAAGGAGCAGTCTCAAACAAATGTCTCCAGAAGCCACTGCAAATATGACAAGACGATGTAATAATATATTATCAACTTTGTATTTGATAAATTGCAAAATTATATGTATCCAAGGCAGGTGGGTTGGGGGAAGTACAACAGATAATGCCACTGGATATTATTATTTTTTCTTCAGTTCAAATTATTTAATTTCAAGACCAAGTGCCCTTTCATTATTTGGAAAATATAACTGTACTTGCTGAGGATAAGCTGATTTTAGGCACTATGCATTGCAATTCAAAAATACTTTAATTCAGATAACACTACTTCAGAATTTGCAATAATTCAGGGAGGACTGAGTTGTAGTTTTGTTTTTCTTATATATGAAGGGAAGGTTTTTTAAATACATATCTAAGAAAAGCAAAATTACAAGGGAATATAATTAAGCCATCACCTTTTAAAAAGCAAAAATTCAAAAAAATTTAATAGGATTTTGAAACATTAAGTATTTATATACTTATAATACTGTATAACTAACTCCCACCTAGGTATCAACTTAGTCTCAGCAGGGCCTCTATGTAGAAACACTTTCTTAGCTTCTATTTCAAGCTGCTAAGGGGCACCTTGATGTAGACTTGGATAAAGAGCACATCTCAAATCCAGGAATACCTTGGTTCACATCCCACATCTGACTCATACTGACTGTGTGACCCTGTGTTGGTCACATAATCTCTTAGAGATAAATTACCAAACTGCATTGGCAGAGGGGGTGTTTTCCCTTGCGAGTTCCCTATATCAATGAATTCATGGGTATCTTCCCTATTTCTTCAAGTTACCATGCACACACACACACACACATATATATATATATATATACATACACACATAAATATATGTATATGCATATATATTTAACATAAAGCTGCATTTCCCTTTATAAAACCATCTATAACATAAGCATTTTACTAATTTAAAATGACCATTCTCTCAACTTGTTCAAACTTATTTTATGAGAGGATCTGAGGATCATTAATCTCTTTAATAGAATCCTAATGCTAACTTGGGTCATTAAGGGTCACATGGTTCAGTCTCTTGTTTTGACTTGATTTTACTGAAACTTTTGAACATTAGTGTAATGTTCCTCTAACTTCACATAAGCTTGTTTACTTGTTTATGCTCTTTTTCTTTACCACCAGCAAGAGGGCTTGGCTAGAAAATGTTGTATGTTAACTATATATTGTAAATCAAAGGCCAAAATGCATTAAGGAAACAAAAAAACAACCCACAATTATTTTAGTTGCCTGGGCAGTGGAAATGTGGGAAGATTTATTTTTGAGTAACATTTTAACCTGCTCACCCATTTTTCACGAAGATAATACAAATTGGAGAGAAGGCAGTATTGCTGCACCAACAAAATTATAGACATAGAATAGATGTCTTTCTGAAAAGGTTATTTTCTTTTTGCTATTGTTTAGTGTTCTCCAATCATATTTCATAGTGAACTCCCTTGAATTCCCTCCCAGGGTATTTGCCTTTAATACTCCTCTTCTTTTAAACTACAGCATCTGTGATTTTAATTATGTGGGTTCCCCTTCTGTTAGCCCAAATTGCAATTTAGGACTTCAGTACATGGTGGGAGGGGAATTTATGACCAAAAAACTATTCCATCTTCACATATATGTATCCATTAGATATTTCTACCTTTTTGTGGATCCTTGGTTGAATTTGTATCAGTTTTTCTGAATATTTTTGTCTTTGGCCTTAAATTGGATACCAACTTTGGCCATGTGGCCTAAAAGAAACAGGATATTTAAGAGATGATATATATACATATATATTTCTTTTTAAGATGAATTTTCCCTATCAAATGATAGCCAAAATGCAGTAATATCTGCTTTGTGTTTACCCTGCCAATGAACTATATCCCAGATTGCTTGTCCTACTTGTTACAAATCCTATCTCATTTTACCTAGGAGTATAGGAAGGAGGAAAAAATGGCAGAGGTTGCTACCTCTACAAACCCAGAAACAAACTGTTGCATCTTTAACACGTATATAGGCATTATTGCCCCTCACTTGTCACTTCTCTGCTGTGCTAATGATTGGCAATGGTCCTATAGCTAATTCCTCCTCCTAGCTATCCCCAACTCTGCAATAATAGCAACAAAAACAACAAAATAAACTTCCCCATCCTCCACTCCATTTACCAAAGAGCCTGAGGGACTGTCTTTTTCTTAATGTTCATGTGTAGAGTTTCAGAAATAGGTCTTGATAGGGGACTGGAAGCAATATTTAACATGGAGAACAGGAAGAAGGCCTTGGAAGTAAAAGGAGACAGTACTTAGCACAGTAGGTGCTCAATAAATCATTATCAAGTTGAATACAATGGTGCCACTACTAATTTAGATGCAGTTGGAGCTAGAAGTCTCTCCACATACACAAACTTGCTATTCAGTCATTTTCAGTCATGTCCAATTCTTCATGACCCCATTTTGGGTTTTCTTGGCAAAGATACTAGAATGGTTTGTCTTTTCCTTCTCCAGCTCATTTTAAGGTGAAGAAACTGAGGCAAACAGCATTAAGTCACTTACCCAGGGCCACCTAACTAGTAAGCTAGTCTGAGGCATGATTTGGACTCCTGAAGATGTCTTCCTGATTCTAGACCCGGATTCAATCTACTGTGCCACCTAGCTGTCCTCACATACACACATAGCCCCTCCTCTACCAGCACAGAGGGGTCTATTCGTTTAGTTTCAGAAACACTACAATAAGTAACCAGATTGCTAAGCTACATCATAGTTATTTAGAGCATACGCAAAATGAGATGGGCATGCTTCATAAATATTTGGAAATATAATTCCTTCTTTGTATAGATTAGTTTTAGAGTTGAAGAACATTTCATCAGTATAGCTTCAGAGTTAAACCTTGGGTAGAAAAATGTGGATAACTCTTGAGATACAGGAAGAGGACCTTGGCTTGAACCCCAGTTCTTACAACAATTGTCTATGTGATCTACAGCAAGAAACAACCTCTTTGAAGATTGATTTTCTACATTGAAAGATACAGATATTGACCTAAATAATTAGTAAGTTTTCTTTCAACTACAAATCTTTTGATCTTGTAATCCAGGACGCATAAGGAAAGTTAAAGTTTTGGTAAGGTCTTTTTCATATTTTAATGGATCTCTCTCAATAGGGGTATGCCCTAAAGTGATATAGATTACAATTCATCTGTACTTTTTTTATCCCATGAGATCTTTCTTCAGGCCTTTCTGTAAACCCATATGTTGAAGGCAGAAGAAAGAAGGTAAGCATAAGAAAAATAAAGAAAGAAGAGGAGGTGTTAACAATGATTGTAACCCTTTCAAGCTTTGCAAAGCATTTTGTGTCCATTACATCTCATTGCACTGGGGAGATTTTCCCTGATTCTTTAAACTTTGGGGTTTCCAATATATAAACTAGGATGTTCATATTATAGCTCTCATTCTTTCAGCATGTTGGTATTGTGGATGGAGTGCTAGATTTGGAGTCAGGAAGACCTGAGTTCAAAACTTATTAGTTTTTAGATCCTAGGAAAGTGACTCAACTTATCTCAATTTCAGTTTTCTTCACTGCAAAATACAGATAATTAGAGGATCTTCCAAAATTTTTGTGAGGATCAACAAGATGAAGTAAAATGCTCTTTTGTGCTTGAAGTGCTATAATGATTATCATGATTTTCACTGTTGTTGCCATGATTGCAATCATTTTAATCTTTTATTCCAGTATGACCAAACCTGTTCTTGTCATATCTGCCCTTACTGGTATTTTCATACCATTTCTCTGTACAGCTTAATCATTAGTATATGATAAAGGTTACTTAAAGTCTACTTTTTTATTATAACCCTTTGGGTTATTTTTAATGAATTTTGATTTTTTTCAAGATCTTTGCATTCTTCTACTTGTACCCATTTAGTAAATATAATCAAGAGAAGACTTCTTTTAAAAGTCATGGCAAGTGAACAACTTAGGATCACAGAAAGCATTGCATTGTTTTTGAAATGTAATCCAGCCTAATATCCTTTCCACTTAATTCTAGGTCCTACTTCCTATCCATCTACCATACCTGTTAGTCCTGTTAAAGACTTTAATGTTTATAGACTAACTCAAAAAATTACTCATCAATGTTATGGGCAATAACCATTTCCTATCAACTACATTTTTCTCTATGATCACATTGTTTAGAGGAAGTGTTTTGTTGTTGTTGCTTGTTTGTTTGTTTATTTAGTTCATAGAGTCCTGGGCTTGGTAAATCACACCTCAGATACTTACTGGCTCTGTAACTATGAACAAATCATCCAGCCTTTATTTGCTTCATTTTCAACTTTTCAGACTTGTTATAAGGATCAAATATAATGATACATATACAATTTTTATAAACCTTAAAGTTCTATATAAACACAAAGTATTCTTAATTCAAAGTACTGTGGGCAGTAAGGAGCATGTGTGCCACTATTATAATGTTATATATGAATATAAACATTTTGGAGAAATTTTAATGTAACACCTATAGAATTCATGGACATGAACATAGCTTCTTGTTCTGTCTCCCTTGATAGCTGTGATAGGGGATGGGGGTTTGTTAATGTAGAGTTATATCCATCTTTGTAAAAGTCAGAGAATGTTATATAATTTATATATATATATATATATATATGTATATGTATATATGACATGACATGTTTGATCTTTTCAAGATACATTTTGTTCAGGCATTTATATATATATATATATATGTATACACACACACATACATACATTATACACAGAAGCATCTCTACCTCTCAGGTATATTTGTAACTGAAAATCTTGTCTGCTAGAGAAAATGACATACAAAGGCTTTCCTGGTTATTTCTAAAGTTTTCATCAAAATAAAAATTTGATACATAGATAAACCCATTTAAGAAATATTTTACAGAGAAAAGGGTACAACACAATTTGTCTTCCCACATTATGTTCTTGATGATACCAGCCAGATTGTTTGGGCAAATATGACTTTTCAGATATTGGAGTAGTTACAAGAAAAATATTTATATATCCATATGTTATTAAGTCATAGTAGTTGTTAATTGACTTAAAGGAACATGCTTGTGATACTTTTGCCAGACACCTCTAGAGACTAGGATTTCCAAATTGTGTAATATGCCATGACATGGATGTGACCAGAATTTTCATCAAGCAGAAGATGCTTCATTGCCATTTGAGCCTAATAACCATTGACTTGGTTCCCACAAGGTATTATTTTGAGATTGAACTATGTACCTAATGAATAGCATGCTGCAATAAGACATAAAGTTCAGTTCAAAGTACCATGCATGAAATAAACTATCTCAAGGGCTATGGTTTAGGTCAATATTAGAGTCTGACCCATCACAACAAGGGAATCAAATACTATAACATCTTGGGCTTATAAGTATGTGACATTCAAGGTAATATGAAATTAATCTTCTCCTCAATTCTGGGAGCCAAGATGGTAGAGTAAGCAGTGAATCACCACAACTCTCCCATATTCACATTCAAACAACCATAAAATTACAACCTAATACAAATCTTGGAACAGCAGAACCAGCAAAAAGATGGTGTGAAACAATCTTTTAGCCTAAGAAACTTAGAAGATCAGCAAGAAAGGTCTGTTTCACTTGGGTAAAAGAGGAACATGGTCCAGGACAGGAACCATCTCATCAAGCCAGCAGCCAGCCCCACCTTAGCAAACCAGTGGGAGATCCTGAGCCACAGTGCAGTGGAACAGGCAAATGCCAACAACTCTCATGCCTACTCCCAGGTGCCTCAGCATAGCCAGGGGAAGAGACAGACTGCAGCTTCAAGGACCACCACTTGCTGGTGCATAGCCCTAGGCAAATGGGCACCAGAGGCCCCACTGCCAAGTGCTTCAATGTAGCCTGGGGAAACAGTCTACCAGCTTCAACAAATACCAGATACCAGCTCTAGGACCCCAGCTCAGCACCAGGTAAGCTACCAGACCCCTGTGGCCTCCAGTAGTACCAGCCAACCCCCACCCCACCCCTCTCAGTGCATCATCACTAGATGTCAGGGTCTTCTGTGGACCTCAGGACAAAATCAGTGGAGCAAGAGGTAAACAGTCAGGACATGCAGCCCCTGAAACAGGAAGCCTGAGACAGTGCCCCTTCTACTGGTATCAGAGCTCATATTTAAAAGAAAGGAAAAAGGCAAAAAAAATGAGCAAAAAAGTACAACTAAAACATCTGACCAGAGAAAGTTATAATAGTGACAGGTAAGATCAACACACAAAGTCAGAAAAGGACAACACTATCAAAACACCTATGGGCAAAATCCAAAAGACAAATTGGAAGTGGTTTTAAACCCAGAAAGAACTCATGGAAGAGTTCCAAAAGGAGCTTTAAAATTACACAAGAGAGGTAGAAGAACACCTGGGAAAAGAAAACAACTGCTTAAAAACTAGAATTGGCCAAATGGAAAAGGAGATATGAAAAATACTGAAGAAAAATAAGCCCTTAAAAAGTAAAATTGATCTAGTGGAAAAGGAAGTACAAAAGCTAACTGATGAAAAAAATACCTTAAAAGTTAGAATTGCTCCTCAATGGTTTTGCTTTTTGAATTCATATTATCGTCAAATTTACCCCACTCTTTCTTAAGAGCTACTCAATTATTAATAAGAATCTTATATATATATGCTTTATGTTTTACATAGATAAAAGGTAAATGGTCTGTCTTTACTGAATCCCTTATAATCAGTCTTTGGTATGTACTTTATATTTCTCTTGGCTATTGTATGGCAAATCTACTATTAAGTTCAGGGTTGTTTTTTTTTTTTTTAACAAAGTCTCCAAAATGTTCTTTTTATGTAGGATTATGCTTAATTTTGTTGGGTAAAACCATTTAGGAACAGCTAAAAATGGTTATAATTTCAAATAAATAAGGTGCAAGAGGAAGAATTGATACAGAGGAATTAGATGGGGGAAGAGGGCTGGTAGTTCTGGTAACCTACTTTCATTGGGAATGGATTTAAAAGGGAGCAATACATATATATATATTTTTTTTTTTGAAGAGTATAAAAGTCTTCTAAATTCAGAAGAAATAAAATGATAGGGGCATAGGGAGGGAGGAGAGGACAAGGGAAGGATCTTTAGAGGGGAGGGTGAAGGAAGAGGTAAAAGGCGGGGCATAGAAGGATGTTTAGATTTATAGGAATGGGAGGATAGGGGAGTGATCCTTGGAGGGGGGTAGGTAAGTAGTAGGAGAGCAAGGTAGTGGGTAGAAGTAAAGTAGAGGAGACAGGAGGGACAGGAAACAAGTGATATATAAAAACATAAAAACAAAGATCAGGAATAAAAGTTGTTTGGGAAAATATGTCTATATATATATATATATATGTAAATTTATATCTATATATCTATAGCTATAGAGAAACATATCCTAACTTAACTGTAGCCTTCTGGGGGGAGGGAAAGAAAGAACAAAGTAAAAAAAAGTATACAGAGGAGAACAAAAGAAAACTTACAAGGAAGCAAAGAAAAGATGGATAGTTCTGAACACATGTGCATTATTTATCGTGCAGGCTTTCTTGAAATGAAAATTTATTGTTACATATTTTGAATCCTTTGTTATGTTCTGCTGTTCACATGACATGTTTTTTCTTTCTTTGTATTTAAAGTTCCAATATTTAAGTTTATGATATGTTTTTTCTTTCTTTTCTCTATTCTGTATTTGTGTTTTGATGAGTATAAAATAAAATTTTAAAAATATAAAAAAAAATAAAAAAGTTACAATTGGGCAAGTGAAAGCTAATGACTCTCTGAGACATCAAGAATCAATTAAGCAAATTCAAAAGTATGGAAAAAATAGAAAGAAAATGTAAAATAACTCATTGGAAAAACTACTGACCTGTAAAATAGATCCAGGAGAGGCAATGTCAGATCACTGGATTACCTGAAAGCATATTCAAAAGGGGGACCTAGACAGCATCTTTCAAGACATTATCAAGGAAAACTTCCCTGGTATCCTGGAACCAGAGGGCAAAATAGGCATTGAAATAATCTGCTGATCACCTCAGGAAAGAGAACCAAAAATAAAGTCCAAGGAACATTATAGTTAAATTACTGAACTATCAGGTTAAGGAAAAAATACTGCAAATGGTCAAAAAGAAATAATTCAAATATCAGGGAGCCACAATCAGAAAGCCACACAAGACTTAACAGCTATAACATTAATGGATCAGAAGTAATAGGATGTGATATTCCAGAAGGCAAAGGAGCTAAGACTAAAACAAAATATCACCTACCTGATGAAATTAAGAATAATACTTCAGGGGCAGTGTGATAGTAATGGAATATAAAGATCCCCCTGTATTGGCTTGGTTTTGGGTTTGATTGTGTTAAAACCCAGAGCTTGTTAATCCCATCTGTGGGATGGACTTGTTGACATGAAAATAGAGTCCTGACCTGGGAGGAGCTGGTTATGTAGATTTGGAGAGACACAAGAGAGAGGCAGAAGAACTTTTTGGAAGCAGCACCCTCATGGAGGCAGAGAGAGACTGAGAGGATTGCTGAGGGCCACTTTGAATTGCCCTGGACTTTTGAGAGCTGCCCCCGGAGCTGCCAAGGACTGAGGAGACATGGGTGTTTTGCTGGTACTTTGTCTGTTTTGATGTTGTTTTGCCAGATTTGTCCACTGGTGAATGACAGTGCTGTTGTTGAAGAAGTCCGGGAACCTGGCTGTTGGTTAAGAGCTCCTGAGACTGTCCTGCAGACAGAGAATGAATACTGTCCACTGGTGAAGGACAGTGCTGTTGTTGCAGGGGTCTGGGAACCTTTCTGTTGGTTCAGAGCTACTGAGACTGTCCTGAAGACAGAGAGTGAATACTGTCCACTGGTGAAGGACAGTGCTGTTGTTACAGGGCTCTGGGAACCTTTCTGTTGGTTCAGAAGCCCTAAAGAAGGATTTTCTTGCTGTATCTTTACAAAATCCTGGGAGAGGGTTTTGCTAATGTTTTCAGGGGTCCTAGGACTGTTCTGCAGACAGAGAATGAATTAATGAAGAGACTGGCAATGTATCTTGTGGCCTTGCTAAGCTTTGTCTCCCCAGGAACAAAGATTGCTGAGAACTTGCCTTGTGTCAAGATGAAGAAAAGACCTCCATTTGGGTATTAAGTGCTGTGCTTAAACTTCATGTAACTCTGGGGTAGATTCAATTGTGATCCAGGGGTGGGGAACTTTTGACCTTTTTGTGTTCTATGGTTGAACAAATGAATGTACTTTACTTATGTTTGGAAACTAATCTCCATTTGAGAAGAGGGGTTTTGTGATGGACTAAATGAAGGCACAGCCTAGGGGTGGAGTAGTATTTAGAACAGGGACTTTGTAATTGATTGAATGAATGTAAGGTCCTGGGGTGGGATAGTACTTGGAGATTATTTAATCACACTTAGTAAATGCTTTATTTTGAATGATGTCATATTTTGATCTTCTCTGTTCTTAATTTGTCACTGAATAAAATGGAGAGCACCTATGCTGGTATTCTGAACCCTGGGGAGTTGCCTTTGATTGGCATTACATTACAGGTGGCCAGGTAGCACAGCAAGTAACCAGCTCCAGTGTCGGGATGACCTGGGGATCAAATCCAGGCTCAGATACTTAGCATCACACCTAGAAATAACTGGTCATGTAACCTTGAGCAAGTTACTTAACCCCGATTGCTTAAAAAAAAGAATAATACTTCAAGGGGGGGGGGGAATTGGTCATTCAAAGAAATAGAAGTATTTCAAGCATTTATAAGTAGACCAGAATTGAACAAAAATTTTGATCTCAAATATCAAGGAACAAGAAAAGTCTAATAATGTAAAAAAAGAAAACAAAATATAAGGTATTCAATGGAACTGAACTGTTTACCTCCTCACATGGGAAGATGATACTTGTAATTCTTAAAAATTGCACCAGAAATAGTATAGTTAGAAAAAACATATATAGATGGAGTGTACAAGGTGAATTTGATGAAAACAACACAAAAAATACTTCAGGGTTGAGAAAGAGAAGTACATTGGGTGAAGAAGAAAGGGAGAGGTAGAATGGGGTAAATTATTTCACATGAAGAAATGCAAAAAAAAAAAATAAAACTATTAGCGTGGAGGGAAAATATGTCAGGGTGTGTAATGGCCATCACTTGAACTTTCCTCTCATCAGTATTGTCTCAAAGAGGGAATAATATACACAATCAGTTGAATATAGAAATCTGTCTAACCCAACAGAAAAGAGAGGAGGAAATTATGTAAAGGGGGCACCAGGGAAGGAGGTATCTAACAGAAAACGTAGACAGGCGAGGTAGTAGACAGAATCAAGACACTGATGAGAAGAGAAAGGATGAAAGAACAGAGAGTACAAACAGGAGGAAAAACAGGATAGAGGGAAATAGACAGTAACCATAACTGTGAATGGGAAAGGGATGAGCTCTCCCATAAAATGGAAGTGGAGAGCAGAATGAACCAAAAAGCAGAATCCTACAATATTTCGTTATAAGAAACACACTTGAAGCAGGAACATATATACAGTATAAAGGTAAGTGGCTGGAGCAGAATCTATTTTGCTTCAGCTGAAGAAAACAAACAAACAAAACAGGGGTAGCAATCCTGATCTCAGACAAACTAAGAGCAAAAACAGACTTAAATAAAAGAGATAAGAAAGGAAACTACATCCTGCTAAAAGGTACCATAGACAATGAAGTAATATCAATGATAAACTTATATACCAAGTGGTATAGCATCTAAACAAAAGGTAGAGAGTATAATGAAATGAAAAATGAATTATTTGATTATAATAAAAAGTTTTTGTACAAACAAAACCAATGCAACCAAGCAAGATTAGAAGGAAAGCAGAAAGCTGGGAAATAATCTTTACAGAAAGTAATTCTGATAAAGGCCTCATTTCTCAAATATATAGAGAAATGAGTTAAATTCATAAGAGTACAAGTCATTCCCCAATGGATAAATGGACAAAAGATATGAACAGGCAGTTTTCAGTTGAAGAAATCAAAGTTTTCTATAGGCATATAAAGAAGTGCTCTAAATACCTTTGATTAGAGAAATGCAAATTAAAACAACTCTGAGGTACCACCTAACATCTATCAGATTGGCTAATATAACAACAACAAAAAAGAAAATTATAAATGTTCAGACAATGTGGGAAAATTGAGACACCGATGCACTGTTGGCAGAGTTGGTGGAGTTCTGAACTGATCCAACTGATCCATCCATTCTGGAAAACAATTTGGAAATACACCCAAAGAACAATCTAATTGGGCATACCCTTTGTTCCAGCAATATCACTTCTAGGTCTGTATCCCAAAGAGATCATAAACAGGGAAAAAGATTTACATGTGCAAAAATATTTTTAGCCATCCTTTCCATGGTGGTAAAATATTAGAAATTGAGGGGATGTCCATCAGTTGGGGAATGGCTTAACAAGCTGTGGTATATGAATGTAATGGAGTATTATTGTCTAATAAGAAATGATGAACAGGAAGATTTCAGGAAAAAAAAAATCTGGAAACACTTGTACAAGCCGATGCAAAGTGAAATGAGCAGAACCAGGAAAATATTGTATACAGTATCAGCAACATTGTATGATGATCAACTATGAATGATTCAGCTTTTCTCAGCAATGCAATGAGCCATTACAAATATAAAGGGCTTATGTAGAAAAATGCTACATCCAGATAAAGAACTGATGTTCTCTGAATGCAGATTGAAGCATATTTTTTTCATTTACTTTATTCTTTTTCATGTTCTTTTCCCCTTTTGATTCGTTTCTTCTTTCACAACTATGACTAATATAGAAATATATTTTACATGGTAGCATTTGTATAAGCTATATCAAATTGCTTGCCATTCAAAGAAGAGGGGAAAGGAGAGAGGCAGGGAGGGATAAAAATTTGGAACTCAATACTAAAAATTGTCTTGACATGTAATTGGCAAAAATACTATTAAAAAAGAAAATAAAGTCAAGTTCTAAATAAAAAAAATTAATGCTCCCCAAATTCAAAACTGTCAAAAAAGGCAAACTGATGTATAATAAATCATACAAGCATTCATAATGCATGATAAATCATCAGGATGGTTGCATTCAGGCTACATTAGCACATTCAAATTATTATAGGAAGTACAAGAAATTCTCTAGTCTACTGAATGATCAGTGAAAGATTTCTATAAACACATGAATAAGGAATGCACAGAATGAGAAAGTGCAGAGAGATTTCTACCTATACCTATTAAAAGAGTTCCCATACCAATGATGAATCATACCAGTATAATTCTCTAGGCAAATAATTCCTGATAGGAGGAACATAGGCAAATATAGAGATTACTATAATGGTTATAGGATAATAGTGGGATGGGCCTCATAAGAGTGGACAGCACACAGACTGGAATCTAAATGGAAAGGGATCTTAGAGAACATCTGGTCCAATCTATACCTGAATATGAATCGCTTCCCTGACATTCTTCACTCAGAACTCCACTTATGGAAAGCTCACCACCACCCAAGGCATGCCACTTTAACATTTAGAAACCTCTCATTTGTAGCTAGGTTTTTTTTTTCATTTTACAGTGATGAAATATTTTTCTGGTATATCTGGTATATCTTTCTGGTACTTCCACCTCGTGAAGAAGTCTTCTAGTGTTTGTACTTTATAGGACATCTTCACAACAAACAAGTAAGTATTTCTTTCATAGTATGGAATAAATTTAGGTCAATTAAAAAAAGTTATGAAGTTGCTACTGCATAAAGAATCCTTTGCAGCATGAAGGAGAGGGAGAGCATCTCAACATAGGGAAGAGCTTGAATAAAGATCCATAAAAGAACAATCACAAGGGGCGGCCAGGTAGCACAGCAAGTAAGAGCAGCGGCTCCAGTGTTGAGAAGACCTGGAGATCAAATCCCGGGCTCAGACACTTAGCACCCACCCAGAAACACCTGGCTGTGTAACCCTGAGCAAGTTACTTAACCCTGATTGCTTAAAAAAAAAAAAAAGAACAATCACATTTCATATTCAAGGGATAGTCAGGTTGGTGTATAGAGCATGTGAAGGGAAAAATAATAACAGAAGAGGCTGAAAAGTGATGGTGGCCTCAGATTTTAGAGGGACCTGAATCCTAATTAAAGTTGCTTGAATTTTATCTACTAGACTAATACTGATATATTTGTTTGATTTAAGCGGAGCAAAAACCAAAAAAAAACTATGCATTCTTAAGACATATTAGTTTCATAGTGGCATGCAGGATGCCTTGGAATAGGGAGTTAATAGGTGCCTTTCACACTTTGATTCCTTTACCCTGTGGCCTCTACCCTTATACTTTCTGGTTCCATCTTGTCCTAGAATCATTTAGGGATAGCAGGATGGCAAAAGAACCCACTACAACTGGAGCATGTCCCCTTCTTTCATTGCCCCTTCCCCAATGGGACTCTTCATCTGGGCTATTTGACTGCTCACACAGCTTGGAAAAGGTAATCAGTCATCACCTCTATCTCTTCTATGGAAATACAGAGAACCATTAAATTTTATCATTTGCCCTGAAACTAACTTCAAAGGTACTCTAAATCTTGTATGTCTCCTCTTTGCCCTTTATACAACTGGTGCTATCACATGACTAAGGACCTCTGGGCCTTGCTTTTTGATCTATCACTTCACTCTTGGGATGTCCAGGGTTTTATATTCACCTTGAAAATAAATTTTTCCTTATATATTGTCTCCCTCAATTAGAGTATGAACTCCCCAAAAGCAAGAACTGTCTAACTTTGTCTATATATTTTCCCAGTACTCACCATAGACCTTGGCACATAGCAAGATGTAGTAAATCTATTTTCATTCATTCATTTAAACGGGGGGTGAAAATGAAGACCTGTCTAGAAAGTATAGCTAGATTAAATGGTGGGTTGAACTAGATAAGGAAAGATGGGGAATTTTAAAAGACCTTTGATTTTGGCTTACATAAATCTTTTTTTTTTTCCCATGTCCTAAAGTAAGTGCACTGTGGTGGCAAGAATGGATAGCAATTATTTAGAATTCCTTACAGTTTAGCTTCAGTTACTGTTTTAGTGAAAAAAAAAATACAATTTCAAAAGAAGAAGAAGATAAAGATCAAGTAAATCAAAGCATATACTATCAGCTACCATTTTTGTTGTATTACAGAAAAAAACTACTCTTTTAAGTCTTTAAAAGGACATTTTGTTACTTTAAGCAAAATATCCAGTCTTAGAAAATTCCTTCCAAAAGTTAGGCTTCTTGGAGACTTTTCTTTTAAGTCATTTTATGTTTGTCTGTCCATGGGTCTGGTTGTGTTTACCTTTGCAGTTTCAAGTTTAATCAAGTAAAAGGCAGGAAATGTTTACAGGGTCCTCTGGGGTAGAGGGAGAGGGGGGTAAGAATGCAAGAGAGTGGGGGAAGAGAGAATCAGATATCATTTCTTAGACTGGAGGGGACAGGTTAGTGTATACATCTTTTTTCTTCTTTTTTTATTTATTTACTTTTATTTTACAACATTCAGTTCCATGGTTAGGGTATAAATCTTAAAGAGTTCTGGGCACAGTTTTGAAATTTTGATATTTTAACTGTTATGACTATCTTTGAATGACTGGTGAACTGTTGGGAATTTTCAGGGATGCTTGGTAGGACAGAGGATGTTAATGGAGCTCACCATTTAGCTAAGAACATAAAATATATGGTTCTTCCTTATGAAAATGGTTCCAGTGTATACTTTTGGTCCATCAATTTGTAAAACCACATCCACATTTTCATCAACTGAAATACTTTCCATTAGGGGTAGATACAGTGTTAACTACCACCATTTAAAGACCATAGGAAAGAAAAATAACACAAAAAAATTGACATGGGATTTATTTAAAATGTTCTCCATAGAAAAAATTAAAGTCTTCATGCTACAAGTGTTCCATATTGAGTTTTCTCCTGAGATCATTAGGTAATACAATTTGATGAAGAAAATAAAGCTCTACTTGAGTTGCTTAAAACTATTTTATTCTACATATCTGTTTACAAGTAACTAACAAATCAATATTACTTGGTATGATATCTGTGAATATCTGAAGAATGGTCAAAAATTGACTCAACTTTCTATATGAATAGATGGCACATAACCTCTCTGTTTCTTTGCATGATCATCTGTAAAATATGAGATTTTGACTGATCTCTGAATTCTAGGATTTTATCATTCTAAATTGAATTCAGGACTCAGATCTGATTTATTATTTAGAATAAAAAGGGGATTTATTAATAAATTAATATGTTCCAAGGACTGAGTTAAGTACTAGGGATAAAATTAATGAAATTAAACAATTTGTGCCCTCCAGGAGCTTATTTCTAAGAGGTAAATACTGTGCGTGTGGAGAAATGGTTGCTAGGGTGGGTGTTTTACTTTGGGAAATTATAGTCATGGTGAGCTGAACTATAGAACAGATGATAGCCCTTTTCTAGTAGCAATGGCAGCACTGAATTGATGGAGAGGAGAAATATAAATCATTGCTGAAGTTGGCTAGATGAAAAGAGCCATGTGATGAATTCATCAACCAGAACAGCATGGGTCCCAAGACGGGAGATGTAGAGCTAAGAAAGTTAAGTTCCCTAGGGTATGGTCTCTGGTCCAGAGGGTGCTATTGCAGGGTGTAAGATAAGGTCCAATGGAATGGTGGATGTTGTAGTAGAGAGAGGAGAAGAAAAGAATATGGCTAGGGTGGAATGCAGAGTATGAGTGTGGCTGATTAGATTATATGGGGCCTCAACAATCAAGAGATTATATGTATTCAAGCAAATGAGTAGCAGAACAGGTAGGGATTTGCTATTAAAGAAGGAAACAGATAATTAATTTTATCAACTAACACCAGATTGGAGGAGAAGAATGGAGGAGAGGGTAGAATAGAAAATATATAACCCCAAGAGTCCAAGCATTAGAGTTTAGGGGAATGGAAGCACCAGCAAAAGAAATAGGAAAAAGATTTGTGTGGTTGGGGGGTTGCTTTTGGGAGGAGGGAGGTTGGGAAGGGGTTAACAGATCCAATTTTGGACATGTGAAGTTTGAAATGATTCTGGAATACCTATGTGAAAATATTATGTAAAACCTTAAAAATGAAAGCTTGGAGCTCTGGAGAAAATTTGAGCCTGGAGATCATATTTATAAAGCCCTTTGTTAAACTTAAAGTGATGAATAAATGCTTGCAATTATTAAGATATAGGTTTCTATAACATTTCTCTTCTAAAATCCTTCAAACATTTCACTCATCCAATTTTCTGACAATGTTACTGTGAGAGAAATAACATCCATTATTCTTATTTGCATTATAGAAAAGAACTGAGGTTAAATGATTCTCTAAGCTTAAAACTACGTAGTCAGTAAGACTATCAAATATTCTCTCTCTCTTTCCTCTTCTCCCTCTCCCTTTCCCTCTCTCCATCTCTGTTTCTTTCTCTCTATTTCTCTGCCTTGTTCCATTCAAAAATATCCAGCTTTTATTTAAATTAGAAGATAAATTGACAATGGAACTTTTTTTAAGGCAATCTTTCAGGAAATGGAATTTAAGCTCACAAGTAATTGGACTAAAGAATTTCTATTGCTATTGTAATTTTAATTTTCCTTCTCATCTTCACCTCTTATCTCCATTTTTGCAACTTCATGACCTAAGATAAATATTTACATCAAAAAAAAATACCATTTTATTTTCATTGTAACAATCTTATCTTTTAAGGGGACTTAGAAACAACAAAAAGTAAGATACCATTACAATGTCTGGGTTTACTTTGAATCTTTCATAGAGTCATCTAAAGTACAGGTCTTACTGTGCCACTCCTCTTATTGATGTGGACATGTATTCTGTAATGCTTATATTAACCGATTAAATATGCTAGAACTTTCCTTTTTCAGAGGGGAACCAAATAATGGAGGAGCAAAACAACTAACCAATTGGGAGGACTTCTGATGCCCTGGGCTGTTTGACATACCAGTGATCCTTTGCAAAGTAAACTTTAGATGAACTCAGAGATGTCTGCACCTGCTGAGACCAGATTGACCAGCTCAGAGAAAAAAGAGCAAACATCTTGGTTCCTGACTTATCTAAAGAGCAGCAAACATTTTGCTTTATTATTTATTGTAATTGCAGATATTTCCTACCCTAGACCCCTACTTCCCACCTGAATGTAGAAATACCTCATCCTTTCCAACTCCCCTCTGAACACATGTAGACATTGTCTCATTGTTCCAGCTTGCAAGGTCCTTCTCAGGCAATAAATACATTTATAATATTTGTAAACAGTGATATGACTGGTTCATTCCAGGATGCACCCTTTGGACCTGTGTTTTTTTTTTTTTTGTATCAATGGTTCATAGGGGTTTTTATTTTAATACTCAAACTCCAGCAGCTCCCTTTTACCTTAAAGATCAAATATCAGTTTCTCTATTTTGTATTTGTAGTTCTTCAAAACCTGGCCTGCTGTGGGCTGCTCAGTGTCCAGCATTAAGCATGGTGGGAGATGTGCATAAGAAATATAGAAATGTGTATAAGAAATATAAGAAAAATATGAAAATATAATATATATTATATAATATATATATATGAAAAAAATATAAGAAATATGTCTAAGAAATAAGACCAGACCATGTGGGTAGTTCAAGGAAGAACTATGAACTCCATTTATTGATTCTTAGGACAGGGTTTTTAAAGATCAAGGAGACAAAAAAGACTCAAGTATTCTTATCATTACCTTAGTCTGTTATATCCTAGAAGTAGCACAGAATAGATAATTTGATAAGGCTTGGTTATCTAGGCACTAAAAAGTCTTGGGAAAAGTCAGTTAACTCCTTTCATATGCAGTCACATTACAAAGGATGCCCTTGAGAGCAGGCTTCAAAGTCAAAGCCAAAGCTGCAGTTATTGAGGACATCTGCATAGGAACCAACCACCCAGAAGTCAATCTGAATCAAATATTTTGATCCAACCTTTCTTTCTAGCCTTATTAGATGTGGCTCGCTTACATGCTTTCCATGGTTCAGCTAAACTGGACTTCAGGAATAATAGTCCATTTGTGCCTTTGAACAATGAATAACTGAATTTTCCTGTCCATTCTCATATGAATTTGTACCTCTTGTTCTGAATGACTCTTGAGTGTTCTTTTGTTGCACTGACTTTATCCTATTTATACAATAGACTCTCTTTCCCCACTTCATATTTTAACACCAACTTTCCTTCAAACTCAAGAAACTAGTTTCAATTTGAGGACCATTCTAGTGCCCATAACTATCAGTCATTCCTAACCATTATGTGAACGTATATCTCTTTCTGGTCATGTGAGTGGGGCTTGGCACATTTGAATGAAAGTGCCTATCTCTTGCATCTCATAAATGCATATATACATGTTGTCTCCGCCATTCAAATGAAAGCTTCTTGAAGTTCAGATTTTTTTTGGTAGTGTCTACATTAGAGTTGCATTATGATTACACATTATTATTCAAAGCACCATTATTATAAACCAACCAATCAATAAATACTTATTAAGCTCCTGTTATATTCCAGGCACTGTGCTAAGTTTGTATTTAATCTTAAAGGCAATGAGAAGCCAATGAAGTTTATTGATTAGGAGGGAGACATTACTGGATCTGTGTTAAGAAAATGACTTTAATGACTGAATGGAACATAGGTTGAATCTGGAATAGCCTTGAGGCAGGCAGACCACTGGTAGACTACTGCAATAATGCAGGCATGAGGTGATAAGAGCCTTCACTTGTGAACATTATTATTCTCTTTATAAGAGTGCAGGGACTGGATCTGTTACTTCATTGTTAGAGAAATCTCCTGGATAGAGAAATTCTGTTGACTAATGCAGGTGGGTAAATCTGCAAACTTTAGTCTTGGAGAGTTAGTTAGAGCAAGGTTGGGAAGAAGGTCTTGCCATTCTGTAAGAACAAAAGTGATTCTGAACAATTCCCCCCTGGGCTTGATTTTGCTCCAACACAAGGGGAAACTGAATTTCCCTGCCCAGTATTACTTGAATTACACCTCTTATTCTGAATGACTCTTGACTGTTCTTTCTTGTTAGATTTCTTATTAGTGTCTGAAAGTTAGGAAACAGTGAAACTTAAAATATTTAGTGGAGTAAGGAAAGAATGAGGAAGCAAAAAAAATCAGATTGTTAAACAATAATTTAAAGTGATTTTTGATGAAAATAATGAAAACTTGTTACCCATGCTTAATTTAAACTAGAGCACTCTCACAGACTTCTTGGAGCCTGTCTACTTAGATATATTTATAATATAATTAATTTAATGGTTTAGAATATGGAACACTGCATAATAATTTTACCCTATACTAGTTGACTCCACCCATAAAACATGGGCCCCAAGGACTCATGCTACTGGATTTAAAGTGATTTCTTTTGTTAACAGATCAATTATGACTTCATCAAGAACAGAAAACTGTTCATCAAACTAGAAAAATTTTATTTATTTTTATATCAGTATTACAAAATTGTTAAACTAATGCTATAAAATACTGCAGCTTTTAGCTAGCATTGGTTTTCTTGATTGTCATATCAACTGTTTACTTACATTGTGCTTGCAATCCACTAAAACCATCAGGTCTTTTTCAGACAAAGCAGTATCTATCCAGGCTTCCTCTTGCTGCTATTTGGTGGCACAGTGGATAGGGTGCTAGGCCTGGAGTCAGGAAGACTCAAGTTAAGATATGGCCTCTGATATTTATTTCCTAACTGTGTGACCCTAAGCAAGTCACTTTACTTCTTTTTTCCTCCGTACCTATAAAGAGGTAATAATAATGATATCTACACCTCAGGATTTTTGTGAGGATGAAATGAGATAATATTTATAATTATATAGTGCATGGCACAAAGTAGGATCCATATAAATGCTTATTCCCCTTGTCCTTGAGAGTGGGGAAAATATATTCTTTTCTAGAAAAAGTTAGAGAAAATTAAAAACATCTAATACATATAAAAGAAGGTAAAGGGGAAATTAGGAAGAAAGATTTTAATTAATTACTAAACTGAGATGGAAAATAGGGAAAATTAGATGACTAGATAAAAGTAAGAAAGAAAAGGGAATTATTAAGTTAAATGAAACTATAAAACTAGGGAAAGGTATAAAAAATTTGAATGGATAGAAGGGGATGGGAATAGTACTGCCTTAAGTAGAATAAGCAAAAGTAATTGAAGAGCAAATGTACTCTTTCTTTAAAAAAGAGGATTTAAAATGTATGAGCTAAATCAGAAAAAGTAATATTAGAGGAAAATATAAACTTATAACTTTAACTATGAATGAAATAAAAAATCCTATAAAATGAGATTAAGAGATTAACAAAAAACAAAATCCCACAATACACTGCTTAACATAAATACAATTAAAAAGCAAAGACATATAAAAGACAAAAATGAGAGATTATCAAAGTAAACACAAAAAAATTCTCAGTATAAATAGAATTATTCAAGGAAATTGAATTATACCAAAAGAAGGCATACACAAGAAATCAATACTGATATTAAACTTATATTACCAAAAGCTTAGAATTTAAATTCATAAGGAAAAAAACTCAATTATAAGAAGACATGAACTGTAACAATAATATTTGGAGACTTCAAAGTTTCTCTCTGAGGAATTACCTTTAAACAATTTGATAAAAAGAAGAGGACAAAAAAATCAAATGAACAAAATAACAAAAGGCAAAATCACAACAAATCCAGAATTTTTTAAAAAAGAATTATTAGTATGTACTATGCAGGTATGTGCTTTAAAACTCAATACAACAAAGAGTTAGAGGTATACCTTCAAAAATAGGAAATATCAATGAAAACAGAAGACCAAATAAAGATGTTAAATAATCCAATCTCAGAAAAGAAAAATAATGATCTAAGTAAAGGAACTAAGAAAGGGCAATAGGGAGAATTCCTGGCCTTGATGGGTTCACAGAAGAATTTTCTCAAACTTTTAAAGAACAGTTAGTACTAACACTAAACAAAATTTCTATATATAAAAAAAGACAAACCACTTAGCAAGACTCCACTTGTTAAATATTATTCTGATGCCTAAACTGGAGAAGGATAAAGCATAGAAGGAGAACAGTCTAATACATTAGTTAATTTAGACTCAAAATTTTTAAGTGAAATCTTGACAAATAGACTACAGCAATTCATCCAAGAAATATTTCATAATGACCAAAATAGAATCATGCCAGGGATGTAAAAATGGTTCAGTGTATAGAAAGCAATGAACATGATTAACCATCTTAAAATCTCAAATATACAAAACCATATTGTTAATATGGTTAATTAAATTAATAAATGCAAAAAACAAAGAAGTCTTTGGCAAAATATGGCACTCATTTATGAAAATATTAAAATAAAACATAGAGTATGGGCATATCATAAATAAATGGCAGGTAGACAAAGCTGCCATAAATAAGTCAATTGATATGGCAAATTAAAAAAATAAATTTATATAAAAAATAAATTACATGAGGCATGGCCAGCAGATGCAGAGGTGGGCCCAGAAGGTGCCTGATCAACTTGGAGGGCAAGTCATCCCACCAACCACAAGAGCCACTACCAGGACCATCACCAAAGGGCTGGGACTGGAAAGAGCAAGGTAAGAACCAAATGCAGGGGCCCCTGTCCTGGACAGCAAATACTCCTGGGGCTACCACTTCATAGCCCAGAAATTAAAAAAAAAATTCCCTATCAGGACCTCCAAAGACCAGGATGACAGAGTGAACCTTGCCTGCTCCCACCCACCTCCTCTGACCCTGAAAACATAGTAACTATTGCCCTAGGGCAAAACCCTCTACAGTAAAGGCTTGGGATCCCTAGAGGAAGGGTGTAGCAAGGGCCCTGCCTCAAAATGGGTAGAAAGCAGACTACAAAGACACTGGAGTCCTTCTATCCTCAGAGGAAGGAACCAAACTCAGGGGGAGACAATGTGGACTCCACACCAACAGCTGAAACATCAACAGGGAATGGGTCCCAAGCACAGAAAGCTCTCCTAGATGAGATCAAAAGGAACTTTGAAAACTGAATGAGAGAGATAGAAGATAAGATGAATAATTCTTTCAAAACCAAAATTGCAGAATTAGAAAAACATTATAATGAAGAAAACACCTCTCTAAAAAGAAAAGTGTATGATATGGAAAAGGAGCTCCAAAAATTAACCAAGAAAAATGATTTGCTAAAAACTAGAATCCACCAAATTGAAACAAATAACTCTATGAGGAACCAAGAATTAGTCAAACAAAACAACAAGAATGAAAAATTAGAAAAAAGAGGGAAAATACCTCAAAGAAAAAATAACTGACTTGGAAAACAGATCCAGGAGAGATAATCTGAGAATCATAGGCCGACCAGAAAATCATGATGAGAAAATGAGCCTGGACAACATTCTCCAAGAGCTCATTAAGGAAAACTGCCCTGAGATACTAGAACCTGAGGGTAAAATAGAAATCGAGAGAATCCACCGGACACCTGCTGAAAGAGATCCCAAACTGAAAAGTCCTTGAAATGTTGTGGACAAACTCCAGAACTACCAGATAAAAGAGAAAATACTTCAAGAGGCCAGAAAGAAACAATTCAAATATCTAGGGTCCACAGTGAGGATCGCACAGCATTTGGCAGCCTCTACACTGAAAGATAAGAAGCAGTGGAATACAATTTTCTGGAAGGCAAAAGAGCTCGGGTTACAACAAATGATCACATACCCAGTGAGACTGAGCATATTCTTCCAGGCAAAGAGATGGTCATTCAAAGATATAACAGAGTTCCCGACCTTCCTGATAAAAAAGCCAGAACTCAAAGGAAAATTCAACCTCCAATTATGAGATGCAACAGTGACATAGAAAATAAACAAGGAAAACACACACACACACACCCTGCTATTTGATAAGAGCAAACTGGTTATAGACAAGTAGAGGGTATGAGTATAAAATACACAAAATAATGATTAAAAAATCTCATTAATTAGGGGCTACAAAAAATAAATCACATGTATGTCAATAAAAATATGATCTAAGTAGAGCATAGACATATCATACCATATACATGAGTGTCTGTATGTGTATATATATATATACACATTTTAAGATATGTCTATACTCTATGCCTATACTTTATAAAAATTTTTCCATAAATGAGTGCCATAGTTCACAAAATACTTACATGTTGCATGCAATGCTTACTTTCAGTTCTATACTAATATATATATATATATATGTAGAAATGAAATATAGATAGATATGAACTTGTGTGTATAACTGAAAGTAAATATTGTACATGATAGAGAGGTACTAGAAGCTTTCCTAATTAATACAGCAGTAAAGTGAGGGTTTTCATTTTCTCTGATATTATTTAATATAGTTTTAGAATTGTTAGCAAGATCAGTGAGATAAGAAGTAGTAATTAAAGGAAAATGTCTGTTGAAGAGGAAATACTTCTTTATTTACCAAATATATGACAGTATATTTATAGTATTTTAGGTATTCAGCCAAGATACTTGATGAGACAACTCATTGCTTCAACACTTGCAAAATAAATTCACAAAAATCTGTAGCATTTGCATATAATAATAAGTAAATCTAAGAGAAAAAGAAAGGGAAGTCATTTCAATTAATTAAAAATGCATAAAATATTTGAGGATAAATCTGTCAAAGTGTGGGAAAATATTGCATACATTTAATCACAAATTTATCTTTAATCAAACAAAGAGTAAACACAATTAGCTAGAGGAACATTCAAGACTTATGGCTAGATCATGTCAACATAATAAAATGATAATATTGACAAAGTTAAATTATATTTCAAATTATATGCCAATAAAACTATTAAAGAGATTTGTATAGACCTTGATTAAATATTAACAAAATTCACTCACTGAAATAAAATATATAGAATAACAAGGGAATCATGAAAACTGGTAAAATAAAAAGGGAATGACCCTTCCAAACTTTGATAGACATTAAAAAGTAGTAGTCATCTTAATGTGGAAGCCTGTTTAACATGATTGTACATGATAATCATGGCACTCTCATTTTGTTTTTCTCAGTCCACAAATTGGTTTATAACCTTTCATTGAGTAATTGTCTGTGGTATAATTCTGTTCATCATGCCACTGAAAAGGTAAGACAGAACAGCAATATATTCATCAGTGGCATATGGATATGCATTTATCTCTCATGTATTATCAGTCATGAGCCTAGAATTCTCAGCATGTGCACATTGTCAGTGTATTTCAGAAAGTCAACTTGCATAGTTTGTTTAGAGTGTTGCAGTACTAATGGTATTGTCATTCAACCCAATGAAGAGCTGTAAGTGCAAGGGAAACAGGTAGGCAGGTGAAACTGTCATGAGTAAGTCAGTTAATATGGTTAAGACTTGCATCTTCCCATACTAGTTAAATTGCACAGATCATTTGCCAGTGATACAGATTAGTAATAAATGATTTTTAAGGGAAGCCAGCACAATTTTTAAAAGTACACATAATGGTCACACTCCACTTCTTTGCAAAAAGAAAAAAATGAGGGGGGTGAAGTCAAGATGGCTGAGTAAAAACAGGACTTTCGCAGGGCTCCTGCTTCCACCTCCTCCAATTCATGTAAAAGGTGACTCTGAACAAACCCTGGAACTACAGAACTCACAAAATGACACAGAGAATCTAACCTCCCACTGAGGACAGCCAAGCAGGCTAGAAAGAAGTGGCCAGCACAGCATGTTGGGAGCCAAATCTAGCACCGTGCAAGGCCAAAGTTTTAGCCTCAGGGCAGCCACAACCAGCCACTGGCTAGAGGAACTTCAGATCATCAGCTGCAGTGGCAGTTTCCAGAATTATCAATCCATAGATGCTAAGGACAAAGTGAGAGGTCAATGCAATGTGGACTTTGGGATCTAGTAGTTTGGGAGGGCAGTCAGGCCCTTACCCCATGGAGGGAGAATTGGCTGAGGAACTACTGCTGTGCAGCCACCATCACATGGCTGCTTCACAGCTCCAGTCCTGCTTATTGTAGGGGGACCAAGCAACCAGTCTGAGGGGTAATCACTCTTGCTTTAACCTGCTTGATCTGGATCATGGGCAGGGGTGGAAGTCCTGGGGTACATGAACAGTTTGCCAGGTAATGTGGAGGCTTAAGAGAAGGCACCCAACTAATAACTCCAGCAGCTGTGAAAACCACAGCTATTGGAACAAAGCCCCCCACTCTGGTTGCAGAGTTCTACTGTGGCAAAAAGCTCAAAAGTCAAGTAATTGAGTGGTTACATGAGCAAACAAGGAAAGCAAGGCAAGAACAGCAGTACAACTCTGGATTCTTTTTTGGGGACAAAAAGGATCAAAACATGGAATAGGAGGAAGACAACCAAGTCAGAATACTGCACCAAAAGCTTCCAAGAAAAGAATAAGCTGCTTACAATTCATAGAGGAACTTAAGAAGGATTTTGAAAACCAAATAAGAGAAGTACAGGAAAAATTGGGAAGAGAAATAAGAATTATTCAAGAAAATTATGAAATGAGAGTCAACAACCTGACTGAAGAAAATAACACCTTAAAAATAGACTAACTCAGAAGGCAAAAGAGGCTCAAAAAGCTAATGAGGAGAAAAAATGCCTTAAAAAGCCGAATTTGCCAGATGGAAAAAGAATCTCAAATGCTCACTGAAGAGAATCATTCCTTCAGAATTAGATGGGAGCAAATGGAAGCTAGTGACTTTATGAGAAATCAAGATACTATTAAACAGATCCAAACAAATGAAAAAAATGGAAGGCAATGTGAAATATCTCATTGGGAAAACCACTAACCTGGAAAATAGATCCAGGAGGGATAATTTAAAAATTATTGGACTACCTGAAAGCCATGGTCAAAAAAAGAACCAAGAAATCATCCTCCAAGAAATTCTTAAGGAAAAATGCCCTGATGTTTTAGAACCAGAGGGCAAAATAGAGGTTGAAAGAATCCACCAATCACCTCCTGAAAAAGATCCCCAAAAGAAAACTCCTAGGAATATTATAGCCAGGTTCCAGAGTTGCCAGATCAAGGAGAAAACATTGCAAGCATCCAGGAAGAAACAATTTGAATACTGTGGAAACACAATCAGGATAACACAGGATCTGGCAGCTTCTACACTGAAGTATAGAAAGGCTTGGCATTTGATATTCTGAAGGTCAAAGGAGCAGGGATTAAAACCAAGAATCACCTACCCAGCAAAACTGAGTATCATGTTTCAGGGGAAAATATGGTCATTGAGTGGAACAGAGGACTTTCAGCATTCTTGATGAAAAAACCAGAGTTGAATAGAAAATTTGTGATGCAGATACAAGAAGCAAGAGAAGCATGAGAAGGTAAAGGGAAAACAAATCATAAGGAACTGATCAAAATTGAACTACTTAAATTCCTACATGGAGAAATGGTAATTGTAACTTATGAAACTATTCTCAGCATGAGAATAGTTGAAGGGAATAGAAGTGTGTATGTGTATACACACACTTATATGTACATGTATATGTATACATACATATATATGTCTATATAGGAGGGTATATGGGCTTATGAATACTAATGTTAGTATGTGTATATATGTGTACAGTTATACATAGACAGAGGGTACAGGACCAGTTGAATAGGAAGGGATGATACTTAAAAAGTGAAACTAAGAAGTCAGAGAGAAATATAATGAGAAGAGATGGGGACAGAAAGAATGGGGGAAATTATCTCATATAGAAGAGGCAAGGGAAAACTTAAAATGGAGGGGAATAACAGGAATACAAAATGGAATGAGTCAACCTTATTCTCAATGAATTTGGTTTAGGGAGGGAATGACACACACACACACTAAATAGGGTATCTCACCCTACAGGAAAGTAGGGGGGAAGGGGATGAGAGGGGGTATGATTGAAGGGTGGGCAGGCTGGGGGGGGGGAGGGAAGTTGGAAGTACCCACTTTAGGAAAAGGACAGGATCAAAGTAGAGAATAGAACAAGTGGAGGGTGGAATGGGATGGAGGGAAATATGGTCAGTCTTTCACGATATATCCACTATGGAAATATTTTGCATAGCTACACATGTATAACCTATACTGAACTGCTTATCTTCCCAGTAAGGGTGGGTGATGAGGGAAATAGGGAAAGAATCTGGAATTCAAAGGTTTAAAATCAAATGTTTAAAAAATATATATTATTAATATTATTATTTTACATGTAACTGTGAAATAAGAGGTACAGGCACTGGGGCATAGAGATCTACCATGCCCTATTGGAAAATTGAAGGGGGGATGGGGGAAGATATAGGAAAGAGAAGATTGGGGGCCCTCAGTTGGATCACTGTTTTGGGGTGGTGGGTAGGGGAAAAATGGGGAGAAAAAATTGACATAACATCTGCAGCAATTATGCATTGAAATACATTATATCAGATTGCTTGCTTATTTTCTTGGGCAGGACAAGGAGAAGGGAAAAGGAAAGAAATAAGGGAGAAAAATTTGGAACTCAAATTCTTATAAAAATGAATGTTGAAAACTATCTTTACATGCAATTGGAAAAGAAAAAAATACTAAGCAAAAGAGTATCCATCATCAAAACTATTTTGTATTCATTGAAAGACAGAAAAGTAGATCACTGCAACAGACTAGACAACGGGGGATTTAAAACAATGGATACAATGCAGTTTATGAAAGCTGAGGACAAATTACTTAGTAAAGGATTTTTTATATCATAAGAACTGCTGAAAAAACATGAAAGCAGACAGGAAGAAATAAAGCTTAGAATACTTTATGTTATATCCCACAATAAATTAGAAGTGTATACATGATTTTAATTTTAAAGATCATACAATAAAAATTTAAAAGACAAGTAGTGCCTAGCCTTTTCATGGCTATGTATAAGATATGAATTCTTTACCAAGCCAGGGATAGAGACAGTTACAAGAATAAAATACATTATTTTGATTATACAAACATGGAATAATATCATAACATAAAATTATAAATATGTTAAATATAATATAATTAATAATAATCAAAATATATTAATTAATAATAAGAATGGCTTAAATGAATTAATACAGAGTGGAGTAATATCAAGGAATCAAAATATATGACTACAATAATATTAAAAAAAAGAGGCAGTTAAAAATTATCATTTCAGAATTACAAAAATCAAATATGTCCACCATAAAGATATGAGAATAAACCTTCTACTATCCCACTGCAGAGGCCTGTGGTCTTTTTCCCCCTATATTTACTGAGTTTTATTGATTTTTTTTCTTCTCCCTCCCTTTTTCCTTTAAAAATGTTTTACGTTATAGGAGTGCTTCTGTGTCAAAGTTGAAGGATGGTGACTATGTAGGAGATTTTTTAAAAAGTATTTAAAAAATGAATGGAGTGGAAGATGATTGCCTGAAAAGGAAAGAAGATCACCCAGTTCCCATTCAATTCTTACCAGGAGAGATGCAAATCTTTTAGCATAACAATAGATTTTGTCTGCTAAGGTACTGCTAGTGATAATAATCTTAACTCCAAATTGTTCTTTTTGAGAAGTAAAATTGATACTCATTTTTTAGAAGATAGAATAGATTAGTTTTGAGGTCAATCTATAATCAGTGCAGAAGGACTCAAAGTCAAAGAAAGAGAGGATAGTAGTATTCATTTAGTTCAACTTCAACAGTCTATAAATGAAAAAAAAATCAGTAGGATAAGTAAACTAACTTTCCTAAGTTTACATAATGACTCATTGGCAATTGAAAGAAAAGACTAAATCCAATGATATTTCTGCTGGTGCCAATTGATTTGACATGAAGTCTTATTAATGATTGTAAAGTCAATCATGAGTAGTTATCTTGAGGACTGCTACTGTGAATAACTTTAAGGATCTAATTGCAAAACATAGTGAACTCTCTATTTATTCAGCAATAAACTAAAGCAAAACATTCAAGAAACTAAAGCACAACATTCAAAACAATATAACATAATTTCTTACTAAGGTGGCCACACAGTCTTAAATAAAATATATCATTCAGTAAGTCACAATCTCATCCATCAGTTTAATTACCAAAGTGAAGTTTCCTTTCATCCTTAAATAGAGGCTGGCTTCCAATCATCCTTAAGCTAATCATCCTTAAGGAGTAATCTTCCTTAAGTCAATCATCCTGAAGGGATTAGTGGAAAATAAAAAGACCATACTTATGTAACCAAGTAAAGGTCCTCCTTAACTCTGAGGCTGACTTCCAAACTCCATGGCTCCTCTTCCATGCTGGCTTCTCTTCCACACTCCCAGCCCCTGTCTGGATTCAACTGACTGTTGTCACAGGTAGGCAGCTCTGGGATCACAGGTGCAGTTCACAGATTATGGTGACTAATCCACCCCATGTCCTTCATAGTTTCTATTTCTGGGGAGACAAAGCTTAATAGAGCCACAACAATATTTACACACATTCAGCTTAGCGGAGTTACAACAATATTCATATGCATTGCTGGCACTATCATCTCAATTCACTTTCTGTCTGAGAAATGAAGCACAAATCAGCAGTAAAGTCCCAGGACTTCTGTAAACAGCAGTACTCCCCTCTTTCAGGGATTCTGTAAACAGCAGTAAAGTCCTCTTCCAGGGCTTCTGGATCATCAGTAAAGGACTCTTTCAGGACTTCTGTTCAAGAACAACAGACAAGGTTTTTGTCTGACAGACCAACAGAGAGAGTGCTACAGAGTGCCAAAATCACAAACATTCTCCCTCTCAGTTCAGCTTGTTCCCAGTTTGTGCTTGAGCTTTAATCTGCTCTGTTTCTTCCTATTTTACCCTCCCTGTTGTGTCCTTCCTGTTCATCTCTTTTGGCAGTTTCCTCCCACCGTGGGCTCCATGTGATGATATTAGGTCTGTTAACAGTAGGGAAGGTCTCCAAACTTCTTTAGGCCTATTAAGAGCAATACAACATATAGTGTTTCCAGTTCCAAAGACTTGATATAATCAGAGAGGGGTCAAAGGCACTTGAATAGCTGAAATAAGAACCTCTTTCCAGCTCCCTTTTATATGGTGTTGTCTTGCTTTTTTAAAATGTAAACTCCCTGAGAGCAGGGGCTGTCTTTTTGCTTGTATATATTTCTAACATTTAGCAAAGTGCCTAATACATAATAAGGATTTAATAAATGCTTTATCTAACCTAATCTTGTTCCAGAAGGTAGAACAAGTTGCAAAGAAGCAAATCTTAGCTTAACATAAGGAGAAACTAACTGAGAATTAGAAGGATACCAAAGAAATGGGTTGCCTCTGGAGATAATAGGTACCCACACACATATCCCTCCAAGGTTTTCAAGCAACTTTTGCATAACAACCTATTAGGCATATAAAAAAAAAAATTTGTTAATATAAGGAGAGAAGTTGTTAATACCAAATGTAACATTACTTGTCACTCCCTTAGATGATTGTTGTAATGTCAGATTTTCAGTAATGTCCTTACATTCCTACTCTTAAGATATTTACTCTCTATTAGGCTGAGATGAACCACACCCTAAGTCCTTGTAGAGTGGCCTAGCTCAAGCTGATTCTCAGTTTTTAATGCCCTTGCCTCTTCCATTAGGATTCATGACATGAGGGGCAAACCAGTCATAATGAAGTGGTATTCCTTACCTAGACTGCCAAGGGCCCAAGGGGACTCATGACCAGATCTTGTTACCTCTTATTGTCTCCTCCCCATCTCCTCCTAAAGGTATAAGAAGTTTTTGCGTGGGTCTTGGAGTGGGGAAATCCACTGGATCATCTCCCAGGGTAGCAGGTTTGTGTAAGGGTTATGGGATTTAAAGATCTCCCATGCCCCATGGACGTGCTGACATAGCAGAGCAAGAAAAAAAAAAAAGCCGAGCTAACGGTCCTGTGGTTGGCAGTTGGCGGCAGTTGCTTTTTTTTTTGAGTTAGGACTCCTGCTGAGGACTGCCAGGGGCCGGAGCTGCTGGGAGCACGCTGGGTGGTTGCTGTGAGTGGGGAGAGGAGGACCTTTGCCTGAGGTAGCCTGTTCTGTTTTAAAGGCTTGAAAATGTGGGTGCTTTCTACTTTATCTACCTGTGCCAATATCATAACTACTCTGATGGCTTTCACTTTCTGGTTTTGGGACTCAGTCTTTTGGTATCTTAATAAATTTTCTAGTTTATTTACCCAAATGGCAAACCTGAAGTATTTTGTGATGGATAATTATATCAGCATATTTGTAATCTCTATAGGCATTGTGAATATGGCATTGCTGATACAGTTTGCTACCCTGTTATCTCACTTAAAGATGCTTTAATTCCTCAACTCATGAATGATGTATTTCAGGACTTGATAGTATGTTCAAGAAAGTATTCTTGGTCAGACACATGTTGGACTGGATGGCTAAGGCAGGACCTTCCAACTCTGAGACTACAATTAATGTGTCCAGATTTTCTTACCTATGCCTTTTAAACCACAAGTATAATTGACTTTATTCTGATATGTCAACCACTACTAAGTTGGTTTGTAGATAGACAAACAAAATTAGTCTGAATATGAGTGTTCATTTCTCTCAAAGCTTGCACAACATGCATATAGAATTACACATGTGAGTTCATCATAAGACAATAAACTCAAAAATGGACAGACAAAGCAGACCTTATATCTTCAGAGTAATTCCCTCTCACCCCTCCCTCCCTCCTTGGCTTAGGATAGATGCCTAGGTCAGTCCTAATTATAGTCTCTATATGGTTAATCATAATATGAGAAAGGAATTTCTTAAGTAAATAGGTTGTGAATACAATAAGACAAGGTAATTGACAAAGTGTCAATTGAAATTACAATCCCAGGATTGTCTATGTTTACCATTAAGGTGACATAACTTAGTAAATGTCCATATATAATTAAGATAAGAAAAATCCCATTACTCAAGGTAGTGTCTGATCAAGGTGCCTTGACCTTGGTTATCCTTAACCAAAAAAAAAATGATCTGGTCAGCTCCACCTGGCTAAGTGTTGACACAGGAAGGGACATTTTGAGTTTACTCATAGAGCAAAGCATGTATATTATGCCAGAGCCTGAATAGCATTAGGGTAGATTAAGTTCGGTCCACAATGTCTCTCCTGATTGGCCAATACAGGTTTTAGGCCTTTCTCAGATACTGGGGCTTCAAAATGCTTTGGAGAGGGGTCTGCAGGTATAAGGCAAAAATTGTATGGTGGCAGAGTTCTGAACATGGAGTCAGGAGAAAGCCAGAATAAAATCCTCCTTCTGACATTTATTGCTTGATGCTATACAAGTGCCTTAATCTATTTATGCATTCCTAAGGTTCATTAACTGAATCATAATGTTTGTTCTCACACAAGATTTCACAGTGTACTCAAAATAAGAGATCCTTGGGATATTTGTGAGAGATACCTCAACTTTGCAAGCCTCAATGTTTCACTTCCATCTTTAAAGTCCAAAATGCTTAGATAATATATAATACACTGAAGTCAATCTACATCTCAATCTATACCCTTTCTATCTTTAACTGACTGAGCCATGAGAGTATGACTATCACACTTCCTGAAATCCTTTTAACGCATATTTGGAGGACTAGGAATCTTTGTTGTAGGTTTTGCTTTGTTTATTGTGCGTGTGTCTGTGTATATATCTGAGAGACAGACAGAGACCAAGAGACAGAGACTGAGAGACAGAGGAGAATCAGGTTGGGACAGTATTCAATTACTAGGAGACAGCACAGTATAGACTATATTTTTATTTTAATAATTTCTATTAAACCATAACAAGTCATAACTAATATGGATTCCACTTGTGAAGTGAAGAAAATATCAGCAAAAGCATTCAAGTGTCTATGTGTTAAGCATTATTCACAGCAATAGACATAATTCTAGCTAACTTAAAGGAGGCTACAGGCACATTTTGGATATATAGGCTGATAAAGAAAACAAATACATAATCATATAAAAGCAAGCAGTTCTTACTCATATGCTTAATAAGATTGTGAGCAGAAATGGGGCTTGAGTGAAGTCAAAGGTGCCTCTCTTCTTGCAGCTGGGCAAAGTTTTGGGGGGGAGTTAAGGTATAAATAACCTCATGCACCCCTAAAGGAATCTTCAAAAAGCTCATTAACTCAATGAGGTAGCTTGCCCTAGGATAGGCTAATAGTTCTTTTGATGCATTTGAAATTTGAATTAAGTAGCCCAAAGGGATGCATATAAATGTATGTAGAAATTCAAGAATACTAGGAATAAAATACCATCTCTTGTCCACTGAATTGAAATGCAAAACAACCTTTATTTGCTTCTTGCTTCACTCTGACTCTCACAACAGGATTTTACTTTTTCAATTATACAAATATGGCATATCTCAATGACCACTCTCATTCTAATAAGAAATTGCTTTTAATTTGCCTGCAGTACGATTAGTACTCATCATTTTGCCATAAACAGAGTACACACATTATAAATAATGAGAAAATGAATCAGTAGTTTTTCCCTTTGATGGGTTGCTGCCTTGCCCACTTCATTATAAAAAGACTTAATGGTCAGAAATGGAGGCTCAATTAAAATGCTCATGTTGAAAACCATTTATGGCACTATATAATAGATAATTATTGTGCCAAGCATATATTGATGAATTTGTATACCTGCCTCATGTATGGCATACAAATTGAATGTGTTCTTGAAAAGCTAGGTAAATATGGGGTTTTATAAACTGAATTGTGGTTTAAATGCAATATGGTAGTTCTTTGGTAAAGCATCCTACTTGAAAGCAAGCTTTTTCATACAACTGGGCTTTGCACTTACCTGATTTACTTATCATTGAATGCTGTACATTGTATCTAACTTCATTTATCCCTCTCCACTGTGCTATAAGCAATGTTGTGGGGTACTTAGTTGGCTCAATGTATAAAGTGTGGGACTTGGAGTCAGGATGACCTGTGTTCAAATTCCGCCTCAGAAAGTTACTAGCAGTGTTATCCTGGATGAGACATTTAAATTCGGTCTACCCAGTTTCTTCATCTGTAAAATGGAGGTAATAATAGCACCTACCTCACAGCAAACATTAAAGTAGTATATTAATGCTAGCTATTATTATGAGGTCAAAGATCATACTTTTATGAGAAAAATATATACATATATTTAGAATACCTTTGAGTCTTTAGTAGAGATCAGGGAGATTTCCACAGATGACATTACACAATAGAGCACATGTTTAATCTCACACAATTGACTGAAATATTTAGGGAATGTAGGATCTTACTGAGATTATTATAATTTATTATATAAATATTAGCTTTCTTTCCCTGGTAAATACATAGATACTCTTCCAAAAAAGAATTTCCCATTTATTCATCAAAATTAGACGATTCATTGGAACATATAATGAAGATAATCATAATTTAGACCTTGTAATCACTAATATCTATCAAGTCATAAAACAGGGTTTTGCCAAAGATTTTTACTAGTGTCAGCCAGGAAATCATTTCAAAATTCTTTATAAATAGGGAGGAACATTGGATATACCTAAATGCAGATTAAACTGTACTGGCTGGATTAAGTCTCAAAATACATCAGAGACTTCTGACAAGAGGAAACACTTTGTTGGAAGAGCTAGGTATCATTTTGCTATCCTAAATTTAAAAAAAAAAAAGTTTTTTTTTCCTTTTTAAATATTCTACAAGGAATAATCACAAAAGCTGTCTTCTATTCCACACTATTCAGTCAATGTTATCATAGTAAAGATGACATCTACTGTGTCATATTACTTTCAAAAGCCTTTATACTAATGCCCTCCTCAAATATGTGGTTAGTGGCTATATATGTCAGTTTCATCAAAATTTTATATAGCTAGGATAATAGGCATGTTGAATATTAGTTCTTTATGCTCTCAGTAACATCCTTTGTTCTTCATAATGTTAAATAATTTCTTTTACATTTTCCATATACTTCCTTTTCTTAGATAGTATGTTAACACCTCAAAATGTGTCACATCCAATATGGTTCTCCATGTATACTTGCTGTAAACCAGCTGCTTTCCCCATCTTTATTTTCTTCATTGCTATTCTAGGACTGCAATGTTAGAGTCCAAGTATAGCACCTCCATTTTCCTTGATGATGAAAGATTTTTGTCATAAATTTTTTAAATTTCATTTCTACACCTTCCTATTGGGACTATGTTTATGGAATATCACTTATATGATATGGTGTTTAGTTTGGGTCAATTTATTTTTTTCTCTTTGATTTAAAAAATCTTTGTTACTAGGAATGGTTCACTGGGGACTAGAAATGAAAGAGATACATTTAGAAATGAAAGTGTTATGATAAATGAAAGGCATTAATTTTAAAGATAATCTTGGGTATGTTTACAGGTCATCGTTAAAAAAACAACAATAACAAAAGCTGGGTTTATTATTTGTTGATGTTTTAAGACATGATATTGCTTATAATCATCTACCATCCTTAGCTATAAGATTTTAGAGCTGTTTAAATCATGAAATGAAGTTACCCATGGTTGCCACAATTTTCCATCTGGCTCATAAGTCAATTGTTTAGTGAATAAGGTGCTTTTATAGTTCTTTTGGTTTCTTCATTCTGACAATTATGAAATTATTGTACTTAATGACATTGTTTCTTAAATTGTATCTCATTCTTTTTATCTAAAGAATTTGTCTACATAAGTCACCATATATTATCTCTCTCTCTCTCTTTCTTTCTATACACACACACACACACTCACACACACACACAGTGTCTTAATCCACTGGAGAAGGAAATGGCAAGCCACTCTAGTACCTTTGCCAAAAAAAAAAATTCCAACTCATTAGACAGTATGGTCCATGGGACCATGAAAAGTCAGATATAACTGAACTATTGAATGTATGTATATTACTCATTTTTGTTCCAATTTTTATTTTTGCTCTGACTAGTCCATTACACTCTTGGTCCCAATTTCCACATCAGTAAGAGGCCCACATATTCACCATTTCCATGTATATAAAGTCTGAAATTCCCTCATCTGATCACAATCTATTACCATTCCACATTTATGCCTTTATAAAACAAACCCTGTTCTTTGTCCAATCCCTTCAGTATTCTCCAGAAGTATTACCCCTGTCCTAATTATACTTTCCTCTTTACTTTGTCTTGTCCCCTTTTTTAAAAAGTTCAGCTTTCCATTGGCCTCATCTCTGGAGTCCTTTGCTCTATAATAATATTACCAACCATTCTCTGATTAGTCCCAGCCTTGTTTCACTCTAGCATTTCTGCTTTTGGTTTTATGTGCATGACACTGAACAAAGGTCGAGGATATCACTAAATTGTGATGACTGGGTTTACTAAAAATTTAATGTTATATAACCTTAACTGGGCCTCACCTTTGCAAGGCAATTCATATACATATCCTGAAGGAATATACTGGATCCAAAAACTAGAAAAATCCTTATCAGATATAACAGATCATAGCTGGAGAAACTTCTAAGGAGGTTGAAGGAAAAAAAAAGGAACTGTTCGGCACTCATTCCAAGATGATCAAGAATCCCAAAGGGCACTAAACCCTGATTCCCATAGGCTCATTACCCTGTAAGTTGAGCACTACCTGTAATAATACTTAATTTCTACTTAATTCACAAGACTTTTGAAAGACTCAGTAAAATTATTATTTATTAAAACTTAAGTGCTAAGATTGTTGGTACACCCTTAAAAAATATAAATGTAGTTGAGAAAACAATTTATTCACCGTATTTGACAGAGATTTAAGGAGCCACATAGCACTTCAGGAGCACTAAGGAAGACATCAGAGAGTGCTTATCAGTATTTATTTGATAGTGTCATTGGGGAAAAGCAAAAGATCCTGTGCTTCCAGAGTCATCCTCCACATTATACTTCCACCCTCCATTCCAGTCTTATTTCAGATCATTCCCTCATGCACTCCTCATTGCCTGTGCAGGACAGTTCATCTCCCACCTTTGCGTAAGTGGTCCTGTATATCTGGAATGTGGTCTTCTTCTTCCTTTTAGAATCCTTGTCTTGCTTCAAAGCATTTCTTAGATGTCATCATCTATATTAGGCCTTTGCTGATATCAGTTATTTGAACTCTCTCTAGAAATTACTGTTTCCACTTGTATGTATGCTATATGCATCTGTCTATAGAATGCAAATAGAACATAAGTTCCCTGAAGGATAGGCCTGTTTAGTCTTTGTTGTTCTTTCCCTAGAACCAACCAAAGTGTCCTGCACATGGTGACCATAGTGTTTATTGAATGGATTTTAATTGAATGTCCTGAGAAGAGTTTGCTTGATCCTTCCCTAGTGTCTATATTCAAATGTTCACAAGAGGTCAAGCAAAAACACAGCCTAGTCACCTCAGAAGAATTCAGGATAGGGGTGCGGGAAGGGGCCATTTAAAAAAATGTGCCCAGCTGTTGGATGTTTAGGGAAAGAATTCAAATGAGAAAAGGATGCAATTAAGTCATATGGAGAATGTGCTTCAAGTTGAATCAATGCCATTTCAAACATAATTAGTTGGATGAGTAGAAATATTCCAAGAATAATCAGAAATAAATTAATCCCTTTAGAAATAAGGAGAAGAAAAATCTGAAGCAATAGAAGCAGATGAGTAATGGGAAAGTAGGACCTGACTGTGTCTAAATAGCAACCACAATGTTTCTTATTTATAAGGATTCACAAGATATCCATAGTGAACTAGTTGAGCAGCACCAGTTGAACTGAAGAAATTATATTCTCTATGTTTGGTGAGTCAGAATGACTTGGAGCTTATCCCCTGAGTAAATGAACAAATCCTTGGGGAAATAGTTCATCACTTGTATCTTCCAGTTCTTCAAACACTTGTACTATGATTTAGTTCATCTCATGTGGCAGATTCATCTAAGTTTCTTCACTAACAATAATATCAGAGGGGAGACTAGGTGCTGCAGCAAATAGAGCACGAGCTCTGAAGTCAGGAGGACCTGAGTGGGAATCTGGCCTCAGACACATAACACTTTCCAGCTGTGTGACGTTGGGCAAGTCATGTAACCCCAACTGCCCTTCAAAACAAAACAAAACAAAAAGAATAACATCAGGTAAACTAAGCCCAATAATCTCAATTACTCACAACAATATGAGTCAGGTACAGTAGAGAAAAATGAAATCAATATTAAATCCAAGCATTTCAATTAAATCACTAGCCTTACCTTATACAAACCAAGCTTTGTGAAGATCTTCTAGCAAGGCATAAAATGGACTGATCAGATTCCTTTTTTTTTTCATGTTTTCTCCATTAGTAGAGGTCACAAAAAGCCAAGAAATAAGTAACAGGTAGCAGGAAAAGCCAAAGGTCTGGATAATGTTTTCAATGTGTTTCTTCACAATGCCTCTTTGTCAGACTTGTATTCTGTTTTCCAAATTCTTCATCTATTTTTTTCTTTCTGTTCAGAAGTTCTGTAGTATGTTTCAATTGTAAAAGCATTTGTAATTCTTTCTCCTATCAGCTTAAACCAAATACCTGCAATAATCCCTCTCTTTGGTTTCTAGGTTTCTTCACAAGAGTAGAACTTCTTAATCATAATAATATCCCATCCCTTTTTATCTACCCTATCTCTTTTGGTTAAGCTATACCTGTTCAGAGTTATAATTCAGCCATAGGTATCAAACCACTAATTTTCAGTGGTACATATAAAATCTAATTTTCCTTCTTGCTTTAGGATTTCTAATTCTTTTGTTTGTTGCATAAATGTTCAGCATCACTCCACAGATTTTTGAGAACATAGATTCTAACACTCTTTTTTAAAATTTTATCTTCTGTGAATTTCTGAGTGTCTCAGTTATTTCTTTTCTTCCTTTTTTGTGACTATTCTCCATAGTATCTAATTTGGATGGTATAAAGAGGCAGTCATTCTCCATTTCCATCTCTTTTAGCTTAAAGCATATGGTTTATATTTAATATGTGTGTGTGCATATTTTAAAAGATGAGATCTATAAGTATATGTGTACATATGCATATGTGTGCATATATATTTACATATGTATGTGTGTATGTGTGTGTGCACACACAATTTTCTGAATGGTGTGTACAGGAAGACTAGCACCTTGGGGTGAGTAGTTGCCCCTTTTTTTCCTATGGAGCAATGGAGCTTTATTATGAAAGCAAGTGTCACAAATTTACAAAGGTTAGAAATCCCTCTTTCTGAGACCCATCCCCTTAGCTTTATACAATTGATATTTGCCAACCCCTTTTAGGGCTGCTCATCTATCCTCAATGTTCATCTGATTCACCCAACCTGTGACTCCTAGAAGCTGTAGCATGAACAGCAGTCACATCCAGTAAAGCATTTTGGCAGATAGACTAAACCAGGTTGAGGATAGCAGACAGGCCTCAAACCTGTTGGTAAGTTAAGGGGATGGCTACCACAAGCATATGAATACTTTCCCTGGTGGAAAAGGCAGATGAGAACAATTTGTTCCAATGGCCATGAAGGCAGCTGAAACATGTGCTATGAAATGGTTAGAGCTTGGTAAGGTATCAAAGGTCATCATCCACTGCATACTGGGCCATTGCTTGATTTTTGTCTTGCTACTAGACTCTGATGACTCAGGAAGAATGAATGAAGTGACAACTTTATGCAACTCTGCATGTGTTACTTACATCCAATTATTTATATCCAATTAATGCACAAGTCAAGATTTTACTTCTTGATGTCATTGGTTCTCTTTAAAAATTAAGAATAAGCAACATATGTTTATATATGTATATATTATATATGTGTGCAATATATACATGTGTATATGTTCATGTATTTACACATGTGTATTTGTATACATGTATGTATATATAATATACATATTTCAGAAATCCAAATTCCTTTCTTAGATACTATCTACTTAGTCAGCTATGACTTTTCTTAAGGAAAAAACTGAGGAAAAAAACTAAGAACAACCTCTAACTCTGTGATCTTCAGTTGATTGGTCAAAACTTCATAATTATTGGTAATATATTTGGGTTGCTCCTGAAAGTATAGTTTGTGCCTACATCATCAAAATTTGGTAGCTGCCATTGATTTTGGAGGTTTTCTGTTATGTCATGTCCACATGCCTCAGAAAGGGATTATATTACTCTATGATCACTATCTAGCTGAAAGTTTCAGTATATTTGAAAGAATTATCAAGTACTGACTCTTCTCTTCTTCCTCTGACTTGTACTATATAGAATTGTTTATGTGTATTTGTTTTTCTTTGTAATCCTGTTTACATTTATGCATTTAAAAACATTATTCTGGGGAGTACATAGACTTTACTTGACTAACACAAGGATACAAGTTAAAGAACATTACTTAGAGCATCAAGAGTTTTCTTGGAGTCTTTTCATTTTCTTTTCTAGCAGAGACATTTGGATCATAGAAAACAATCTATTTACTATAGTAGAAACACAAACATTGCACAAAGGAACCCATTTTGGGGAATAGTATTCCTATTCCACAAAATGATAGGGAAATTTTTAGCCTTCTTTCTTTGAAAAATATGTCAGAGCTTATACTATAACCATAAACATCTATGTAAAACTTTTACAAACAGGGGTGGCTAGGTGGCACAGTGAATAGAGCACCAGCCCTGGAGTCAGGAGGACCTGAGTTCAAATTTGGCCTTAGACACAACACACACACACACACACACACACACACACACAAACTAGCTGTGTGACCTTGGGCAAGTCACTTAACCCCAATAGTCCACCAAAAAGCAAAAATAAAATGAAAACTTTACAAACACTTCTTGTTTATTTCAAATCCCACTCAAATTCCTTTCCCTGTCCCCACTACTCATCATAGCTACACAGACATCCCCATTCAACTTTTTGTTGGTTTTTATCAATTTTTCATGCCCATCAATCTACTCTATCGATTGGCTTAATAACCCTTAAATAAGTCCATTTATAATGACCTTCTATTTCTTGAGTTCACCTCTTGATCTTATATTCCCTAATCTGTCTTTATCTTCATTAATTCACCTTAATCCTTTATTGTGATTCTTAATTTTTCTTGATACTGCCTTGTGTTAGAAATTTAATCAATACCTGAACATGACAAATGCTTGCCTTCAAATTTAATGCATTTTCTTTTGAATTTTGCTAAA
Organism: Petaurus breviceps papuanus; assembly: GCF_028583685.1. Taxonomy (NCBI): domain Eukaryota; kingdom Metazoa; phylum Chordata; class Mammalia; order Diprotodontia; family Petauridae; genus Petaurus; species Petaurus breviceps. The sequence goes on along the minus strand of NW_027185887.1, from coordinate 4,789,951 downwards.
TTTATCTTCCCCAAATTCAACTTTGCATGTGTTTCACTACTCTGCATTTCCCTGTCATCTGAATAATCTCCTCCTCATTTATGTTAGGGTTTTCTCCCTTCTTCCTTCCTTTTCTTCTTCTATAATTCTCCCCCTGCCTCAACCTCCCAGGAAATAAAAGGTAGAATTCACCCAATTACCATGCCTTGTTTCTACTTTGGACCTTTAAAAAGTTGTTGGAAAATGAATTTCTTAATAAATATACACCAATTACTTTTTTGAGCCCTGCTTTTCCCATATTGTTTCTCTTTTTATCATAAACATTTCACTTTTGAGACCTTTTCATCTCTCTTGGTTTTACTTGTTCTTTACTTATACCATATATTAGTATAAGCATGTATATATATATATATATATATGTATTGTTCTTTACTTTTTCACAGGTGTGTGTATTTATATACATATATATGTATATATTCTTTTTCTGAATGCTTTGAAATCCACATATCTCAAAAATCTTGGGTAATTATCAATTTGTTCCAGCTTTCCTCTCTTTTATCACAAACTAAGGTAAAATGGTCATGTCTCCCAAGATTCCCTTCATTTCTATTCCTTCATTTATTTTCTTCTTTTTAAATAGTAAAATTATTTTAAAGATAATATTCAGTCACTTAAGTGATATTCCTAAAGTATCAATCTGATATCACACACTCCTTACTTAATACTCTCCAGTGACTCCCTGTAGCCTCAAGGTCATAGGTTCCTCAACCTTAAACCCTATCCCAACTTTTCAATCTTTTTAAAACTTACTTTCCCCCTTGTACCCACCAATCCAATGACACTGGAAAATGGGGGCAGAGCCAAGATGGCAGAGTAGAAGCACAAACCTGGTGTGAGCTCCTGCTCTAATCATTTCCAATACATGTAAAAAAATGACTCTAAAAAAACTTTAGAGCTACAGAACCCACAAAGTGAGAGAAAGAAACAAATCTCCTGCTGAAGGCAACATGGCAGCCAGACAGGAAGGGTCTATCTCACTGAGCTGGGAGTCGAGCACAGTGAGCATGAGCCATGTGATTCTGGACCCAGGGCAGCCCCAAACAGAGGACAGCCAGAGCAGACTTCAGGAGAGTGAATCACAAGGAGCTGTGGTGGCTTTCAGACTTATCAACTCAAAAATGCCAAAGACAAAGTAAAAGTTCAGTGTAGAACTCTTTTGGAACAGGGGATGATGGAAGAGCATGGTTCAGCCCCTGCCCCCAGGGTGAGAAGCAGCAGAGGCAGGGCAGCTGCACCACTTGGCTGCCTCAGGAGCTCCTGGCCTACAGATATAGGGGGACCAAGAGACCATTGAGAGGCTAAGCAATCTTGTTTGACCTGCTTGCATCTGTATTGCTATCTTGGGTGGTGTTCCTGGGGTGTGTGGCCAGCAAGCCAGAGTTTGTGAGGGATGTAGAGAGGGCACCCAACTAAAAGCTCCAGCATCTGCAAAAACTCCAGCAATTTGGGACAAAGCTCTCTCCATTTTGGAAGCAGAGCTCTACTGTGGTAAAGAGCTCAAAAGTCAAGTAATTGGCTGGCAATATGAGCAAGAAGAGGAAGTATAAACAGACCATGCAATCTGTTTTGGGAGACAAATGATCAAGGCATGGGGTGGGAGGAAGACAGTGAAGTCAGAACTCTTGCATCAAAAGCCTCCAAAAAATATGAATTGGTTAGAGGCCATGGAGGAGCTCAAGAAATATTTTGAAAGTCAAGTAAGGGAAGTGGGGGAAAAATTGGGAAGAGAAATGAGAATGATGTAAAAAAATCATGGAAAGTGACTCAACAGCCTGCTAAAGAAGAACCAAAAATACCCTGAAGAAAATAACGCTTTAAAAAATAAATTAACTCAAATGGCAAAAGAGGCCCAAAAAGCCAATGAAGAGAAGAATGCCTTGAAAAGCCAAATTTGCCAGATAGAAAAGGAACTTCAAAAACTCACTGAAGAGAATAACTCCTTCAAAATTAGATTGGAGCAATTGGAAGCTAATGACTTTATGAGAAATCAAAATACTATAAAACAGATCCAAACAAATGAAAAAATAGAAGTCAATGTGAAATATCTCATTGGAAAAACTGGGGTGACTAGTTGGTGCGGCAAATAGAGCATGGGCCCTGGAGTCAGGAGGACCTGAGTTCAAATCTGGCCTTAGACACTTAACATATAACTAGCCATGAGACCTTGGGCAAGTCATTAATTAACCCTAATTGCCCTGCCTTCTCCTCCAAAAAGCAAATAATAATGATAATAACAATAACTAGCATTTTGGGGCAGCTAGGTGGCGCAGTGAATAGAGCATTGGCCCTGGAGTCAGGAGGACCTGAGCTCAAGTCCTGCCTCAGACACTTGATACACTTACGAGCCATGTGACTTTGGGTAAGTCACTTAACCCCAATTATCCTCCCTCCCCCCGCCCAAAAAAAAAGGGAAAACCACTGACCTGGAAAATTGATCCAGGAGAGTTAATTTAAAAATTATTGCACTATCTGAAAGCCATAATAAAAAAAAAAGAGCCTAGACACCATCTTTCAAGAAATTAATCAAGCAAAATTGCCCTGATATTCTAGAATCAGAAGGCAAAATAGAAATTGAAAGAATTCACCAGATTGCCTCTTGAAAAAGATCCCAAAAAGAAAACTCCTAGGAATATTATAGACAAATTCCAGAATTCCCAGGTCAAGGAGAAAATACTGCAAGGAGTCAGGAAGAAATAATTTAAGTATTGTGAAAACACAATCAGGATAACACAAGACCTAGCAGCTTCTACATTAAGGGATTGAAGGGCTTGGAATATGATATTCCGGAGGTCAAAGGAGCTAGGACTAAATCCAAGAATCACCTACCCAGAAAAACTGAGTATAATGCTACAGGAGAAAATATGGTCATTCAATGAAATAGAGGATTTTCAAGCATTCTTGATGAAAAAAAAACAGAATTGAACAGAGAATTTGACTTTCAAATACAAGAAGCAAGAGAAGCATGAGAATGTAAACAGGAAAAAAAATCATAAGGAACTTATTAAAGTTGAACTATATACATTTCTACATGAAAAAATGATAATTGTGCCTCATAAGACCTTTCTCAGTATGAGGATAGTTGAAGGGAATATATGTGTGTGAGTGTGTGTATGTGTGTGTATACACACACATACATATGTATGTATAGGAAGGTGTATGGTATGTGTATATAAATATTTATGTGATTGTTGGCATATGTATGTTCATGTATACATAGACAGAGGGCACAGGATGAGTTGAATATGAAGGGATGATATCTAAAAAATAAAATTAAGAGGTGTGAGATAAATTTATTTGGAGGAGAAAGGGAGAGATAGATTAGGATAAATTATCTCATAAAAAAGAGGCAGGAGAAAACTGTTACAATGGATGGGAAGAGCAGGAAGGTGAAAGGGAATGCGACAATCTGATTCTCATTGAATTTGGCTTAAGGAGGGAATAACATACACACTCAATTGGGTATCTTACCCTACAGGAAAATAGGGGGTAGGGGATAAAAGGGGGAATGATAAAAGGGAGGGCAGATTGGGGGAGAAGGTAGTTAGAAGCAAATGTTTTTGGAAAGGGATAGGGTCAAAGGAGAAAATAGAATAAGTGGGGGGCGGGATAGGATGGAGGGAAATATAGTCTTTCACAATATAACTACTATGGAAATGATATGAGTAACTACACATGTACAACCTATATTGAATTGCTTATCTCCCCAGTGGGGGTGGGTAAGGAGGGAAGAAGGGAAAAAATCTGGAACTGAAAGTTTTAAAAACAAATGTTTAAAAAAAAATTGTTTTTTACATGCAATTGGGAAATAAGATATACAGACACTAGTATATAGAAATCCATCTTGCCCTACTAGAAAGTTAGGTGGGGTGATGGGGGAGGATATAAGAAAGAAGAGATTAGGGGAAGGGGTATTCAGTAAGCTTGCTATTTGGGGGTTGGTGTAGGGGAAAGACAGGGAGAAAAAATTGTAACTGAAAATCTTGTGGAAACAAATGTTGAAAACTAAAACAAATAAATAAATAAGTAAAATCCAATGACACTGAACTCCTTATTGATCCATGAACCAGACACTCCATATCTCAGCTCTGGGCAATTTCTCTGCCTATACCTACTGCCTGGAATTCTCTCACTCCTCATCTCTGTTTTCTGTATTTCTTGACTTCCTAAAAATCCCAACCAAAATCTCACTTCCTCCAGAAAGACTTTTCCACCCCCTCCCTCTCCTAGTGTCTTCTTTCTCTTAATTATGTGCTTTTTATCTTATATAAAATTTTCATATATAATTTCTTTGTTGCCTCCCTCATTATATTGTGAGCTTTTTGATGACAAGACTTATCTTTTCCTCTTTTTGTATGCCCTGAACTTAGCATAATGCCTGGTGCATCATAGGTACTTAATAAATGTTTATTGATCAATTGGTCGATGGATTGAAGGCACATCAAGAATGTATCAGTTGCTCTGCTGTTAGATGAGAGACAAAAGTTAGTGTCTGGATAATATCTTCCATTATTTCTACATCCTATCTTCACAAAAAGTTTATAATTTGTTATCTGAACTACTCATCAATTTTCCTCTTTCTGTCTACATCTGATAGAATGTTGCTTTTGGTACTGTCTATGTTGACTTTTAGCCAAATCCTCTTATCCATAATGCTTTCTCTCTTTAATTCCCTTATTTCTTCATAGGTTATATTTGCAACAAAATATTCTATTTGTGTCTTCCATATTTTGCATCCTTTTAATTTGTATAGGCATGCCTCTCCTGGGCCACAGTATAGGCTATCAAATCAATGAAAACTAGGGCAATCAACTTAAAAAAAACTCTGCAATTCCAATTCAGATGCATCAGATTGACAAGGATACATTATCTCATTACACAAAATCAAAGAAATAAGTATGAAGCCAAATTGTTCTTCTTGTATAAGGTTTCAGCTACTTACTTTGTATTTTGTCTCCTGGGAATTTCTGGTCATTTCTATTGTTATTCTTATAATTTACTCCATGTGATACTTATATTGGTAGATATGCAACCCCTCTTTTATTTCAGTTTAAATTGATCAACAATAATTAATTTTCAAAATTTACATGCTTTTTCCCTTTTAATAAATTTTTTTCTTTTACTCCCATTAATCTTCTCCTACATGAACATAAAAAAAAACAAAGAAAAAAACCCCTCATAACAAACATATTTAATCTAAGTAAATTTCCTCTTTGGCCATATCAAAAATGCATCTCATTCTTCATTTTAAGCCCATCACCTCTCTTTCTAGATGTTGGTAGCACTATCTATACATACTCATAATCAGAATTTGATACTTCATAGATCAGACTTTTAAAATTTTTCAGAGTTATGTCTTTATAATGTTGTTTTCATCATAAAAAAACATTATCCTATTTCTTAACTTTACATCATTTCACAGATGTCTTTTCCATTTCCTTTGAAACTATCCATTTCGTCATTTCTTATGATAAGAACATATTTGGTTACATGCTTATACTATAATTTCTTTAGCTATCTCCAGAATTATGTACCCCTTTGCCTTCCAGTGTTTCCAGCTACAAAAAGATTAACCATAAATATTTTTGTACAGAAAAATCTTTTCCCTCTTATTCTTTAGTATTTGGGGGAAATAGTCCTGGTAGTAATGTGAATGTGGTAAAAATATATCCACACTGAAGAAATTTTAGGGTCATAGTTGTAAGTTGCTTTCCATAATGGATGAACCAATTCAGATTCATCAGTGGTGAATTAATAGGTTTATTTTCCCACTACCCCTCCAACATTTGCTATTTTCCTTTTCTGGGTCTTTACCAGTCTGATGTATTTGAGTTGGAACTTCAAAGTTTCTTTAAGTTGTACTGCTCTAATTATCACTGATTTGGAGCACTTGTATATTGTGTTTTCTAGCTTGTCTCTATTCCTTTGAAAGTAGCCTGTCCATATCTATTGTCCATTTACCTAATGGGAAGTGATCTTATTATAAATTTGAACCACCCTCTTGTATAGATGTATTTGCTACAAAAATTTTTTCTGCCAGTTAAACACTTCCCTTCTAATTTTAGCTGCATTTATTTTCATCCAAAAATGTTTTTAATTTTATCTAATCAAAATTGTCGATTTCATCTTCTGTGATTTCCTCTACTCCTTGTTTGGTCATTAACTCTCTATTCATAGAACTGAAAAGTAATATCTTCCTGCTTTCATTAATTGGCTTATTGTGTTATCTTTTAAATCTGTCTTGTATCTATTTAGAATCTATCTTAGTATAAGATGTCAGATTCTGGCCCATATCTTCTTTCTACCAGACTGCTTTCCATTTTTCCCAGTAATTTATTAAAACAATGAAAACAACCATTTCATAATATAGTTCCATCTATATCACAGAAACTGTTCTATCTTCTAAGGCCTTCAAGACAAAATATGGAACAATCCTTTGCCTCAAGGAACTTATATTCTATCAGGGAGACCACATGTATATCTGCATATACAGAATGCAAGTTGATTTTAGGAGGAAGGATATAGTTGAGAGAATCAGAATTAGATTTTTATGATATTTTTACCATTTTTATTAGATATAGTTTAACTATAATTTGAGCTTGTTATTTTTATATTTTAAGTTAGGGTCTACAAATAAAATATAATTTTCATAAAACTTGTATTTTCATATTATCATCTTATTATGTAGCTATTAATTTCCTAACTCCATCTAACTCTTCTAAAGCCCTTGCCTTTGCTCAGCAACAGTCATCAAAACACATATGAGCTCTGCCTCTGAGTGTTCAGTTTTTGGCCTATAGTTTTAAATCCAACTTTGACAACAATTTCTAGATTACTTCTGGCAGGTTTATTTGTGACCATGTATGTCAACAAGAGTGAATAATAGCAATCTAGTTCAACAGATCTTCATATTTTCTTTATCCTAGAAACACCCTAGGGAAACTTTAGGCTTTTCTTCCTTAACAAATTGTTGCTTCAGTGTTCCTCAGCAGGGAAGTAACCAACCACTGTTATTCAGCTCTTCTACCTATTATCCTTATTGAATTATCCCTTAATCAACAGTCCCTGTGGATCCACAAGATTATTTCTTGGAGGACAAGTAGTTCTCCATCTAGAGGATACAGCTGCCTCCTCTTTCTGGAGAGCTTCATATCTATTACTTGGCTTCAAGTGTGCAATGGTCTTTCTTCTTCCTTTTCTGCTCTCAGGACCATTGAAACAACCTTTCAGTATCCTGAGACAGGTGAGGATTCTTTTCTGCCTCTTCAGATAATCTTTTTCTCCCCACCACCACCACCACCACCCCGGCTACACACACACTGTGATAAGACCTCTACCACTCTCATTTATTTTTAAAGTCCAATAAAGAACTACCATTTCTTTCCATTTGTGATGTAGATTTACTTTTCTTCTATTTCAGCTCATCATTCTCCTCCCACATTATTTCTATCTTCTATGCAGAATGCAGTATGGATAAATGAATGCCTACCTTCCAGAGTCTAATAGAGGAGACATTTATAAAATAATTATACAATTGAATAGAGTATTATAAGTGAATTAGAGAGGTACAAACCACGTACAATGAAAGTTCATAGGAAGTGGATGTCACATCTGGCTGATACGGGAAATGCAGGACCAGAGAGAGGCTAGGACTATACCTGTAGATTTGGAAAGTGTATCTCCTAGGAAACTTCCTTTCTCACATGTGAAACATCCTGTCACCAAACAAGCTAAGCCTGGTTCCAAGTACTTTGTGGATCCATATTAACCTAGTCTCCCTCCCAAAATTAGTCCAAATAAATAAATCATCGATCATGTGCCCCAACAGCTTACTTGATTTTAATAGTTAGTTAATATAGCTTATTCAAAGCAAAGACATTGAATTCCATAGCAAAGTACCAAAAAGTAACAATAGAACTATTTGCCTATAACCTAGAGTCATACTTTCCAACAAATATGCAGAATGAAAATAATGGAAACACATAGGGCATATGTGAACAGACATGCATTTAGGAAATGTGTGTGGTCAAATCACACAAAAGGATGACCAAAACATATCTCTAATACTTTAGGGCCACCGATATCTTCTGATAATGGAGTGACACTACTGGAGTACTGGAATCCCAGTGGAATAATTTCCTGCCTTTCTTACCTGTATAAATGTTCTCTCTCTCTCTCTCTCTCTCTCTCTCTCTCTCTCTCTCTCTCTCTGTCTTCCCCCTCCCATGTGTGTGTGTGTGGTGTGTGTGTGTGTGTGTGTGTGTGTGTGTGTGTATAAGAGGAAGGTAGAGATATCAGAGGCTTAAGCTTTAGTTCTCTTGAGCAAAAAGCCTTGGGCTACCCTTAGTAACAGAGTAAGCAAAAAATCCTGAGATACTTTTCCTCAATTGAAGAGTTTATAATTTCTTAGAGTCTTGGATGTAATTGATTTTGACTTTCCAATATGAGAAGTTAGCCTTTAGGTACTAAACTTTTTGAAACATAGAACAACCAATCATCTCTACTAAAGTAGCAATTAAAGTCATTTTCCTTTTTTGATATTCTTATTGTTTTTAATGAACTTTCCTGATTATCACAGACAGTTCTCTGACCCAAGCCCTATTTGATTTGCTATTTAGAAAGCTTTATAATGCCTATTCAGTTTATGACCAACAAATTTCATTCCTTGAAATTTATTTTATGTTCTTCCCTTCACACACAAAAATCCCAATAATAGCAGATAATTATGGCAGGTAATATTGACTTAGGGGCAACTAGGTGGTGCAGTGGATAAAGTACCAGTCCTGGAGTCAGGAAGATTCATCTTTGTGAGTTCATATCTAGCCTCAGACACTTACTAGCCATGTGACCCTGGGCAAGTCACTTAACCTTATTTGCCTCAGTTCCTCATCTGTAAAATAAGCTGGAGAAGTAAATGGGAAACCTCTCAAATATCATTACTAAGAAAACCCAAATGGAATCATGAAAAGCCAGATGGACATGACTGAAAGGAGTAAACAAACTAACAAATATTGTTATAATATATCAAGGCTTATTAGAGCATACACATCATATACATACCTCTAGATAGATAGATAGATAGATAGATAGATAGATAGATAGATAGATAG
>NW_027185887.1:4758138-4780795 GCF_028583685.1 Petaurus breviceps papuanus | reverse complement strand
TAGATAGATAGATAGATAGATAGATAGATAGATAGATAGATAGATAGATAGATAGATAGATAGATAGATATACATTTTGGAATCTAATATGCTTATAAGTATTTTATCATTCTTATGTTACAGGAAAGATGGGAAGAAGAAAGGAAGGAAGGAAAACATTTACAACTATCTACTATATACCAGGCATTGCATTAAATACTTTATAAAACTTGCTGATCTTCACAACTCTGAGAGGATTGGTGATTATTTTTCATTTCATTTTAACAAAACCATAAAGGAAAGACTATGGAAAGAATATTGAAAATAATTCATTTGTAAGAACATAACCTATTCTTCATTCATCTCAATCTGACTCTGAGACTTCTTTGTGACATTGAAGTAAATTTAGTTTCCCAAAGGTTGGCTTACTATTCCATAAGTTATAGAAGGTCCTATCTAAACCAGAAAATGTTCAAATGTGAACTTGGTGACAGACTTTTTTTCTTATCTGAGGTCAAATGTGGGGAAGTTTGTCCATAGAAGGTTGGCCACTGAAAGATAAATTTTTAGCCATCGAAAATCTGAGACTGTTGTGATTTGTGTTATGGGATACACCATCTACATATTCACAGGAATTATGGTCTAGGGCAAGAGTAGGGAACCTACTGCTTTGAGCACATACGTGGCCTTCTAGCTGCTCAAGTGTGGCTCTTTGATGGAATCCAAACTTTTTGGAATGAAAAAATTTTTGTTTTTCATCAAGGTCATATGTGGCCTTGAGGCCACAGGTTCTCCACCCCTGGTCTAGGGAAAAGCACCATGGAAGAGGAGTCAGGAAGACATGAGTTGAATTTCTACCAAAGACACTTATTAGCTGTCTGACCCTGAAAAGTCACTTAATTCCTATATTTAAAATGACAGATTGTATTTGCATGTACCTTTCAGCTAAAAATAAATGATAGTATGAAACTGAAACCATTAGTACTAAAAAAAAAATATTAAGCAACAGGGCACAGTGGTCATACCTCAGTAAAACTGTCTCTGGAGATAGGCTTTTTGAATAGCTGGCAGGAGTCAAACCAATCAGCAAGTCAGGGGGATGTCAGTGGATGAGCAGTCCTGAAAAGGCTCAGCAAAATGGTGACATGGTCACACCTGTGCTTGAGGAAAAATAATTTGAGCAGCTGAATGGAGGATAAGCTGGAGTGGGGAGAAAAAAGCAGCAAGCAGACCTACTGTTACACTAGTTCAGGTATGAAGTGATATGGAATTGTACCAGGGTTGTGACAGTATCAAAAGAGAGAAGAGACCATATTTATAAGTTGCTGCAAAGGTTAAAGGCACCTAACTGCTCCTTCTCAGTTTCCTTTGATGATGTTCCTCAGTGTCATACCCACTAACTATAGGACTTTCCCCAAGGATCTGTCCTGGGACCTCTCCAATAGAAGGTCCTCTGTACTATTTCCTTTGGGGGCCCCATTAGTTCCCACGAATTAAATAATATTTTCTGTGAAGATGATTCTCAGATCTATTTATATCCAGCTCTGACCTCCTCCTACTCCCTAGACTCTTATTTCTAATTGCCACTGGACCTCTTCAACTGCATTGTTATCTTGAAATCAGCATATCCAAAACTGCATTAATCTTTTTGACAAAGGAGATAATATCTGTACAGACCTTAGCACAGTGACTGTGTTCATAGTAGGCAGTAACAAATTCTTACTCCTCTTCCCATCCTTTTCCCACCACTTTTCACCTTGTCCCCTCCAAATTTCTCTGTTTCTTTTGAGGGTACCACCAGCCTGCCAGAGAGCCAAGCTTATTGCCTAGTCAGTAATTTCAGCTCTGTTCTCACCACCCATATCCAGTCTTTTGCCAAGGTCTCTTTCCTTGATAAAATTTGACATATGTCCCCTGCTCTTTTGTGACACTGTCAGCAGCCTGATATAGGCTATCATTCCCTCATTCCTGGACTATTTAAGTGGCCTGCTGATTGCACTATCTAAAATGAAAATCAAACACCATATCCAATAGGAATATAATGGAACCATTTCCAGAAAATATGGCAAGAAAGTAAAGATGCTCATCCTTCCCACAATTATTTAATATAACCCTAGAAATACTAGCAATAGCAACAAGACAAGAGATAGAAAAGAAATTAAAGGCATAAGATAGATAAAGAGGAGATTAAGAATTATATTTATTTGTTGATGATATGAAGGTATACTAGTGCTATCTAGATACTTCCTGGAAGCTGTGCTACTTTGCTTCATTAATTACATATATTCCAGAGTAGTAATTACTATCCCAAAACAGTGGGTCCCTGCCCCCAAGTTTCCTGGTATCAAAGATACTTCTTTCTCTGAATATGATACTACTTTCCAAGCTACCTCGTGCTATTAGGCTGTGTTTTGGGCTTTTTGTGGTGCTCCATCTGAGAGAATTATGGGAATTTTATGAACCAAACTGACTCCATTTTAAGACTTGAGTTTCATTTTTTTTCTGTAAATACTACCTGTTTGCTAATTGTAGGAATTGAGTGACATTCTGTTTCACATCTGGGAAAGTGTACCTGTTCACTCTCCTTCCCAGTTCCTGAAACCCACTCATCTCTTTCCCAACTCAATGTCTTTCCTCTAATTAGAAATAAGATTACTTAATCATGCATCATGATTGAAATCTTATTAATTGTTTTACTTTTAATGCATAAAAATTGTCTCCCACTGTATTCAGGGTCCAGTGCCATGCTCAAGAGACTTGGTCCCTGATTTTTATAAATTGTCATGCATTACTTAATAAATCAATATGCTCATAAGCTGAACTTTTTTTCCCCTCAGTTATTTCAGATTTCACCCATCACACAGCCCAGGAAAAATGAGGCTTAGAGAAGGTCAACTCCTTACTGATATATGACATACATGAAGAATTAGCCCTTAGAGTTCACTGCTTGTCTATGGAATGCTCAGGGGCTCCTCTCTCTGGGGCCCCAATTAGACAGAAGGATCAGCATCTTTCTAGTCTACTTTATTTCCACCTGCTCCTTATCCCCTGAATGATTTATAAAGATTGTGTATTATCCTTCTATTCACCTCAGCTGAGTTGAGGATCCACACAGAAGGAGCTTGAATCTTCCCTATCCCCATTACCAATGCCATGGGTAAGTCTCTGCTAGAACTATTCCCTAAAGGGAGGACACTTACAAATACAAATTATATTAAATAATTTTACAAATGTCACTGATTTTCTTTGAAATGCAAAGTAAAATAAGCACATTTGCAATCTGAATTTAAATCAGTTAGTTTGTTAGAACAAGTACTCCTTTCAGAAGGGAAGCAGAGGGAAAAGTGAGGAGATTAATCCCTGAGAGAATAATTGGTGTGCAGCTTTTCCTTCTCTTTTCCTCTTTGGATTTTTAACAATTGAATTGACACTCCCCCATACTTTAGCAGCATAAGGACAGATTAAACAGAGGTACTGTGTACAAATTTTAATATAAATAATCTTAGATTATAACAACTTGAGTTTATTTTCACCTACAAATCTTTTCTAAGGGATTCTGAATCCCTTTTAATGTAAAGTTAATTAAAATTTTAATTTTAATTTAAAAAAATGTTTTTATTCACTTAACAAGAGTTCTCTTTTTCATAATTGCAAGCCCAAATGCTGAAATGACTGTTACCATTAGATTTCATGGGCAGTTTTAGTTAAGACTTTAACTGAGTTCATATTAAATTTCATTTTAAATTTAAATTTAAAACTAGGTGAGCTTATTTTAAACTTTCTAGATACAAATGCTCATATCCCTGGGACTGCTGGATAGGTATCACACACATTGTCATTCAATTACATATACAAATACTCTTGGCAATTGTGGTGGGAAGAATATCTTAACCACTGCCCCCATATAAGTTAGGCTAATTTTTCCAAGGTATTGTAACCATTCTGACACTTGATTGGTCCAGTCATTTTGGAGTAACCTGAGTACAAAGTAACCACAAGGAGCCCCATGTTCTCTTCAATAGTTGGCTCATGGACCACAATGGATAAGGGAGCTTCATTTACCTGAACCAACTCTGGTATTCTTAATGTACACCTTTGAGTAATTTACTTCTGCCATAGTGAAATAAATCTTCTTTTGTTAACTATTGAATGACCTATGAGTTATCATTTCATCCTAATTGGGAACATAAACTACCAGGGGACTGAAATGAGGCAGGCCTAGCCTAGAACATCAATCCTACGTCAAAGTTACTGCAAGCATAGATCTGTAAATAAAAAGAGGCCCTTGAAAACATCACATCATTGAATTGTATCATAAGGCATTTTTAGGCTGCCTTGCTCCCTAAGTTGTCACTCTCAGACTGCCCCTCAATTTCAAGGTGGCCTATGGGTCCATATTTCTAAAATCATTCCTCAGGAGCCCCTGCTGATACATTTATTTTCAATAGTCATCCAGAAAATAAAACCCAGAAAAAGCAAAGACATTTAGAGAGATGGCACAGTAGGTATGAAATAATAGGTATGATAAATTTCCCTCATCTTTCTGGGGAACAACATCCTCAAAATATGTGCAGTATTGGTTGGGATAGTGAAAACAGATATAGGGCAGTGTAGCAGCAAGCACCCCAGCATTCCCAGGGTGGCTGCCAACACAGGTTCTTAGATCTGCTTTTCTAAAGGAAAGCAACTCAAAATGGGTTAACAAACTTACTTAATCAATCAAACATATATCGTTTACCTAGTTCAGGGGGAAAAGTTCAGCACCCCAAACTTCAGAGTATACAGACAGAAGTTACAAGATCAAACAGACAGGCTTCCAAACTTTCCAACCATTACATCCACACCAAATCACAGTTACCAGAGAGGGAAGCATCAACATCTGGGTTTTCAAAGCCAGGGGGCTCTCAACAATGGCTGCCCAGAGTTTCATCTGGTCAAACCACACAACACTTCTCAAAGTGAGCCCCAAAGCAAAGCCTCACATCAGGGCTTATATAGCCTTCTCCTAGCTCAGAGAATGTAACAACCTTCTTGATCCACTGGCCAATCACAAAGTATCTCCTGAGAAACAAGCCTCCACCACAGGCTCCAGGTGTACATAAGCCTAGGGGCAGGGAAGATCTTAAAAATTTACATTCCCATAACAGACAGCTAGTGGTGCAGTGAATAGAGCACTGGCCCTGGAGTCAGGAGGACCTGAGTTCAAATCCAGCCTCAGACACTTAACATAAAAACCAGTCATGTGACCTTGGGCAAGTCACCTAACCCCAATTGCCCTAAAAAAATAGGCAAAACCAAGAAAAAAGAAAAAAAGAAAATACATATAGAGGGGGCAGAACCAATATGATAGAGTAAAAGCAGGGACTTCCTTGAACTCTACCCCAAACTCCTCCAAATTCCTGTAAAAATGACTCTAACCAATTCTAGAGCTACAGAACCCACAAAATGACAGAGTAAAACAAATCTCCAGTTCAAGACAACCTGGAAGGTGGTTAGGAAGAGTATATTACACCAATCTGGCCAAATGGAAAAAGAAGTATAAAAGCTCACAGAAGGAAATAATTCTGTCAAAATTAGAATGGAGCAAATGGAAGCTAATGACTCTATGAGAAATCAAGAAATTATAAAATGGAACCAAAAGAATGAAAAAATAGAAGACAACATGAAAGATCTCATTGGAATAACCACTGACCTGGAAAATAGATTCAGGAGAGATAATATAAAAAGCATTGGACTACCTGAAAGCCATGATAAAAGAAAAGAGCCTAGACATCATCTTTCAAGAAATTATTAAGGAAAAAAGCCCTGATATTCTAGAACCAGAAGTTAAATAGAAATTGAAAGAATTCAGCATGGCCTTTTGAAAGAGATACCAAAAGGAAAACTCCTAGGAATACTGAAGCTAAATTCCAGAGTTCCTAGGTCAAGGAGAAAATATTGCTAGCAGACAGAAAGAAATGGTTTGAGTATTGTGGAAATACCCTCAGGATAACACAAGTTCTAGCTGCTTCTTTAGACATCAACAGATCGGAGGGCTTGGGATATGAAACTCTGGAGGTCAGAGGAAAAAAACAAAGAATCACCTATGCAGCAAAACTGAGTATAAAACTTGGGGGGGGAGGGATGGAAATTCAATGAAATAGAGGACCTTCAAGGATTCTTGATGAGAAGACCAGATCTGAATGAAAATTTGTCTTTCAAATACAAGAAGCAAGAGAAGCATGAAAGGTAAACAGGAAAGAGAAATCATTAGGTATTTGTTAAAGTTGAACTTCTTACATTACTACATGGAAAGATGATATTTGTAACTCATGAGACCTTTTTCAGTAATAGGGTAGTTGGGAGAGATACATGGATAGATGGATAGATAGATGGGTAGATGAAAAGAGAGAGAGAGAGAGAGAGAGAGAGAGAGAGAGGTGGGAAGGGAGGAAGGGGGAGGAAGGGAGGAAAGTAGATAGCACAGCAAACTCACTGAATACCGCCCCCCCAATCTGCTCTCTCATATATCCTTCCCCATTCCCGCTCCAACTTTCCATTAGGGCAAGATGGATCTCCATACCCCAGTGCTTATATATCTTATATACCAGTGTGTGTAAATAATAACAATAATAATTTTTTTAACATCTTATTTTAAAATTTTGAATTCCAGATTCTTTCCCTTCTTCCCTTGTCACCCACCCTTACTGGGAAGATAAGTAATTCAGTACAGATTGTACATGTGTACTTATGCAAAAACATTTCCATAGTAGATATATTGTGAAAGACTTATTATATTTCCCTCCATCCTATCCCACCCCCTATTTGTTCTATTTTTTACTTTGACCCTGTCCCTTTTGAAAAGTGTGTGCTTCTAACTACCCTACCCCCCAATCTGCCCTTCCTTCTATCATCCCCCCTCTTATCCCCTGCCCCCCCCACTCTCCTGTAGGGTAAGATACCAAATTTAGTGTGTATGTTATTCCCTCCTTAAGCCAAATTCAATGAGAGAAAGGTTTACCCATTCCCTTTTGCCTTCCTGTTCTTCCCCTCCATTGTGACAGTTTCCTCTTGCCTTTTTTATATAAAATAGTTTACCCAATTCTGTCACTCCCTATCTCTTCATATTATATCCCTCTCTCACCTCTTAATTTTATTTTTAAAATATCATCCCTTTCTATTAAATTGATCCTGTGACCTCTGTCTATGTATACCTGTACACATATATATGCCCACTCAGATATGTATTCATATACACATATACCCTCCTATATATGTATACATATATATGTATACACACATATTCCCTTGAACTATCCTCATAATGAGAAAAGTCTTTTATGAGTTACAATTATTGTTTTTCCATGTAGGAATATAAATAATTCAAATTTGAAAAGTTCCTTATGATTTCTTTTTCCTGTTTACCTTTTCATGCTTCTTGTATTTGAATGTCAAATTTTCTATTCAATTCTGTTTTTGTCATCAAGAATGCTTGAAAGTCCTCTATCTCATTGAATGACCATATTTTCCCCTGAAACATTATACTCAGTTTTGCTGGGTAGGTGATTTTGGGTTTTAATCCTAGCTCCTTTGACCTCCGGAATATCATATTCCAAGCCCTTTGATCCCTTAATGTAGAAGCTGCTAGATCTTGTGTTATCCTGGTTGTGTTTCTTGGCTGCTTGCAATATTTTCTCCTTGATCTGGGAACTCTGGAAGCTGGCTATAATATTACTAGGAGTTTTCTTTTGGGGATCTTTTTTAAGAGATGATCAGTGAATTCTTTCAATTTCTATTTTGACCTCTGGTTCTAAAATGTTAGGGCAATTTCCTTTGAGAATTTCTTGAAGGATGATTTCTAGGTTCTTTTATTGATCATGGCTTTCAGGTAGTCCAATAATTTTTAAATTATCTCTCCTGGATCTATTTTCCAGGTCAGTAGTTTTCCCAATGAGATATTTCACATTGCCTTCTATTTTTTTCATTTGTTTGGATCTGTTGTATAGTATCTTGATTTCTAATAAAGTCATCAGGTTCCATTTGTCCCAATCTAATTCTGAAGGAATTATTCTCTTCAGTGAGCTTCTGCAATTATTTTTCCATCTGGCAAATTCAGCTTTTTAAGGCATTCTTCTCCTCATTGGCTTTTTGGGCCTCTTTCGCCATTTGAATTAGTCTGTTTTTTAAGGTGTATTTTCTTCAGTCAGGTTGTTACTTGAGTCTCTTTTCATGATTTTCTTGCATCATTCTCATTTCTCTTCCCAATTTTTCCTCTGCTTCTCTTACTTGTTTTTCCATATCCTTCTTGAGCTCCTCTATGTCCCATAATCAGTTCATATTTTTCTTGGAAGATTTTCATGCAGGAGTTCTGACTTAGTTGTCTTCCTCCCATTACATATTTTGATCCTTTTTTGTACCCCCAAAATAATCTAAGGTTTGACTGCTGTGCTTGCTTTGATTCTTTTGCTTGTTCGTGTTGCCACTCAATTACTTGATTTTTGAGCTTTTTCCACAGTAAAACTCTGCTTCCACAGAGGAGAGTTTTGTCCCAAATCTCTGGAGTTTTTGCAGCTGTCAGAGCTATTATTTGGGTGCCCTCTCTGAAGCCTCCACAAGCTCTGGCACCTGGTCACACACCCCAGGACCTCCACCTAAGACAGCTATCCAGATCCAAGCAGATTAAAACAAGAGTAATTACCCCTCTGAATACTCATTTATTCCCCCTATGATCTGCAGGCCAGGAGCTCTGAAGCAGCCACTCTGCAGCAGCTGTGGGGGCACAGCCACTCTGCCATTTCTTGCTTTATCACCCCAGGGGCAGATGCTGGACCACACTTCAGTCCCCCTGCTCCCACAGAGTCCACACTCAGTTCTCACTTTGTCTTTGGCATTTATGGGTTGATAATTCTGGAAACCACCACAGCTGCTGGTGATCCACTCTCCCAAAATCCCTTAAGCCACTGCTGGTTCAGGCTTCCCTGGGGCTAAAACTGCAGGCTCAAGCAGAGCTGGGCTAGACTACTAGCTAGCTGTGATAGACCCATCCTGCCATGGCTGCCTTCAGTAGGAGATTTGTTTCTCTGTGTTACTTTGTGTGTTCTGTAGCCCTAAAGTTTGTTTAGAGTCATGTTTTATAAGTATTTGAGGTGGTTATGGGGGGAGCTCACAGCATTTTCTTGCTTCTATGCTGACATCTTAGCTTCACCCCTTGCCCTAACCATTTTATAGCAATTTTTTTCCTGATACTGTAATAAGAATGTAAATTTTAAAGATCTTCCCTGACCCTAGGCTAATGTGCACCTGAAGCCTGGGGTGGGAGGCTTGTTTTTCAGTAGATACTTCTTGATTGGCCAGTGAGTCAATAAGGTTGTTACATTCTCTGAGCCAGGAGAAGGCTATATAAGCCCTGATGTGTAGCTTTGTTTTGGGACTCACTTTGAGAAGTATTCTGTGATTTGATCTGATTTCTGGGGAGCCGTTGTTGAGAGTCCCCCGGCTTTGAAAAACCCAGAATGTGGAAACCCAGATGTTGACTGGGTATGGATGTAATGGTTGGACAGTTTGGAAATCTGTCTACTTGATGTTTCTGTCTTGATAATTATGCCTGTATACTTTGAGGTTCAGGGTGCTGACCTTTTCTCCTGAACAAGGTAAACGATATATGTCTGACTGATTAAAGTAAGCTTGTTAACCCATTTTGAGTTGCTTTCCTTTAACAAAGCAGATCCAAGAACCTGTGTGAGTAGGCACCCTGGGGACACTGGGGTGCTTGCTGCTACAGATACCAAAGAAAGGATTTTTTTTTTCATATGAAGGATTTAATTTATTAATAGCACAGACCACTGTACTTAGTGACCTAAAAGGATTTGCTTCATCTTTGAAACATGGAAAAATGTAATATGGGCGCCCCATAGACTCTGGGGAAAAATTATCTAAAGGTGTGTCTATCCAGCTAAATTATCCATAATTTCCCATGACATGCTACCCTTGTTCTTACCTTCCCACAAGTTTCTCATAAGTCTACCCATTGTGCTGGCAGCCTTTCTGAATTTCTCCTTACATTTCTTTTATCATCATTATTAATTTGTTTGTTTCCTTTTAGTTTATAGGATTCAATTCCACAATTCCTTGAGTTTCATATTTTGTCCCCCTCCTCCCCCATCCCCCATGGCAGCTTATAGTCAAGTATAGGATCTGTAAATACTTTCACATTATACATTAGTCAGGTTATAAGGATGGATTGTACCAGCCGGAATGAAAAATGGTAAAGAGGACATAAAACCATATAAGAGAAGGAAAAAAGATCAGGTATTTTGCTGTATATGAACTTAGTTCTTTCTAGTTCTTTCTCTGGATAAACACATTTCTCTCCATCATGAGTCTTTAGGGATTGACTTATATCACTGCATTGCTGAGAAGAGTCCAGTCTATCAAAGTTGGTCATCACACATACGTTGTGTCTGTAATTGTGTACACATTTCTCCTGGTTCTACTCTTCTCACTCAGCATCAGTTCTTTTAAGCCTCTCCAGGTAAATATGAAGACCATCTGCTCCTTGTTTCTTATGGCACAATAGTATTCCATAACATGCATATACTAATTTCCAATTCTTTGCTACCACAAAAAGAGCTGCTATAAACATTTTTGTACATATGGGTCTTTCTCTCATTTCTATGATCTCTTTGGGATATAACCCTAGGAGTGGTATTGCTGGATCAAAGGTATGAAAGCATTTATAGCCCTTTGGACATAATTCCAGATTGCTCTCCAGAAAGGATGGATCAATTCACAACTCCACCAGCAATGCATTAGTGTTCCAATTTGCCCACATCCTCTCCAGCATTTGTTATTTTCCTGTTTTGTCATCTTAGCCACTCTGACTGGTGAGATGTGGTACCTCAGAGTTGTTTTGATTTGCATTTCTCTAATCAATAGTGAATTAGAGCATTTCTTCCTGTGCTTATAGATAGCTTTAATTTCTTTCTCTGAAAACTGCCTGTTCATATCCTTTGACCATTTATCAATTGGGGAATGACTTGTATTCTTATAAATTTGACTCAGTTCTCTGTATATTTTAGAAATGAGTCCTTTGTCAGAGACATAGGTTGTAAAGATTCTTTCCCAATTTCCCACCTCCCTCTTAATCTTGGTTACATTGGCTTTGTTTGTACAGCAACTTTTCAATTTCATATAGTCAAAATTATCCATTTTACATTTTATAATGTTCTCTAATTCTTGTTTAGTCATAAAGTCTTTCCCTCTCCACAAGTCTGATAGGTAAACTATTCCTTGTTTTAGGAGACTGCTTACAGTATCAACCTTTATACCTAGATCATGCACCCATTTAGATTTGATTTTGGTATATGGTGTTAGATAATGGTCTATGCCCAGTTTCTGCCGTACTATATTCCAGTTTTCCCAGCAGTTCTTGTCAAATAGTGAGTTCTTATCGCAAAAACCAGGGTCTGGAGGTTTATCAAACAATAGATTACTATAGTCATTGACTTCTGTATCTTGTGTGCCTAATCTATTCCATTGATCCACTCCTCTATTCCTCAGCCAGTACCAAGTAGTTTTGATGACTGCTGCATTATAATAAAGATTGAAATCTGGTATAGCTAGTCCACTTTCCCTAGCATTTCTTTTCATTAATTCCCTTGATATTCTGGACCGTTTATTCTTCCAAATGAATTTTGTTACTATTTTTTCTAGCACTATAAAGTAGTTTTTTGGTAAATTAATTGGTATGGCACTAAATATATAATTTAATTTAGGCAAAATTGTCATTTTTATTATATTAGCTAGACCCAGCCACAAGCAATTGATATTTTTCCAATTAGTTAGATCTGACTTTATTTGTGTGAAAAGTGTTTTGTAGTTATGATCATACAGGTGCTGGGTTTGTTTTGGCAGGTAGATTCGCAAATATTTTATAATGTCTACAGTAACTTTAAATGGGATTTCTCTTTCTATCTCTTGCTGGTTGAATTTCATTGGAAATATATAAGAATGCCGAGGATTTATGTGGTTTATTTTATATCCTACAACTTTACCAAATTTATTTATTGTCTCAAGTAGTTTTTTACTTGATTCTCTAGGATTCTCTAAGTATATCATCATATCATCTGCAAAGAGTGATAGCTTGGTGTCTTCTTTGCCTAATTTGATTCCTTTGATTTCTTTTTCTTCTCTAATTGCTACTGCTAACATTTCTAGTACCAGATTGAATAAGAGGGGTGATAGTGGACACCCTTGTTTCGCCCCTGATCTTATGGGAAATGCTTCTAGCTTCTCCCCATTACATATAATACTTGCTGATGGCTTTAAATAGATGCTACCTATTATTTTAAGGAAGGCTCCATTTATTCCTATACTTTCTAATGTTTTTACTAGGAATGGATGTTGTATTTTGTCAAAAGCCTTTTCTGCATCTATTGAGATGATCATGTGGTTTCTGCTAGTTTTATTGTTGATATGATCAATTATACTGATGGTTTTCCTAATATGAAACCATCCTTACTTTCCTGGAAATAATCCTACCTGATCAAAGTGTATTATTCTTGAGATAAGTTGTTGTAGTCTTTTTGCTAGTATTTTATTTAGAATTTTTGCATCTATATTCATGAGGGAAATTGGTCTATACTTTTCTTTCTCTGTTTTATCTCTTCCTGATTTAGGTATCAGTGCCATATTTGTGTCATAAAAAGAATTTGGTAGGACTCCTTCTTCACTAATTAACCCAAATAGTTTGTAGAGTATTGGAATCAATTGTTCTTTAAATGTTTGATAGAATTCACTAGTGAATCCATCTGGCCCTGGAGATTTTTTTCCTAGGGAGCTGACTGATGGTTTGTTCAATTTCTTTTTCTGAGATGGGATTATTTAAGTAATTTATTTCCTCTTCACTTAATCTGGGCAACTTGTATGTTTGTAAATATTCATCCATTTCCCTAAGATTGTCAAATTTATGTGCATACAATTGAGAAAAATAATTCCTAATTATTGTTTTGATTTCCTCTTCATTGGAGGTAGATTCACCCTTTTCATTTTTGATACTAATAATTTGGTTTTCTTCTTTCTTTTTTTTTTTATCATATTGACTAAGAGTCTATCAATTTTGTTGGTTTTTTCATAAAACCAACTCTTGGTTTTATTTATTAATTCAATAGTTTTCTTAATTTCAATTTTATTAATCTCTCCTTTTGTCTTCAATATTTCTAATTAAGTGTTCAATTGGGGATTTTGAATTTGTTCTTTTTCTAGGTTTTTTAATTGCATTCCCAATTCGCTGAGCTCCCTTTTCTCTAATTTAATCACGTATGTACTCAGGGATATAAAACTTCCCCTAAGAACTGCCTTTAATGCATCCCACCGATTTTGGTATGTTGTCTCATTATTATCATTCTCTTGAATGAAATTACTGATTGTTTCTATAATTTCTTATTTGACCCACTCATTCTTTAGGATTAAATTGTTTAATTTCCAATTAGTTTTTAGTCTGTCTTTCCCTGGCCCTTTATTGTATATAATTTTTATGCATCATGATCTGAGAAGGATGAATTTATTATTTCTGCCTTACTACATAGAATTGTAAGGTTTTATGCCCTAGAACATGGTCAATTTTTGAGTATGTGCCATGAACCACTGAGAAGAAAGTATATTCCTTTTTATCCCCATTCAGTTTTCTCCAGAGATCTATCATACCTATCCTCTCTAAAATCCTGTTCACCTCCTTAACTTCTTTCTTGTTTATTTTGAGGTTGGATTTATCAAGTTCAGAGAGGGGAAGATTAAGGACTCCCACTAGTATAGTTTTGCTATCTATTTCTTCCTCTAATTCCTTTACCTTCTCCTCTAGGAATTTGGATGCTACACCACTTGGTGCATATATGTTAAGTAATGATATTGCTTCATTCTCAATGGTGCCTTTTAACAGGATATAGTTTCCTTCCTTATCTCTTTTAATTAGGTCAATTTTTGCTTTTGCTTTATCTGAGATAAGGATTGCTACCCGTGCCTTTTTTACTTTAGCTGAGGCATGATATATTTTATTCCAACCTTTTACCTTTACCTTGTGTGTATCCCTCTGTTTCAGATGTGTTTCTTGTATGCAGCATATTGTAGGATTATGATTTCTAATCCATTCTGCTATCTGTCTCCATTTTATGGGAGAGTTCATTCCATTCACATTTACAGTTATGATTGTTATCTGTTTCTTTCCCTCCATCCTATTCCTGCCCCTGTTAATGTTCATATTTCCCCCCCCTTCTCCCTTTCCTCCCTTAATAGTTTTCCTTTTGACCACTGACTCCCTCAGTGTTCCCTTTTCAGCCTCCCTCCCTTGTCCTCCTATTTCCCCTTACTACTTCCCTCCCTACAAACCACTCCCACCCCCCTTTCATAACCCTTTCCCCCTCCTACTGCCTGTAGGATATTTTTATATTTAATGAAGTATGCTATTTCTTCTTCACATCAAGAGTGACAGGAACAAATCTCATTCAAAGCTCCTCTCCCTCCCCTCTTTCCCTCTAAAATGATACTTTTTTTGCGTTTCTTCTCCATAGAGTCCTATGCTTAACTGGTTGTTATTCCCTCCTTGTACCAGAACCAATGAGGGAAAAGTTCATATGCTTCCCAGCTCCCCTCCTTTTTTTCTTCTGCTAAACAGTTTTTATGCCTCTATGTGTGGCATTATTTACCCTTTTCCACTTCAACCATTCCTTTTCTTCCATTGGAGACCCTTTGTAGCCCTTAATAAGATTTTTTTAAATTGTCATTTTGTGTATTTTATAGTCACACCCTCTACTTGTCTATAACCAGTTTGCTCTTATCAAATAGCAGGGTGTGTGGGTGTTCTCCTTGTTTACCTTTCTAAGTCAATGTTGCATCTCCTAATTGGAGGTTGAATTTTCCATTGAGTTCTGGCTTTTTTATCAAGAAGGTCTGGAACTCTGTTATATCTTTGAATGACCATCTCTTTGCCTAGAAGAATATGCTCAGTCTTGCTGGGTATGTGATCCTTGGTTGTAACCCAAGCTCTTTTGCCTTCTGGAAAATTGTATTCCACTGCCTCCGATCTTTCAGTGTAGAGGCTGCCAAATCCTGTGCAATCCTCACTGTGGACCCTCAATATTTGAATTGTTTCTTTCTGGCCGCTTGAAGTATTTTCTCTTTTATCTGGTAGTTCTGGAGTTTGGCCACAACATTTCAAGGACTTTTCAGTTTGGGATCTCTTTCAGCAGGTGTTCGGTGGATTCTCTCGATTTCTATTTTACCCTCAGCTTCTAGTATCTCCGGGCAGTTTTCCTTAATGAGCTCTTGGACAATGTTGTCCAGGCTCATTTTTTCATCATAATTTTCTGGTAGGCCTATGATTCTCAGATTATCTCTCCTGGATCAGTTTTCCAGGTCAGTTATTTTTCCTTTGAGGTATTTTGCCTCTTTTTCTAATTTTTCATTCTTGTTGTTTTGCTTGACTAATTCTTGGTTCCTCATAGAGTTATTTGTTTCCATTTGGTTAATTCTAGTTGTTAGCACATCATTTTCCTTGGTTAATTTTTGAAGCTCCTTTTCCATATCACACACTTTTCTTTTTAGAGAGATGTTTTCCTCATTATAATATTTTTCTAATTCTGCTATTTTTGTTTTGAGAGAATTATTCATTTTGTCTTCTATCTCTCTCATTTTGTTTTCAAAGTTCCTTTTGATCTCATCTAGGAGAGCCTTCTGTGCTTGGGACCCATTCCCTGTTGAAGTTTCAGCTTTGGGTGTGGAGTCCACATTGTCTCCCTCTGAGGTTGGTTCCTCCCTCTGAGCATAGTAGGACTCCAGAGTCTTTGTCTTTGTGGTCTGCTTTCTACCCATTTTGAGGCAGGGTCCTAGCCACCCCCTTCCTCTAGGATCCCAAGCCTTCACTGTAGAGGGTTTTGCCCTGGGGCAAGAATTAGTATATTTTCAGGGTCAGAGGGGGGGTTTGGAGCAAGTGAGGTTCACTCTGTCATCCTAGTCTTTGGAGGTCCTGAAAGGGGCTTTTTAAAAAAATTTCTGGGCTATGAAGTGGTAGCCCCAGGAGTGTTTGCTGTCCAGGACAGGAGCCCCTGTGTTTGCTTCTTACCTTGCTCTTTCCAGTCCCACCCCTTTGGTGATAGGCCTGGTAATGGACCTTGTGGTTGGTGGGAAGACTTGCCCTCCGAGTTGATCAGGCCCCTTCCCGGCCTGCCTCTGCCAGCCATGCCTTCCTGGCCTGCATCTGCCGGCCACACCTTCCCCTCTCCTTACATTTCTAGGGTAGCCATGAAACACTCTGTATATCCATCTATTATATCTCAACACATTTTCTCTATCTAACGTACCTTTCCCTGATTATATTTTTAATTCTTGTTATATCCAGTCCATTTTAGAGTGTAATCCCAATCACAAAGCCCAGTGATATGGGGCTTTCTCTTCATTGGTGGAGATCAATGCCCCACACCTGTGCAAAGGGCAGAGTGGAGTTTTGAGAATGAGACAGCACTTTGGTCTCTTTAATTTTATCTCAGTTTTTTTTTTCAAATTTCTTCAGTTTCATTGGGATCTACAGTCACTGTGGGCACTTCTGACTTCTAGGTTCAACATATAAGATGGACAATGCCAGTTCCACTTCAGATTGATTAATGAAAAGGCTCTGGGAAGAAGCCAATATGATAGTATCTGGTAGTCTCTGTCACATCTCTGTCCACAACTTGCAATGAGATTTCAGGGAACTTCCTCAAGGGTGAGATCTTGACATTCTCTTAGATGAGCTGAGTAACTTCCATCCTTCACACTACACTGTCTAATATGTATTCTCTTACATATGTTTTCCCTGGATATGTTTTTACCAATTTTGATAAATGGATTTCTTAGATAACCCCTATGTATATTCATTTTAAAACTGGTATTTGATAAAATAATTAAGATTGAATATATCACTTGGGTCCTGCATCCTCCAAATAATGAAACAGTCATCTGAAATGAAACGGAAATTGAAAATCACATCCATTAGACTAATAACATTTAAGGGACCAGATAGATAAAATTCTACCCCAGTACTCCCTCTCTCTAAGGAGAGTAGAGTGAGCAAGCATCTGGCCCCTTTGTCCTCTTTCCCCTTCTCACAATAAACAGTTTTCCTAAAAGAAGAATGATGTGAAAAGAGGTTAGAAATGTCTAGTATGTCTCCCCTGGAGCCATATAACATCCCGATGCTACCTGTGGAGAACAGATCTCAAAACACACATGCACACACACATACACACACACACGCATGCATACACAAAGCATTCCATTCTCCTGTGAGCATAGCACTGACCCCATAAAGTTTGTCATCCTTCTATCTGTGGATCAAGAGCAATCTTGAAACCTACAAGCTTCCACTTTGAGAAAAGGATATTGATATTTGCCTCTTAAACAAAGATAAGAAATGGAGTAACATCTTCCCTAACACGGTGTTCATGAAGTTGGAGACTGATAAGAAATAATCCTTAGATCTCATCCTGTTCAATTTTTCAGAGTATGCAAACACATACACATACTCAGAGAAATTTAAAAAACAGTTTCTTTTGTGAACTTTCCATCTTTTACATTTAGAAGAGAAAGAGTCTATGTACTTCATCAGATTGAAGATTTCAATGACTTGGAAAAGAAGAAAAAGTAAAAGATGCTACATGTCACAGATGCTTAGAAGGAAAGGGATCTCAAAAGTTGTCTAGTCAAAAAACAAGATGATTTCATCAAGAACAAGTCATTCTAGAACAACTCAATCTAATTTTTTATGACTGATGATCTAAAAGATTCTAGAGATATGGAGTTGCAATTTCAGGAATGTCCTTATGAACAGGTTGGAAAGATATGAATGAAATGATGAGCTTTCTTATTGGTTGAATGAGTATACTGAGAGTAATCCAATTAATATAGTTTATTATCAACTGGGGGTAAGGAGGAGACTCTACAAGAATGCTGTAGGGATATGTACTTAGCCTTGGGCTGTACATGGTACTCCATATGTATTATTAAAAAGGCAGTCTACAAAGATACTTTTACAAGTATGTGCTGATAAATGTTTAACAGCTAGCTCTCTGAAGAAAAAATATTTACTTTAATCTCCATTATTAATTTTTCTCCATCGCTTGTTAAAGCCTAAATAAAACAATAAATAAACCTGTTATTTATAGCATTTGCCAGTTTCTGAGTGAATTGCTCACACTGAAACTTTAAAAAGTTCTCTCTCTCTCTCTCTCTCTCTCTCTCTCTCTCTCTCTCTCTCTCTCTCTCCCTCTCTCTCTCTCTTTCTCTCTCTCTCTCTCTCTCTCTCTCTCTCTCTCTCTCTCTCTCTCTCTCTCTCCTACTTTTATGATAAAGCCCTGGAAGTACCCTGCTATACCATCACCTACTTCATTTTGTACTCTGTGTGTGCAGTCTAAAATCATTTTAGCTATTTTGTCTGCCGTATCCCATCCTCAACTACACATATACTCCATTAAAAGCTTCAGATTTCCCTCATCATCATCCCTGAACTGCTATTTAGTTATGCTTGATCTATAAACAATTATCCCCATATGCAGTAAGGGGCAACTGTTTCTATTTTAATCTAAGAATAGGAGTTTACATCATATTCTATTAAATTTTATCAAATTAGGATTATCCCATTGTTTTTAGATATTTAGTTTTGTCCAATGAGTATTCTCCTCAACTTCAAGGTGTCTTCAAGTGATGTGTAAAGTGAATGGGAACATAGTACCTTAACAATGACTAAGAGGGAGAAATAATAGACAAAAAACCTTTTTAGAGCATTGCTATAGCAATAACATACCATTTTTAAAGCCCTGTATTTTACTTTCTTCATCAGTATTGAAGCCATTTATCAAGGACTTCTCAGTATGTCTCTAAGCTGAGCATAGCATAAAGGTTGTTAAATAGGTACGGATTCTTCTTCTGCAGAATCAAAAAAAAACCCATAGAATTCTAGAGATGAAAGTGATCTCAGTGGAAATTTTGTAGAGCCTATAGAAAAATTTCAAAACATTATTATCATAATATATCCAACCAGGAGTTATCCAGACCTCTAATGAGGAAAAGTATCTTATATCAGAAGGTGGCCCATTAATTTTGGGTTCTGGCATTAGGTCATATTTTTTGCCCTTAAATAAAGCCTAAGTTTTCCTCTAAAATTTCCTTCTAATTCTCTGAATTCTGGGTTCTGAGTGGAACAGACTAAGCCTAATCCTTGGCATATAATGAATCAAAACACAAATTAAAATAATTTCATTTATTTCATTTTCCTTTATTGTAAAGTATTCATTTTCCTTTATGATACTTTGATTTCACAATTTGGGGGGAAGGATAAATAAATAAATAGATAGATAGATAGATAGATAGATAGATAGATAGATAAATGGATAGATAAATAAATAGATAAATAAATAAATAAATGAAATGAAATGAATGAATGAATGAATGAATAAATAAATATATACACATTTCTATTCCCTGCAACTATTCTTATACTGAGAAAAATTTCATAAGTTACAATTATCATTTTTCTATGTATGGATGTAAAAAGTTCAACTTTGGTAAGTTCTTTATGTTTTCTTTTCCCTATTTACCTTCTCATGCTTCTCTTGCTTCTTGTATCTAAATATCAAATATTCTATTCAACTCTGGTTTTTTTTTTTCATCAAGAATGCTTGAAAATCCTCTATTCCATTGAATGACCATATTTTCCCCTGAAACATGAAACTCAGTTCTGCTGGGTAGGTGATTCCTGGTTTTAATCACAGCTCTTTTGAGCTCAGGAATATCATATTTCAGGCCATTCGATCCCTCAGTGTAGAAGTTGCTAGATCCTGTGTTATGCTGATTGTGTTTCCACAATATTGAAATTGTTTCTTCCTGGCTGCTTGTAATATTTTCTCCTTGATCTGGGAATTCTGGAACCTAGCTATAATATTCCTAGGAGTTTTCTTTTGGGGATCTTTTTTCAGGAGGTGATTGGTAGATTCTTTCAACCTCCATTTTACCCTTTGATTCTAAAACATCAGGGCAATTTTCCTTGAGAATTTCTTGAAGGATGATTTCTAAATTCTTTTTTTGATCATGGCTTTCAGGTAGTCCAATAATTTTTAAATTATCTCTCCTGGATCTATTTTCCAGGTCAGTGGTTTTCCCAATGAGATATTTCATATGGCCTTCTATTTTTTTTTCATTTGTTTCAATCTGTTTAATGGCATCTTGATTTCTCATAAAGTCACTAGCTTCCATTTGCTCCAGTCTAATTCTGAAGGAATAATTCTCTTCAGTGACTTTTGAGATTCTTTTTCCATCTGGTAAATTTGGCTTTTTAAAGAATTCTGTTCCTCATTGCCATTTTGAGCCTCTTTTGCCATTTGAGTTAGTCTATCTTTAGGGTGTTATTTTCTTCAGTCAGGTTGTTGACTCTCATTTCATAATTTTCTTCATCTTAATCATTTCTCTTCCCAATTTTTCCTCCACTTTTCTTATTTGATTTTCAACATTCTTTTAAAGCTCCACTATGGCCTATAACCAGCTCATATTTTTCATGGAAGTTTTTGGTTCAGGAGTTCTGACTTAGTTGTCTTCCTCCTCTTCCATGCTTTGATCCTTTATTTGTCCCCAAAATAGGAGGGTAAATTTGGATTACTCTGCTTGGTTTGCTTCCTTTGCCTGCTCATGTTACTACTCAACTACTTGACTTCTGGGGTTTTTGCCATAGTAGGGCTCTGCTACCAGATAGGGGAGCTTCATCCCAAACACTGGGGTTTTCACAGCTGCTGAAGGTATTAGTTGGGTGCCCTCTCTGAAGCCTCTACATGCTCTGGCAAGCTGGTCACACATCCTAGGACCTCCACCCTAGATCGCAATCCAGATCCAAGCAGGTTAAATTGCTTAGTCCCCCTACAATCTGCAGGCCAGGAGCTGAGGCTGCCATGTGGCCATGGCTGCACAGCCGCCCTGCCTCAATGGCTTCTCTCTCCAGGGG
Organism: Petaurus breviceps papuanus; assembly: GCF_028583685.1. Classification (NCBI taxonomy): domain Eukaryota; kingdom Metazoa; phylum Chordata; class Mammalia; order Diprotodontia; family Petauridae; genus Petaurus; species Petaurus breviceps. The sequence goes on along the minus strand of NW_027185887.1, from coordinate 4,759,821 downwards.
ATAAAGGCCAGACTGCACTTACCAGAATACTAGATCCCAAAGTCCACACTGCACTGAACTCTCACTTTGTCCTTGGCATCTATGGGTTGATAATTCTGGAAACTGCCACAGCTGCTGGTGATCTGAAGTCCCTCCAGCATGCACTGGTCAAGCCTGCCCTGGGGCTAAAACCTCTGGCTCACACCAGGGCTGGGCTTGGCTCCCAGAGCCCTCTGCTGGCCACTTCCTGCCAGCCTGCCAGGCTGTCCTCAGCAGGAGGTTAGCTTCTCTGTGTCATTTTGTGGGTTCTGTAGCTCCAAGGTTTGTTCAGAGTCACCTTTTACATGAATTGGAGGAGGTGGAAGCCGGAGCCTTGTGGAAGTCCTGTTTCTATTCCGCCATCTTGGCTCCGCCCCTGTCATGTATGGCTTTTTTCGAGTGCATGTCTTGGATACATATTGGTGGATTCTGACATCTAATCCATTCTGCTCTCTGCTTCCATTTTATGGGTTAGCTCATCCCATTCACAGTTATGATTACTAAATATCCATTTTCCTCCATGTTATTTTCTTCTGTTTAGCTTTCTCTCTTTTTATCCCATCTCTCCTCAAAAGTCAATTTTGCTTTTGGATGTCACCTCCCTAAATTCTCTCCCCTTTTTATCATCTGTCCACATCTCCTATCTATTTCCCCTCTTATTTTCCTATTGGATAAAAGAGATTTCTACACCCAACCAAGTGTGCATATATTTTCCACTTTTTTGAACCAATTCCAATTACAGTTCAAGCATGACCGAGCATGCTCCCATATTTCCCTCCATTCATACTTCCAAGTCTCTTTTATGTGAGAAAATTTTCCCTATTCTACCTCTCCCTTTGCCCCCAGCATCCATTTTTCTCACTCTTACACTTTTTTGGGGGGATTGGCCCAAAATAATTGATTCACACCCATGCTCTCAGTCTATGTAAACTCTTTCTGACTACCCTAGTAATAACATTGTAAAGAGTTACAAGTGTCATCTTGACATGTAGGAATGTAAACAGTTTAACTTTATTGAGTCACTTATTGTAAATCTTTCATGATTACATTTGTATGTTTTTCTTGAGTCTTCTATTTAAATGCCATGTTGTTGCTGTTGGTATTGTTCAGTTCTGGTCCTTTCATTGGGAATGTTTGAAAGTTGTTTCATTAAATATTCATTTTCTCTTCAAAGGTTTATACTTAGGGTTGCTTATTTGTGGTTTTAATCCCAACTCTTTTGCCTTACAGAAAATTATATTCCAAATCTTCCACTTGTTCAATGTGCCAGTTTCTAAATCTTGAGCAATCTTGACTGTGATTCCACAGTAAGGAAGAAGGGAAAGAAGGAAGGAGGAGACCCCAAGCTATGTAGGCAGCTTCTGGCCATCAAAATTTAACTTCCATTGGAGAGGAGGAGAGGGAGAGGGAGAGGATGAGCTGAGTTACCCACTTATCTCAGTGCCCATTCAGGCAGCTCTGTCTACTCACAGGTTGTGTTTTTCCTTCATTTTCAAAGAGGACCATGACAACAGGGAAATGATGACATGACTTGCAGTAGACTTTGATTTGAGTGAGAGAGGGCTGTGCAAGGTCACCAGGCTCACTTTTCTTTCTTTCTCTTTTTTTCCTTCCTTCTTTCCTTCCTTCCTTCCTTCCTTCCTTCCTTCCTTCCTTCCTTCCTTC
>NW_027185887.1:4705652-4758128 GCF_028583685.1 Petaurus breviceps papuanus | reverse complement strand
TTCCTTCCTTCCTTCCTTCCTTCCTTCCTTCCTTCCTTCCTTCCTTCCTTTCTTCCTTTCTTCTTTCCTTTTTTCTTTCACAAAACCTTAAACCCAGTTCACTCTGATAGATATATCCTAATATCTCAGAGTGATATCACTCTGATAGACTTATTATCCTCTTAGCAATGCAAGTATCTAAGACAGCTCCAAAAAGTTCATGATGGAAAATGCTACCCACATCCATAAAAAGAACTATGGAGTCTGAATGCAGATCAAAGCACATTATTTGCTCATTTTTTTCTTTCTTCTTTTCTCATGGTTTCTCCCATCGCTTCTAATTCCCCTTTACATATTACATGCCATCTTGGGGAGGGGGCAGGGGAGACATGGGAGAAAATTTGGAACTCATAATCTTATGGAAGTGAATGTTGAAAACTAAAAGTAAATACAGAACTTAAAAAAATAGCAAGAAAGGAACATTTCAGGAGCAATGCAAATAGATATATCCTAATATCTCACTGACTTAGTCCTAAAACCTGACTGATGTCTAGAGAGAGAAACATTGTGAATGTCAACTGAGTTATCTTTTTTATTTATTAATAGCACATCTATTCTGTAGAGACTAGAAAAAGGCAAAATCAATAAGATTTTTTTCCTAGGTTCTTAGTGACATCTTTGCTTTACAAAGGTGATAATCATGATGGGAATGTTCATATCAGCCCACAGTGCTATTCTAGAAATCAATAATGGCTTGTTTCTCTGTATTGAAGCAGGAATCTTGTGGGTATTCAATAAATACTACATGAAAAATCAACATTTCAATCTTAAAGCTAAGCCTGTATGCCTCCAGAGAGATTCATCTAATCATTTGCCCACTTTTCTGTCCAGTTAGAGAAGTCTGCTGATTTATCCTTTTCTCTGTGAGAGTATACTTCACTATAATTAATGGGATATCAATAATAATAAATGAAGATATAGTTAAGAGACAGCCTTTCTCTAGGAATTGGATTTTAAAAATAAGCTTGTATAGACAAGAGAAACTAACCACATCCATAGCACAATTCACAGTAGCCATGTTCAGTGAAATTTCTGGTACTACACTTGTGTTTTATACCGTTGATTTGCAAATTCCTTCCTGTGAAACAAGGAAGAATTGAAAACTATTTGTTTACTCTGTCCTTTGCTGTGAGTTAGATGAAATGTGTTAGAAGAGGACTTATTTTAATGTGTAATGAAAATTAAACTATCTTGATTAAGTAATAATAAAAATTATGTCCTTCCAATCCATTTACCTATCATGTTGTAAAAAAGAATATCATTAAAAGTTGTTTATTTGTCAATAAGGCATAAAGTGTTTATTCAAATTGATGGGATTCCAGAAATGGGAAAGTTCTTAGAGATCATGTAATACAATTGCCTAATTTGGAAGATATGGAAACAGTCCCAGAGAGGCTGAAAACTTTGTAAGTTATGGAAGAAAGGCTATAGATCAGTTCAGTTCTTGTTTTTCTGAGCCCAGAGTCCTGAATTTCACTCTACTCCTGGTAATCACTAGTTCTCTCTTATTTCCTTTCAAATTGTTCTCCCTGCCATATTCTCCCTCCAATTTTGTTCTTCTCATTATCCCTTTTTGCTTCTAGGTGTCTTTATCCCTTTCTCCCATCTCACCAGAAGCAACAATTTTTACTCATGGCACTAAAAATGGAGACAACCCCTTGATATGACATGACAAAACAGCCTGTTTTACTTAAGAAAAAAGTGGCAGTCCTGGGTTCTAGGACTCTTGACCCAGTCAATTTTAGGCCATGCTGAAGCACAAATCCTGCAATATGAGGCTGAGGCAGTAGTTGGGAGTCATCATAATAGACTGGCAGGGAGACATCTTTTTGGAGGCTTCCATGAAAATAATGAAATTAAAGCCACAAACTAAAGGGAAAAGTCCTGAATACAAAAGGAAAGTTAACAGAAGAATCTGAAGCTATATAAGTGTTAACTAACCTAATGATTTTACAAAAGACTAGAAATTGAGAAAAAACATGGCTTTAGTTACATATCTTATTGATGGTGTGATTTTCAAAATTGTCTGACAGTCATTTAATCTCTGCTGTGAAACACAACTTATCTCATAGCTAGATTTTAATTTGTGTTTGGAGTGTGACAACAAAATGTCTTCTTTTTTTTGTTTCTTCTTCTTAATAACAACTGAGAAGCCCCAAACAAGTGACGCAGATACCTTTTGTTTTTCCTGCCAAAGCACTCAACACAAGGTGCTAATTCTTAAAAATCCACCCACCAGATAAGTATAAGTATGGTTATAAGACAAATCAATGTATCAGAGTATCTTGCTTATATACCACAGTTGGATATAGTTCCCCTGAAATATTCCAAAATGTATATTCAATAAAATATAAAACCACGATTTGTAACATCAATTTGGATATCATAAAACTAGTGACTTTGCTATACAGTATCAATGAACTAGGAAAACAAAGTCTCTTGCTCAATCTCTGACCCCTTATACTAGGAGGATATGGAACCAGTAATGACTCCTTGAATTGGACATTTAGTTAGTTCCAAATCGAACTGCACTATCAACTAGTACATATCTATCTCCAGCACTTCTATAAGAACAGCATGAGCCAGTTTTTAAAATTTTTTGTAAGATCTAAGTAAACTGTATCTATGGCATTATTTTGATACAAATTTTTATTAACCCTCTAATTCAAGTAAATAAAGTCAGTTCAGCATGACTGATTCTCGATAAAGGTAGGATTGCATAATGAATACTATTCAGTCCTTTAAAAAGTTATTATTCAATCATGTCTGGCTCTTCATGACCACATTTGGCATTTGGAAATGATATTGGAATGGCTTGTCATTTTCTTCTCCAGCTCATTTTACAGATGAAGGACCAAGGCAAATAGGGTCACACAACTAGTAAGTGTGTGAGACTAGGTTTGGACTCATAAAAATGAGTCTTCTTGATTCCCATGTCAGTGTTCTATACATTGTGCTGCCTAGCTGTTGCCTCTTTAACAATACATTCTCTGATATTTCCAGAAATACAAGTAGAGTTTGTTAGTCTATAGTTTGCAAATTCCATTGAATTTTCTTTTTGGAAAATCAGTTCAAAATTTTTGAAGACCTTCTGTGCTTCAGTGCAACTCCTGTTCTCCATAACTTTGCAAAAGTTACAAACAAGAAGGCAGCAATTGTGACTACTAGCTCTTTCCAGGTGACCTCAGTTCATCAAGGGGTGCTGTGTTTCTTTTATTCTTTACTCAGCTTGGGTACCAAATTCCTATGCATTCATTTTGTTGTTGTTCTGCTTTTTCTACTAATAAATAATCTCCTTTGCAAAAAAAAATAGAAAAATTAAAATTTGGTAGCTCTGCTTTCTTCTAATTTTCTATCATTCTCCTAATCATCCCTAACAGTGATTCTGTTCATCCTTTGTTCTCCTCTTCCCCAATATAACTTTAAAACACCTTTGCTTTCTTTAGCCTTTTTAATCTCATGGTTACTCAGTCCTTTTATGTCTCTATGTTGAAGGATAGGATAGGGATAGGAAATGCAGCTTTAAAAAACATATACAACAGGTAGTTATTAGATATCTCTATTGCACATAACAGAACACTTGGCACAGTGGAAAATACCCCCAAAATGACAGAACACAATAATCATTTAAATTTAGTATTTTTCATTAATTATTTCAATCAATCTTGAATTCAAGAAACATCTATTAATGATTTGTTGTTATCTGTTAGTTGAGACAAAAAGTATAAAATATACATGTTCCTATCTTCATGGAGCAATCTAGCAGAAAATAGGGGATTAAATAAGTAGTGCAAATTGAAGGCTCATTTTCAATGGATGAGAAAACTGAGAATCAAAGAAAGTAAGTAACTTACCCAAGGCCACACAGCCACATAGCATGGCCAGAACATCAGAATACAGATATTCTGACTCAGTTCATTATTCTTGTTAATGTACTCTTCTGCTTTCCTGAGAAGGCATAGGTTTAGAGTTGAAAGAGAAGTTAAGGATTTTATCAGGCCAACTTCTCTCATTTTACAGATAAGAAAACTGAGACCCAGAAATATTAAGTGACTTGGTTTTATACATACAAAATAATTGAGATATATATATATATATATATATGTGTGTGTGTGTGTGTGTGTGTGTGTGTGTGTTTGTATAGTTTGTAAGAGCAAATATATCTTGGGGGAATCACCCTAGTGATTGAAGAGAGGCAAATTACAAAGTCCAATTCTAGCAGATAATTGCTTCTCATGAGGCAAATAGGTAGCATCATGGATAGACCACTACAGCTACCAGTCAGGAAGACCTGAGTGCAAATTTTGCCTCAGATATTTGTTAACTATGTGACCACAGGTAAGTCAATTAACTTTTGCTTGCATCAATTTCCTCGGCTGTAAAATGAGTATAATAATACCAACCTACTTCAAAGGGTTGTTGTCAGGAACAAATGAGATAACATCCGTAAAGTACTTAGGACAGTGTCTGGTTTGTATTAAGTGCTTAGTAAATGTTTGCTTTCCCCCTTTTTTCCTTCTTTGCTTTCTACACTTTAGTTTGATTAGATGGTGGATCCATTATTTATATACCTAAGATTGGTTTACTTCTCTGGTAGCACTAGGCTCCAGGAATATTCATTTAGAAGTGAACTAATTTCATCAGTCATCATCTCTGAAATAAAGGCCACACAAACTCCTAAGAGTGAGTTTTCTAGTGACAGACAAACCCTTCCAACCATATGGTACCAGATGCAAAAGTGTCACATAATGACACAAATTCAATTCAAACAAAATTAGTCTTTTAAACACTTTGAATCCTCAGGAGCTAAAATTTTTCATGTGAGTCCAGCATCACCACTTCAGGCTTTCATCTTTCTAGCACCTACTCAAAAGAAAATTTGACCTATAAAATAAATGAAATATTTCTAGCAAAACTTCCAGGTAGAATTTTTCTTTAAATTTCATTTACTGAATATCTAAATAACATTAACTTACTAATATTATGCTAGATAGTGAGTTAAGTTTCTGGTTGTGTTTATTACTTAATTTTTTAGACTGACCTGGTTGTTTATAAAGTGAAAATTGTAGAATCAGAGGGGCCTTTAAGAGATCATCCAAATACAGCATCTTCATTTTATAGATTCCGCAATAAACAGATTCAAGATTTGAACCCTCCCCTCCTCAATCCACCCTCTTTTATATACTCCTCAAAATTATCTCAAATGATAGGACTACCTATGGCAATTGACATCCACAAATCTGTTACAACTTAAAGTCATAAAGATTTGCTTAAGTTCAGTATATACAAGAAACAGAATTTAAACCCATTCCTTCTGCTATAGAGGATAGATCTCTATTCCCTACATGAGAGGTTCTTAACCACTTTTTATCATCATGAACCCTTTTTTGAAGTCTGATCACACCTATGGACTCCTTCAAGTAATATTATTTACATAACATTTATATTATAGTGTCATTTATAGAACATTTAAATGTATAAAATAAAATACATAGCATAACAAAAATGTTTAAATAGTTATCACAATATTTTAAAAATATTAATAATTCCTTCACTATACTATACCAGTCATTCAACCTCAAAGGCACTGTCATACAGAGGACAGAGTCCTGAATATGGAATCAGAGCATCTGGGTACAAATCTTGTCACTGATATTTACTACCTACATGACTTTAGGAAAGTCATAGACCTCATTAAAATCTTATTTGTAAAATGAGGGGTTTGGGCTAGCTGGACTTTCAGGACCCTTCCCAATCTCTATATATGACCCTCTATGAAATGTCTGAGAACACGTCAAATATCGGGATGAATATTTGACCTACAATTTGATAATGGTCAACACAATACAATAATAAAAAAAGAAGATTCCAGAATAAATAGCTTCCAAGGAAGCCAAAATATTAGGTGCTGTGCTCACTTGCTGCACTATGATAGCTTTATACTGCTAAAACTGAGATTTCAGTGAGTGTGTACCACCCTTCACCCTGATACCCATTATGGTGGTGCTGACTGATCCAAATTATGGTGCTGATGACTGAGTCATACTCAGCTTGTCTATTAAATTCTTCCAAAGTTTAGAGAAAGACTGTGCACAATAGCAAAACAGGTCAGACTTGGATAAGTCTTGTATCTTATTAAATTGGGCTCAAACACCATTTATATAAGAAACGTAAAATACACTACTGAAAGCTCTCCTTCAAACTGACTTCTCCAAAGTAAGGGCCATATTCATCCAATATGCAGATATAAAAAATAAGAAGAATGCTTTGTCAACAGGCACGCACACATATACCCAGTCAGAACAGAGAGCTGGTAATCAGACTTTGAAGGTAAATATTGCCTTTTTTTTCTTTGCTTTCAAAGCCTCTGAGTGCCAAAGCAATTTTTAAAAAAAAATTGTTCCGGAGCTTTATAGAAAGCTTAAATACAATTCAGGAAGAGATGTCAATTTTTATTTTGCTTGCTCAGTGTGATGTTAGATTCTAGTTCATGGTTTGTTTTTTGTTTTTTTTTTTTTTTGCAGCTTGCAACCACAGATACATTTTTTTAACTTTAAGGACTTCTTCCTGTAATCAAAAAGGACATCCCTTTAGCAAAATTTTAATTAGAATAATTTCTTTAAAGCCAAGAACTGGAGAGCTTTTTGAAAATATAAAAAATTGTACTGACCCTTATTTAGAGGAAATTGCCTAATTGGATTGTCAGAAGCATCTACCCCAACGCACCTCACCCCACCCCCACCCCTTTCATTTGTTCCACACAAACCATGGAAGAATGATGAATAGAAATAGAAATAAAATGTCCTGGAGTTCCAAAAGGAAGAATTAGAACTCATTTAGACTCACTTGTCCTCATCAGAATATGTGGGGAAAGACTTATTCAGGACCGCTTCTGCTTTTCTCAACCAGCAACCAATAAGCTTGATTATTACCTTCATGTCTCTTTTGCAGTGAGAGTCAGAGTTCTGAAAGACTACTCCCCCATCAAAACAACAACAAATCACAGACAGTCTAACAGGGGGTGGGGAACCTGTGGCCTCCAGGCCACATGTGGACTTCTAGGTTCTTGGGTGTAGCTTTTTGACTGAATCCAAGTTTTACAGAACAAATCCTTTTATTTATTTATTTATTTTTTAAAGTAATTGGGGTTAAGTAATTTGCTCAAGGTTATGCAGCCAGTTATTTCTGGGTGTGGTGCTAAGTATCTGAGCCTATATTTGATCCCCAGGTTATCCCGACACTGGAGCCAGTGCTCTTACTCACTGAGCCACCTGGCCACCCCTAAGCAATTGGAGTTAAGTAACTTGCTCAAGGTTACACGGCCAGGTGTTTCTGGGTGGGTAATAACTGTCTGATCCTGGAATCAATCCACATGTCCTCCCGACACTGGAGCCAGTGCTCTTACTAGCTGTGCTACCTGGCTGCCCCAACAAATCCTTTTATTAAGGGGATGTGTTCTTTGAAGTTTGAATTCAGTCAAAGGGCTGCACTTGAGGACCTACAGGACCACATATGGCCTTGAGGCTGCAGGTTTCCCACCCTCTGCATGCAGTGGCTACTTAAGAAATATTCATTAATTGATAATTATCAACTGAGCACCTTTAGCCAAGTTTAGAGGGTTATTCCCCAGCTAGACCAATAATGAATTTTATGGCCAAAGCAACAAATAAACATTATTGAGTATAGATTAAAGAATTAGATTTAAAATAAAATTAAGAGATTATCTAGTACAACTCTCTCATTTTACAAGTGAGGAAATAGGACAGAAACAGTAAATTACTTTTCCTACTATACAAATAACATAGGATCAAATAGAAAGGAGAGGGTTTACCCATGCTAAAGAAATCACAGATCCTCCCAGTGGGTAAGAGAGGCAGCTCTGGCCTCAGATACTTAACAACCACACAAAATAATTGGCCATGTAACCTTGAGCAAGTTATTTAACCCCAATTGCTTAGGGGCGGCCAGGTGGGGCAGTGAGTAAGAGCACCGGCCCCAGCATGGGGAGAACTGGGATGGTTCCGGCCTTAGATACTCAGGACCCACATACACACACACACACACACACACACAAAATAACTGGCCGTGTAACCTTGAGCAAGTTACTTAACCCCAATTGCTTTAAAAAAAAAAAAAAGAAAGAAAGAAATTACAGATCCTCAAAATGTGGATGAATATTAAAATAAATCTAGAAAGTGCCTTCCACAGGGTGTTCTCTCCTACAGTGAGTATTTGCCCTTAACTGAGTAGGTACAGGATATAAATACTAATAATAGCTATAGTCTTTAGCAGTACTTTCAGTACAGTAACTTTTTGGTTATGTTGGGCACTTGTCCTAATTAAGCACCAACTTAAAATTCCTCTTAAACCTTAAGCTTAAAATACTCTTTACTGTCAATTCACGTGATCTAACTTCACACAATATAGCTTTATAATTTTAGATGGTTTGTTTTTTTGTTTGTTTGTTTTCTGTGCACTCAAAAACATTGCATTTTTTTTGCCTTCAAAGTAACTTCTGAAAGTGAAAAATATATTCTTAGACTACATCCAAAAATCCCCTATGTATTTGATAATAGATGCAAAACAGTGTGATTGGCTCAGGAAAATATGATTAACATATATAAATCAAACAAATGTGAAAAAAAAAATATGGTTAATCAACTTCATATGACCAGGGACAATAAGTTACTAAGGAGATATAATTTAAAAGCCTTTTGACCTTGTAGAATACTTCACAATTTATACTTAGTATTTACAGGGCAAATCAGATGCTTCTTCTTTTTTTGCTTTTTACATTTTAACTTGCAAAATTTTTGTCCATGTTAACTCAAGTTTAGTATCCCAGTAGCCATAATTTTTAATCATGTGAGCCTTTCCTAAAGTTTTTTAATTTGAATTTATTTATCTTCCAGCAATGATCTATAATGATCAGTACTTGGTTTGCAACAAACACCCAAACCTGAAAAGTAGCAAATGACTTAATAGCATAGTTTGAAATGGACAGAAGCTTAAATTAAAAGGACATCTGAGCACACTTAGTCCTATGTCATGATGTAGAGTCTTGTAGAAATCCTGATCCCGGGAATGTCTTTGAAAGTCTTCATTAAACAGAAAAGAAAGAAAGAAAGAAAATAAGGTTCTTTTGCTGACATGGAGATTTTCAGTGCCATAAATCAGTTAAGACTTTTTGACTCACTTTTTAAAGACTCAAATCCCACAGAATCCCCAGGATTAGAGACAGCACTGGGTCAGTGCAGACCACAAAAGATCATTTCTAATCATATATGATTAGCACTAACTGCCATATTTGTCTAGACCAGGAGACCAAGGGTTTTTAATCTAGGTCTGTAAATTTGTTACATATAAGCCTACTTAAAGATTTATTTATATAACATAAATTTGTATGTAAACCAGTATATTAATATATACATATATAATATGAATTATATATTATTAATTATATATGCATATAATAAATTAACCCACACAATGCACATATTTATACACGTAGAGATATAATTTTATTTTAATGCAATTGGTTTCCTTTTTAATCTTAAGTAGTTGATGTTATGTATTTAGAACCATTATTCTGAGGTCTATAGACTCCACCAAAATATCAAAAGGATCCATGACACAAAAAAAGGATATAACCTTCTGTTCTAGATTAAGAAATGGGATTTTTTTAAGAATTGCTAGTAAATCATACAAAAATTCAATTTACTGCATTCTATTATCTGTGGGTCAACAGGACATCAGACCTGGAATTCAAGGAGAACTGCTTTAAAATCTTGTCTCTAGCAATTCATTACTTTGATTCAATTCAACAAACATTTTTCATTGTCTACTTTGTGACAGTTACAGAAATAAAACCTCAAAGTTCCTACCCTTAAGACAGTATACTTATAGTATACCTTAAGACAGCATGCATGTATGAATATAGGCTAGATATGTAAACAAAAAAATACATTATAATCTTTGATGGGGCATAATAAAAGGTAGGGACAAAAATAACTTCATATTAAAAGAAAGTCTTTGAGCAAAACTTTTAAAGAAGCTATGTCTTCTAAGAGGTAGAGATGAGGGGAAAATGCATTTCAAGCAGTGATACTTAAAAAACATACAGTGATGGGAGACAAAATGTTATATCAGCTAGAAGGGTAACTGATGGATTCATTCATTTATAAGTTGAACTACCATGGAGAAGAACTTGAACCTAAATTTCCTCATTTGTAAAAATAAGGAAAATATATCTCACAGAGAATTTTATTGTTTTTGAAAAACATAATGCAAAGGGATTTGCAGACACAAAAAGGTCTTTGTGAAAGACAGCAATCATTATAACCTCCAGAGAATTTTTCCAAAGGAGATATCTGATTCTAAGAATTTTTAGTTGCATTCTCTATAGTGTGCTATGTTATGTATAGCTTATGTCAAAAAGAATTGCTTGTATTGTTTTTATTGGTAGAATGATGAAGACCCTTGCACCCAATACTATATTTCCTTGAACAAGAAAAGATGCATATATTAGATGATTTGGTTTTTAAAACATCAGAGCATAGGGGCGGCTAGGTGGTTCAATGAGTAAAGCACCATGCCCAGAGTCAGGAGGACCCAAGCTCGGTTCTGGCCTCAGACACTTAACACCCATAACAAAAAAACTAGCCGAGTAACCTTGGGCAAGTTACTTAATCCCAATTGCCCTCCAAAAGGCAAACAAAACAAAACAAAACATCAGAGCATAAATGAATTTATAAGTTCATTTTGACATTAAAATATAATGACATTTTTCTATAAGGACTATCACAATCTAATTTGTTAATTTATTCATCACATGCAAAGGACAACACCAAAACAAGTCAGTCAACAAGCATTTATTAAGTGCCTACTATGTGTCAGGAACCCCTGGAAGCAAAAGAAAGGTAAATGACAGTCTCAGCTCTCAAGGATTTCACAATCTAAAGGAGGAGAAAACTATTAAACAATTATGTATGTACAATCAAGTCACATACAAGATAGATTAAAGAAAATCAACAGGTGGAACAAAGGAGATATGTAAAGTCTTTTTATAGAAGCTGAGATTTTATCTGTGCTTTGAAAAATCAGGAAGCAGAGATGAAGAAGAGAATTCTAGGCATGAGGGACAGTCAATAAAAATGTACAGCACTGGGAGAATCGATATCTTCTTCAAAGAGCAGCAAGAAGGCCATTATAATAGGATGTCAGATTATGTGGAGGTTAATATGGTATACTGAGGAGGGGGCCAGGTTTTGAAGGGTCTTGTGCATTAGACACAATATTTTATATTTGCTCCTGTGAGTGTTAGGGAGCCACGGTAGTTTATTGAACAGGACTGTGAATTGGTGAGACCTGGGCTTCAGGAAGATCAATTTGACAGTTTAGTGGAATACAGGTTGGAGTGGGAAGAGGTTTGAATGAAGAGTAACAGCAAGCAGTCTATTATAATAGTTCAGGCATGAAGTGATAAAGATCTGCACTAAGTTGCAGGGCAATGTCATTTTAGAGAAGAGGGGATATAAGAGAAATATTATGATGGTAAAATAGGGAGAATTTGGCAAGAGATTGGATATAGGGATGGGATAAGAGAGTCAGTAACTGAGGATGACACTTCAGTTGTGAGTCTTGGTAACTGGAAGAATGATGGTACTCTCAGTATTAACAGGGAAGTTAGAGGAAAGTGTTAGGAGGTCATACAGTAAGTTCATTTTGAATATAATTTTAGTATTTTATTTTTCCCCAGTTACATGCAAAAACAATTTTTAACATTTGCTTTCAAAATTTTGAGTTCCAAATTCTCTCCCTTCACTCTGGCCCCCCAGCATTGAGAAGGCAAGTAATTCAATATAGGTTATACATGTGTAGTCATGCAAAACATATCCATAATAGTCATGTTGTGAGAGAAAACATAGAAAAAAAAACTTAAGAAAAATAAAGTTTTTTTTTCCTTTAAGTATGCTTCAATCTGTATTTAGACACCACCACCAGTTCTTTCTCTGGGAAGGAGCAGCATTTTTTATCATAAGTTCTTCAGAATTGTCTTAAATCATTGTACTGTTGAGAATAGCTAAGTCATTCACAGCTGATCATCTTACACTATTGCTATTACTTTGTACATAATACATATCGTTTTTCATCAGCCCAGTCAGGCCATTCTAGGCTTTTCTGAGGACATCACCATTTCTGACAGTACAATAGTATCCCATCAAAATCACATACCACAACTTATTGTCATTCCCTAATTGATGGGTATCCCCTCAATTTCCAATTCTCTACCTCCAGAAAGAGCTACTATAAACATTTTGTTTTGTAAATATAGGTCCTTTTCCTTTTTGTTTTTATCTCTTTTGGGATACAGACCTAGTAGTGATATTGCTAAGTAAAAGGTTATTGTGTGGGACAAAGATGATCCTTGCCCAAAATAAAATAAGCAGAAATATCTCCAAGTAGAGACGGGAAGGATTTATTTAATTATTTCTTCTTGCAAGAAGGGCTGTCTCACTACTAGAGGCAGTGCCAAAATACAAAATCCAAAGCTTGGTTATATACCCAAAAGTCCACCCCTTCTTCTCCCTTTCCACTGTCCTATGTTCTCATTAATCAGGAACTTAGGGGCACAGTCTGACCACAAAAATCTTGCTTAAATGTCAATATGGATGGGAAAGCAGACAAAATATGTTATCAGTACTAATATAGAAATGAAAGCAGAAGATAAATGTTCCAATAACATCAATATAGATATGAGAGCAGACAATATTTCATGAATCTTAGATCATAGTGACCTTTGTAATAGGATTTCCAGTTTTATATTTGTACAGGTCAGATGGTGGTCAGTGGAAACAAGTCTGGGACATTTGGGCCTGTGATTAAATTTTCAGGGTCTGTTCTTTCCCCTCCTATGCATTAGCAAAGCTTAGCAAAAACTTCAACTTATAATCAGGGAAGTAAGGCAAGACCTGGGCTGCTAGCGCAGGCTGCTAAGTCTTTGGTACTTTATTACAATTCTGTTCAGATTTCTGGAATGTTACCTGAGAAGTTTTCACTTTTATTCCATTCAGTATGTATGGTTTTACAGCCCTTTGGGCATAGTTCCGAATTGCTCTACAAAATGATTGAATCAGTTCACAACTCCACCAACAATGCATTGAAGTCACTTTTTTTTCCTACATTCCCTCCAATATTTTTCATTTACCTTTTCTGTTCTATTAGCCAATCTAATAAATGTAATGTAGTAAGAATTGTTTTAATTTGCATTTCTCCAATGAATAGTGAGTGAGAGTATTTTTTCATATGGCCATAGATAGCTTTGATTACTTCATATGAAAACTGATCATATCATTTGATCATTTATCAATGATCATTTATCAATTTTTATAAATTTAACTTAGTTCTCCATAAGTTTGAGAAATGAGGCCTTTATCAAAGAAACTTACTTCAAGAATTTTTTCAGTTACTAATTTTGACCATTTTTAAGAGGTCCACAGGACATTCAGTTTATGATGTCCAAATGGTGATTGGAGATGAGTATCAGAAGTCAGGAGAGAGACCTGGGTTGGACAAGTAGATCTGAGAGCCATTCTCAAAGAGATAATTATTAAATCTGTGGAATCTGTTGAGATCATCAAGCGAAATCATATAGAAGGGAAAGAGAAGGCCCCATATAGAGCCTTGGAACAACAGTGATTAGTGGGTATGACCTAGAAGAAGATCCAGCAAAACTATCAAAAAGATGGGATGAGAACCAATATGCAGTAGTGTCACAGAAACTTGGAAAGAAGAAAGTTGTCAAAGGGAAGATGGAAATTAACAATGTCAAAATCTACAAAAAGATCAAGAAAGAGGAAGATTGAGAAAAAGCCATTAGACTCAGCAATTAAGACTTGATCATTGGTAATATTAGAGTATTTGCAGTTGAATGATAAGATTGGAAGGCATATTGTAGTGAGTTAAGAAGAAAGTGAGGGGAAAAGAAACAGAGAAAGTGATCAGTGAGGACTTCTCAAAGAGTTCATACATAAAAGAAATTACCTCTATAGATGTGTGGACAGAGAAGAAGATGGGATGAGTTTTGAGTAATTAAAAAAGAAAGCCCAAACATCTGAAAAATTAGTAAATCAGGTGCAGATTATATTTTGCTATGCCATTGCTATGAAATACATTGTCCATGTCCCAGTAAAAGGTTTTGTTTTCCTTTTTTCCTGATGAAACCTTGATGCAAAGAATAACATCTACGCTGGTACAGTATCTCAGGTGAAGCTTCCAAACTGAATACATTTGTATGAATATATTTAAAGAGTTCTGGCTAATCCTTCACTGCTGAAAAAGGTGGCCAAGCTGAATCTAAGAAAAGATAAATTTAAAGGAAAATTATATTACATGTAATTGAAAGTAACTCAAGTCACCTACTACAACATTGTATCAAAAATCATCCTTTGTAATTTGAAATTCTTCAATTGATATTTTTGGTGCATTATCTCTATTCAGGAACAAAATATTAGCATGCATGACATTGCTGTTACCAACTCAGATAGAAAAATATCATCTATTCTAGACTTTGACTGGCCTCCCTTTGAGGTGATATGAAAGAAAATTACTTGTAATCACAATATGTAGGGGCCCAATTCATCCCACTCTTTGTTTTATCTTTCAGAGACATCTTTTGAAAAGCTCTTAGCAAATGTTATCACCATAAAGTAGCTTCACATTTTCATGCTTCTCTTCAATGGCATTTCTTTTCAGATATTTAAGATGCCTAAATATGAAGGCTATCTTAATATTATCAAAATGAAGGGTTCATCAATCTGAATATCAATTCTTTATAGATAACACTGGTAACTAAAATGCACCAGGACATGTTTTAGGAATCCTAAACTCTATTTATTTTTTTTAATGGGAACACTCTGTAGTTTAACATATCAAATGTTCTCAGAGTGAGGTCCATTAAACTATATGTCACAGAGAATAAACAGGGTCATAAAATGCATGTTAATAATAATACCATTTATATAAAACCTACTAATTGCCAGGCTAAGTACTTTGTATATGTTATCTTATATGATCTCTATAATAACCCTGGGAGGTTAGGTGCTATTATTATCTGCATTTTGCAGAAGAAGGAACTGAGATAAATGGAAGTTTAGTGACTTGATCAAAGTAACAAATTAGTATGTCTGAGGTGGAATTTGTATTCAGTTCTCATTGACTGCAGGTGTAGGATTCTATAGATTGTCTAGTCACAAAATCCCAGAAAGGTAGAGTTGAAAGACTTCTCAGAGAAGCTTGTACATGACCAAAATTCTATACCAAAACATAGTTAATGAGTGATTATCCAGCCTCTGTTGAAGATCTCTGTCTATTCACATGCTCCTCTTGGTCAGCTCTGACCTTTGTCTATGCATTGAGGCCCCTCCTGTCTGGTCAGCCCTGACAATGGCAGCCCTACCCTTTAAAGGTACCCCTCTCACTTGTAGGTCCCCTAAAGGACTCTTGCCCACTTCTCATGGAAGCATAACAATAAATTTCTACAACTCTCACTCCAATTAAGCCTGAGACCTTGAATTCTTTCCAGACAATATTGCAGATTTTCTGGTCTTGGATAAGATCAGAATATCTGCTGAACCTATTGGGATCCCCTCCCCCATCACTCCATTCTTTAGGCCTACTGTGCCTATTTCTTATTACAAATTCATTTTTAAATGGAATTCTATAGAGATTTTTGAGTTACCTGGGATTGAGTCATAAAGAACAGAAGAGACTTATTTTCTGGCATAGAACATCCCTCCCTGAGTGAGTCTGCTGCTTCTAGCAAGAATGAAAAATTGCAGATAGAGTTTAGTGAATTTACTTTTAAAGTTTATATTCAAAATTAAACTCAAGTGAATTAAACTACTTAATTCCTAACAGAATTCCAACCTTATTTTCTCCTACTATATGACTCTGTACATGCTAGAGTCTCAGATATTGTTAAGTAATTGACAATTGTAATTAACTACTCATTCTCTTCATCTACATTAAACTATTATCATAAGTCAATTAGGATGAATTGTGGGGCCTGAGAGCTGTTTCCTTTTAGTCCCTCCTTCAGTCATCTGCAATTCAAAAGAGGATTAAATCCTGAATATCTATGGAGATAGAAAAATATTTATTTTTTCAATATATTAATTTAAATTTTCATTTTTTCTGATGTTTTCAGCTGTCCAACAGTTGACCATTCTGCTATTCACTAGGGGTCTGAAAGTATAACTGATAGAGGGGGCAAGGTATGAATCAATCATTTTAGTACTATGTTCCTGGCATTATAGGGAATTTTTTATGACAATGAAGGTGGAAGAAAGAAGAAAAGGACAAAGGAAGTGAGGTAAGAAGAAATGAAGGAAGGGAGGGAAGGAGGAAAGCAGGGAGAGAGGGAGAAAGGAAGCAAAAGATTCCTATCCTTCAGAGCTTTACAATCTGATTGGGATGGCAGTAGTAATCTATGATTATTTGTTCATTTTATTCACTGATTATAAATTCTATAGGAGTTAAGCAGAGGAGAAAAGCAGCAGTCAGGAGTAATATAACAGGTTTCATGGAAAAAGCAGGACTTGAGCTAATCCTTAAAAGTAATTGGGAAGGTGGCACAGGGAGTCTCACAACAATTTATATTAGTTACAACTATATAGATATATACATACATATATTTTTTCTTGGATAGGAAAGTGAAATTATTGATACTTTGTGATACCTGAATATTGAATATGTTATAAGCCACTGAGATGTGAATTTAATTTATTATAGGCCCTTCATTGAACTGAACTATAGTATAAGTTGCTGAAAGCCGTGTACTGTAGTATAAGTTGTAATGTAGTACAAACTGTACTGTAGTATTTGTTGTACTGTATTATAAGTTGCTGAAAGCCTTGGAGTCAAAAGATCTGCCTTCAAGTCCTGCCTCTGATGATTGACTAGAGGATCCTCAGACAGTCATTAAACCTCTCAGTTTCACAAGCACCTCTATTGTGTAAATCTTTTCACACTTTGGCCAATTCCTACCTTTATAGTACTCTTATATCTTTCAAACCACACCCAAAATAAAAACCTGGCCCTTATCAGACACTTGGTTGGTAATACATTTATTTCTTACATTATAATTCATGATTAATAAATTATACCTTTCCCCATGGTCCTTAAACTGTATGATCTAAATTCAGAATATTTATAATTACTAGTGAGAAATTAAAACAATATGAAGAAGATATGTGAACTTGCATAATTAAATGAGAACTCAGAACTTGAGGGGGGTTCCCAGTCAATAAAATAATCCCAAGGGCAATTGGAAACAAGAATCAAAAAATCAAATTAGTTTAAATAGTCTCAGACTATCCTGACAGATGAGTGCCAAAGAAATATACTTGACTAACAAATTGGTCTAATGGAATTCTTAGGTGATTACTAAAGGCAATAATATTCAAGAGATTAAAAAACTACCAAGGTAAACATATTAAATTTTAAAGATATTGACAAAATTCATATTCTCAAAGCCATGCAAACCAAATTGTCAGCACAGAATGAGATTATCAACCTCCTATAAAAGGAAAAATCCTAGAAATCTGTGTTATTAATGAATATTGGCAGAAAAAATGGAATTATAAAAGTAGCATTAGAGATAATTGTGCTAAGATGCACCTTTAAGGATAAAGAGTAATGACTGTCTTCTTCAAGACTAAATGAATTTGGCATACATTTTTTTGACCCTAATACAAATATTTAAAATAAAATCCATAGTAATAAGCTCTAACAAAACTTTGATGTGAAGATTTCATATACTTCACTTGTCCTCAATCTTTTATAAAAACTTTTTGAAGGTTTTCTTTTGCTAGAATCAAACAATGAATTAGAAAACATAAGCTATATAGCTGTTCCTGACATAAAGTGAGAGAAACTAATTTTGCTTTGAATCCTCTATATCAAGGGAGTTTTTACTGATCACATTGGCACAAAATAAAGCATGTCATATTATGCACCATAAAACAACTTATAAAACACATCATCTATATTATGAAGTTCTGAAGAGGTTACCCATAAAGAGGGTTAGGGTTGTTCTGGAGAACCCAAAATACCAACATGC
The DNA here is from genome assembly GCF_028583685.1 of Petaurus breviceps papuanus. NCBI lineage: Eukaryota > Metazoa > Chordata > Mammalia > Diprotodontia > Petauridae > Petaurus > Petaurus breviceps. The sequence goes on along the minus strand of NW_027185887.1, from coordinate 4,739,968 downwards.
CAGGTCCTGCTGAATGAATTTGACTCAAATCTTCTCAGCCAAAGAATAGTAAAGTCTACTGCAAGTTTTCTTGTGTTAGACAATGTAAGTCTGTGCTAGGTAATTCTATGGTGCTCTCACACCACATGGAGGGAAGATGGGATTTTTTTTTTTTTGCTTTTTGGAGGGGGGAAGGTAGGGGAATTGGAGTTAAGGGACTTGCCCAAGGTCACACAGCTAGTTTATGTGTTGTGTCTGAGGCCATATTTGAACTCAGATCCTCCTGACTCCAGGGCTGGTGTTCTATTTACTGTGCCACCTAGCTGCCCCAAAGATGGGATCTTATATACAGAAAGTTATGGGAGGAATCTAGGGATGGTCTAGAGGAGGAGTTTGGGGAGGGTCTTCCAGGGGAGTTAATGAGGTAAATGAGTGATTAAAGGTGGGAAGTTGCTGGAGGCTACCTGGAGCTGACAGACAAGGATGGGCTAGGCCAGTTCAAGGGTGGATTGATATTTTGATAGGCTCAGGGGTGGAAAATAGATGGACAATGGAGGGCTAGGATAGTAACAGAGGTCTGGGCCCAACAACAATGTAAGGCTTATGGCCTCATGCAAATGCCTCATCAAAAGGGAAAATTTAATCAGAGTTCAAGAGGGGTCCCCAGAGCCTGTACCTCAAAGATTCAAGGAGAGCTCAAGGGGATTCCCAAAGGCTGCATGCACCTCATCAGTTCTTTTCCAAGAATATCACATTATGGTTAAGATGCCCAAGAAAGGTTAAATGAAAAAGGCACTTCCTTAAATCTTAGCTGTCTACTTTCTGATCATGAACAAACCTCCCTCAGCTGATATTTTAAACCCTTCCAGGAACTCATCCCATTGGAGATTAGTGTTCCACAGACACCCTGCTTCTTAATTTAACTTAATAGCTTGTATATGCTTAGCTAGATCCCAGTTTGGACCTGTATACTCTTTTAACCCAAGGGAAATGTTTTCCTTCAGTTCCTAGAGGAAAAAATCTCTGGCACATATGAAGGGTGCCTCTGATAGCATCTTTCCAAATGGAGATGATGTTGGGAATCCTAGTTATGGATGAATCATGATGATATGAAATAAAAGCGGCTTTGAGAATCTGTGGAGTAGACTGCTTAAGCATTTTGTAGTTGATTTTGGCTTGCTAAGTGTGTGTTTTAGTAAAGGTTTTTCAGTTTGTGTGATTTGGAGATAACTTCAAAAACACTAGTCAGTAACTTTGACTGGGCTCCTCTCAGCAATACAAGGTTAGAAGACAAGTACAAAAGACTCATGATGGAAAGGGATATCCACATCTAGAGAAAGAACCACAGAGTCCGAATGCAGACTGAAGCAAAACTATGTGCTCTTTCTCATTTGTGTTTTGTTTTGTTCCTTCTTTCTCATTGTTGACCCCATTAGTTATAATCCTCCTTTACAACTTTACTAATGTTCAATGTTGAAGAGGTTACCCACTAAGAGGGTTAGGGTTGCTCTGGAGACCCCAAAATACCAACACAGCAGGTCCTGCCAAATGAACTCAACTCAAGTCTTCTCAACCAAAGAAAAGTAAAGTTTGTTTTAGACACAGAGTAAGTCTGTGCTGGTCATTCTATGGTGCTCTCACCATTCTATGGTGCTCTCACAAACATGAAGACAGAATGGAGTCTTATACACAAAAGGTTGTGGGAGGAACCTAGGGGTGGTCTAGGGGAGGGGTTTGGGGAGAGTCTTCAGAAGGAGTTAATGAGGTCAATGAGTGATTAAGGGTGGGAGGCCACCTGGAGACTACAGACAATGGTGGGGTAGGCCAGTTCAAGGGTGGATCCATATTTTGACAGGCTCAAGGGTGGGAAGTAGATGAACAAGGGAGGGTTAGGCTAGTAACTAGGCTTGAGTTAGTAGTTAGCATTTAATAACTAGGCTAGAGGTCTGGGCCCAGCCACAGTGTAAGGCTTATTGCCTCATGCAAATGCCTCATCAAATGGGATGATTTAATCAAGAGTGGAAGAGGAGTTCCCAGAGCCTGTACCTCAATGACTCAAGGAGAGCTAGAGGGGGCTCCCAGAGACCATACCTCATCAAATGTGAAGGCATTTGTAGATCTTATATTTGATTACATGCCACCATGCAGGGGGAGGGGGAGTGGGAGAAAATTTGAAACTCAAGGGATTGTGGAACTGAATGTTGTAAAATATAAGTAAATAAATAAATCTAAATTTAAAAAAAAAAGCATGAGTCAATGTTGGCCTGGTCTCTTTGGCCATTCTGTCTTTCACTATAATCTCAGTGAAACTCTTGTGCTTCTTCTACCATGATGTCAGGTGACAAATAATTCTGCAACATGATGGGTTGTGGAACCTTTTCTCCTATGAGGCCATGTAGCCCTGAAAAACAAGTTTCATTCCTTGTTCTCAGCAAGTGATCTTTCCTATACTGGGTGAGGGAATTGGAGCCTCTGATCTTGTGAATTTCAGAAGGTCAGGAGGCATCCCAGTAATCTGGGGTAATCTATGTTTGCTGGTAGAGCAGTATTAATGTACCACTGAGTAAGGAAAGACATTTGCAATTCAGTCTAGTGGTAGATGACACAAGGTCTCAGCAGGAAGTTTTGCTACATATAGTAATGAACTTGGTGGCACCAATGCTATATAGGACCTGAATTAAAAGTGTATGCCTGAGGTGTTTGTAGATGTTTGTGATTCTGTTCTCATTATAACTTTGAAGTAAATAACCGTTGCGTAATAGGTGATTGATGTTAAAGGGAACAGGGACATGTCAGATTTTAAGTTCTTTGAGGTAGGGCCCGCTTTTCACTTTCATTATATTCTTAGAATTTAGCACTGTGTCAGGAACATAGTAGGTGCTTAATAAATATTTATTGAATGAGTAATTATTGGCGCCTAATGGTGGGGTGAACATAAGCAGTGGGAACTCTAAGAAATGGCATTAAAAAAGAGACATCCTGTTGCCTAGAATGCCCTAGAACTCTGGGAGAGAGGGGCAATGGAGTAAGCCTCCTGCTGAGAGAATGATGCCTGAGTATGCATGATACACTAGTAATTACCCTAATCACCAGCACATGTCAGTCCTAGAAATCGGAGAATGTCATTATTGTTTAACAATTTCCAAAGATTAACCTTTGGTTTATAATGGCAGAGTTTCTTACTGACCTGCCAACATCCCAGCATGATGCTTCATAGACCATGGGTGAACAATAATTGGAGCAGATCTCCAAGGAACTCATTAGACCCAGGCCAGAACATTTGCTCTTTAGGGGAAGTAAATTCATGTTTCTCACAGAAAGTAGAATTGGTTGCTCTGCTTTTGGGGAAAGTATAAAAGTTCTGATTCTTCACCAATTTTAAGTTATTCATTTACAATACCCAGAAGAATTTCCTGAGTTTCCGTCAAAGTAGTCTTCATTTTATCACAACTAGCAGTATGGGTGGCCCACTGAAATACTTCATAGAAAATAGCTTCTTATAAAAACAATATTAAAAGTTAAAGGTAAAATGGTAATTCCCCCAGGATTTCCCAGATTCTTTGACTTTGAATTGCTCTCATATCCAAAATTGTCCACAGTGAATTCTCCAACTGAAACACATGCAAAAGTATATTGTATATGCTAACTCTTCCTAGAATATACTAACTCTTCCTAAACTTTAAGCCAGGAATTGGCAGAAATATCTGTGCCCTGTTACATCCATTATTTGAGGAGTTTTTCAAATCTTGTTCATTAGCCCATAAACCTTAAGTCATAAATCTTACTGCAGCACTGGCCCTGGGGTCAGGAGGACCTGAGCTCAAATCCGGCTTTAGACACTTAACACTTATTAGCCATGTGACCTTGGGAAAGTCCGTTAATCCCAATTGCCCTGCCCTTCCCCTTCCCATAAAAGCAAACAAAAAAAAAAAACCCTTACTGCAGTTCACTAGAAATGTACATATCTTTAGCATTTGACATTATGCTTGACACTGAGACATCCAGCCTTCTCACTGTAGGTCATTTGGATAAATTATGTATGTATGTCCAGTTCTGGCCCATGACTATCAGCTCATCTATGCCCTGAATGGTGTTTGTCAACAAAACAACAACAACAAAAATGATATAAGGCTCTTCTTCACTGCTATTCCTAAGATCAATCAATTTTCCCAGTTTATCCCTTGACTTACCTATTAACCTTCTAAATAAAATTGTTAGGTCAGCAGAGCATTTCTGTGCCCAAGACATGATTGTAAATATGGAGTAGGAGTAGAGAGAAGAGGAGTTGGAGGAAAGGAGAAAAATGCTATAAAGTTTATATAAGGTATACGCCCTGTCTATCTGGGGCTTATAGTGCCATGGAGAGAAGATCTATACAGAATTGAAATCCTACAATGAGATATTGTTGTTATTCAGTTGTTTCAGTCATGCCTGCCTCTTTTGGGGTTTTCTTAGCAGAGATACTGGCTGTTTCCTTCTCTAGTTCATTTAACAGATGAGGAAAGTGAGGCACATAGGAATAAATGACTTGCCCAGGATCACAAAGTCAGTAAATCCAGTAAAGCCAGATTTGAACTCAGGAAGATGAGTGTTTCTGACTTCATGCCTGGCACTCTATCCATTGTGCCACCTAGCTGTCCTCCCATAAGGAACTAATGGTAATTGAAACATATGTTTCATAATGGAAAAATGACCAAATATGTCCTTTTCTCATCCCTTGTACCACCTCTGTAGCTCTCAGTAGAGAAATACTACAAGGTTTGCAAAATGAATATAACATATTCCTATTAATAGGAAGTGTTGCAGATGGGATAGGTGGTGCTGCAACATCTACCCATTAAATTTACCGTGGAGGTCACTATTGGGTAATTTTCTAAAACATAAATGGCATCCAAACATAGCAGGTTACCAGGCCCTAAAGCACATCACCTTCCCTTCTATCATGACTCTTGTGAGGTATGTGTATAGTCAAACCAGAGAATTGACCCTACACAGGTTATATAATGAATCTAGTTCAAGAATGTTCACTTCCACTTGGCCAGTTTTACTTGTTGGACAATCCATATAGAAAAGCCCATACATATACTTTGGAATAGGGTACTATAGCTAAATATGGTATAAGACTTGATTGAGATAATTTAAGAAGTCTTAATGAAAAAGAGAAAGGAAGTCTGGAAATGTTTGTCATTGGATTCTGCTTAAGAACTTTCATGAGCAGAAGTTGCAATGTGCTTCTGGTTAATTTTGTAGGAATATGCCAAATGTAAATCAAAAAGAAGCTTAATAAGCCAATGACACCCCTGAGCAAAAGAAGGATTCCAGATATAAACCCATAAAAATTTGCTCAGAGTTGGGGGCAGCTAGGTGGCGCAGTGAGTAAAGCGCTGGCCCCAGAGTTGGGAGGACCTGAGTTCTCTTTCAGCCTCAGACAATTAACACACACACACACACACACACACACACACACACACACACACACACAAAAACCTAGCTGTGTAACCTTGGGCAAGTTACTTAACCCCAATTGCCCTCCAAAAGGCAAAAAAAAAAAAGAATTGCTCAGAGTTGTAAGCAGCTAGTCACAAGGAGTAGCAGAAACAAATTACCATGTCTGTTCACCAGGAAATTTTTGAATAGGTATGGCAGAAGATGGAGAAAGAAAAAAGGGTAAGGGGAATACTGTAGTAATCTGCAATGTTAGCTCCTTAACACTGGAGATTGTCTCACTTTCAAATACATGATATATCCACAACACCTAATAGTGCCTAGTACATAATATTTGCTTGAAAATAATTGTTGAAATAATTATAATGAACATAAACCAATAATATTTACTAAGTACCTACTATGTGCCAATGATGGTACTAAGTGCTTGGGATACAAAAAGAGGCAAAATTCAGTCTCTATCCTCAAGAGCTTACAATATAATGGGAGAGACAACAAACAAAAAAAAATATTTACAAAACAAGCTATCTACAGGATAAATTGAAAATAAGTAACACAGGTAAGGTATTGGAATTAGGATGAATTGGGGAAGTCTTCCTGTAGAAGATGGGACTTTAATTGGAAAAGGCTAGAGTGTGGGAGTAAATTTGGAACCCCCTGTAATGTAATGCCAAACAAAGGCAACTTCCCAAGGTTCAGAATACCAGCATAGGTGCTCTCCATTTTATTGTGACAAATTAAGAACAGAGGGAATCAAAATATGACATCATTCAAAATACAGCATTTACTAAGTGTGATTAAATAATCTCCAAGTACTACCCCACCCCAGGACCTTCCATCCATTCAATCAATTACAAAGTCCCAGTTCTAAATACCACTCCACCCCTAGGCTGTACCTTCATTTAGTCCATCACAAAGCCCCTCTTCTCAAATGGAGATTAGTTTCCAATCATAAGTAAAGTACATTCATTTGTTCAGTCATAGAACACAAAAAGGTCAAAAGTTCCCCACCCCTGGATCATAATTGAATCTACCCTGGAGTTACAACAAGTTTAAGCACAGCACTTAATACCCAAATGGAGGTCTTTTCTTCATCTTGACAAGAGGCAAGTTCTCAGCAATCTTTGTTCCTGGGGAGACAAAGCCCAGCAAGGCCACAAGATACATTGCCAGTCTCTTCATTAATTCATTCTCTGTCTGCAGAACAGTCTTAGGACCCCTGAAAACTTTAGCAAAACCCTCTCCCAGGATTTCTGTAAACATACAACAAGAAAATCCTTCTTCAGGGCTTCAGAACCAACAGAAAGGTTCCCAGACTCCTGAAACAACAGCACTGTCCTTCACCAGTGGATAGTATTTACTCTCTGTCTGCAGGACAGTCTCAGTAGCTCTGAACCAACAGAAAGGTTCCCAGACCCCTGCAACAACAGCATTGTCCTTCACCAGTGGACAGTATTCACTCTCTGTCTGCAGAACAGTCTCAGGAGCTCTTAACCAACAGCCAGGTTCCAGGACTTCTTCAACAACAGGACTGTCTTTCACCAGTGGACAAATCTGGCAAAACAACATCAAAACAGACAAAGTACCAGCAAAACAGCCATGTCTCCTCAGTCCTTGGCAGCTCTGGGGGCAGCTCTCAAAAGTCCAGGGCAATTCAAAGTGGCCCTCAGCAATCTTCTCAGTCTCTCTCTGCCTCCACAAGGGTGCTGCTTCCAAAAAGCTCTTCTGCCTCTCTCTTGTGTCTTTCCAAATCTACGTCACCAGCTGTAAGGGTTATGTGATTTAAAGATCTTCCATACCCCATTGGACGTGCTGACGTAGCAGGAAGGGGCGAAGCAAGCAAAAGCGAAAGCCAGAGAAAGCGAAAGCCAAGCTAGCGTTCCTGCGGTGGCTGGTGGTGGTGGCGACGGTGGCGGCAGCAGCAGAGGCAGCGGCAGCGCAAAGCCCTTTTTGAGCTAGGACTGCTAAGGACTTTCTGCTAAGGACTCCTGCTGAGGACTGCCAGGGGCCGGAGCTGCTGGGAGCACGCTTCCAGGACGCTGGGTGGTTGCTGTGCGTGGGGAGAGGAGGACCTTTGCCTGAGGTAGCCTGTTCTGTTTGAAAGGCTTGAAAAGTGGGTGCTTTCTACTTTATCTACCTGTGCCAATGTCATAACTACTCTGATGGCTTTCACTTTCTGGTTTTGGGACTCAGTCTTTTGGTATCTTAATAAATTTTCTAGTTTATTTCCCCATAAGGCAAGCATGACGTATTTTGTGATGGATAATTATATCAGCATATTTGTAATCTCTATAGGCATTGTGAATAAGGCATTGCTGATACACCAGCTCCTCCCAGTTCAGCCCTCTCTTTTCATGTCAACAGTTCATCCCACAGGTGGGATTAACAAGCTCTGGGTTTTAACACAATCAAACCAAAAACCAAGACAATACAGGGGGATCTTTAAATGCCATTACTATTACATTCCACCCCTCCAGGATACTTAGCCTTACAATCTCAGTCTAAATGGCCACAGATCCTGGAAAAATAGAGGCACTATGCTTTGTACTCCTTGCCGACTACGCCATAATGTAATGTAATGCCAAGCAGAGGTAATTTCCCAAGGTGCAGAATACCAGCATAGGTGCTCTCCATTTTATTCAGTGACAAATTAAGAACAGAGGGAATCAAAATATGACATCATTCAAAATACAGCATTTACTAAGTGTGACTAAATAATCTCCAATTACTACCCTAAAAATCACTTTGGACAGATTTTACCCAAATCAGGATTAGCAGCTCAAGGAATACATATATTGGCTGGAGTAATAGATTCTAATTATCGAGGAGAAATTGTTGTAACATTCCAGAATTTAGGTGAAGGGCCCATACAGATTCATAAAAATGATAGGATAGTTCAAGTGATTATCGTTCCTTGTAAAACAATACCACTTGTAAAAACTGATCCTCCTTCCAAAATAACTGTCAGATGAACTGAAGGATTTGGTTCTACTGATAGAATAAAATCAGGAGCTAAAGTATGGGTAAAATGGAAGCCAGATGATGTTCCAAAGGCTGCAGAGATTATAGCACATGGGAGGGATAACACTGTAACTATTGTTTATTCTGGAGAAGATTATTACAAAATTGTACCCTTAACTCATTTATTCTACCGTGAGTGAAGCTACAATAGTCCGGTTATTGTCTCTTTGCTTCTTCTTGATTTTTTGTCTGTTCACCTTGTTTGCTAGATTTGTTTCCACAGGCTTGGTACCCTCCACCTGTAGATGCCTGATAGCTTAAGCTGGATGTCACCCCCTGTCTGCAACTGTGATGTGTCACCCTTGGACATGGCAACAAGCATATTAAGAACTAACCTCTCAAATGGGACCCCTTGGGACAGGGACAGCTCTACATATGATTTTATCAGCAAGTAGCCATGGAAGAAGAGACCTTCACCCCTTACCACAAGATTTTGGGGCCCCATTTGTTCGGGGTGGGGGGAATGATGGGGAGCTTGTGCTCAAGCCCCACCCTAAAATATGGTTTTCTGTGTTTATTGTGTGCTATTGTTATATTGTTGTGAAATTTTGTTGATACCAGTTATTCCTACTGTATTTTTGCCAAGTAAGGGACATGAAAGATCTTGGGGCCGAATGTAAGGGTTATGGGATTTAAAGATCTTCCATGCCCCATTGAGTTGCTGACATAGCAGGAAGGGGTGGAGCAAGAGGAAGTGGAAGACCTGAGAGTTCCTGCGGTGGCTAGCAGTGGCAGCGATGGCAGCAGCAGCCACAGAGGCAGCAGCAGCAGAGGCAGCAGCAGCAGAAGCCTGAAATCCTTTTTGAGTCAGCCAGAATTTCTGCTAAGGACTCCTGCTGAGGACTGCCAGGGGTCAGAGCTGCTGGGAGCATGCTTCCTGGATGCTGGGTGGTTGCTGTGAGTGGGGAGAGAAGGACCTTTGCCTGAGGTAGCCTGTTCTGTTTTAAAGGCTTGAGAATGTGGGTGCTTTCTACTTTATCTGCATGTGCCAATTTCTTAACTACTCTGATGGCTTTGACTTTCTGGTTTTGGGACTCAGTCTTTTGGTATTTTAATAAATGTTCCAGCTTGTTTAGAAAATAAAAGCCTGATATATTTTGTGACTGATAACTTCATCAGCATGTCTGTAATTTCCATAGGCATTGTGAATATTGCATTGCTGATACAGGTCCTTAATCCAAAGGACATCTAACACCCCCCCAAAGCAATGTTAATAAAGAAAAAATAATAGAGTAGAGGATAATGTAAAATGTTCAAAACTCTGAATTTGAATGAGATGAATACATTAATAAAATAAAAGAGAATAGAAGACACCAAGAAATAATAAGACAAAATCAAAAGAATGAAAATATAGAAAAGAATGTGAAATATCTCATCAAAAATACACCTGACCTGGAAAACAGATTGAGGACAAATAATAAAAGAATAGTCAGACTACCTAAAAATTAAGATTTAAATTATAATCTTAATATAATAATAAATTATCAAGGAAAATTGCCCTGAAGTTCTAGAACATGAAGGCAAGGCAAAAGTAGAAAAAATAAACCCATTGCTCAATTCTTAATGTGAAAATATTTTCAGTACTCTTATGACTGATTTGAGTAATTTGAAAGAAAGTCATGACCAAAGATGAGAATGATGGGGTGATTCTAAAAAAAATAAAACTAGTGAGAGATAAGAAGGAGCAATTTTCTCATAAAAATAAGGCATAAAAGGAAAACAAAATGATACAGAACTAGTGGGGGGGGGAGGCGGGTACCATTGGAACATTACTGTCATCAGGAATAGGTTAAAGAAGGAAGACATATGTCTAGATGGGTTGAATAGTCTTCTAAATTCAGAAAGAAATAAGAGAGCAAGGGGATAGGATGGGGGAGCAGATAAGGGAGTGACTCTTCAAGGGATGGGTAGGTTAAGGAGTAGGAGGGCAAGGTAGCAGATAGAAGTAAAGCAGAGGAGTGAGGAAAGATAGGAATAAGGTGAGAAGGATAGTAAGGAAAATAGGAAGGAGGAAAGTGCACAACAAATAATTATAGTTTAGAACATGAATGGGATGAATTTACTTATAAAATGGAAACTGATAGCAGATTAAAAATTTGTATCCAATAATACTTTGCTTTCAAGAAACCCTATAAAATAAGAGATAGACACAAAGGTAATATAAAGGTTAGGAGTAGAATTTATTATGTAAAAAAAAAGGTAGTAATTATGATCCCAAACAAAGTTAAAGTTAAAATAGATATAATCAGAAGAGAAAAAGAAAACTATACTAGGTGGCAGTAATATTATTCAATATACCATTTTAGAGCATTTAAAATAACTAGAAAGTATAAAAGACCTTACAGCAAACCTGCTAAAATAGACACAGGAGCTGTATGAACATAAACATAAAACATTTTTTATACAAATAAAGTCAGATCTAAATAATTAATGAATCATTTATTATTCATGGACAAGACCAATATAAGAAAAAATGACAATTTTATCTAATTAATTTATTAAATGTTATCCCAATTAAATTACTAAAATATATTTTACTGTATTAGAAAAAATAATAAAGTTCGTGTGGAAGAACAAAAGGTCAGGGAATTCAAAGAACCTAGAGGAGAAAAATGTAAAGGAAGCAGATTCAGGTATCAGACCTTAAACTTAAATTATAAGGTGAGAACATTGTTGAGTGTAAAATGGATAATTTCAAAATTATTTTAAATTAAAATTTTCTTGTATCAATAAAATCTATGCAGTCAAGCATAGAAAGAATGAAGAAAACTGGGGGAAAAACTTTCGTAGACAATCTCTCAGATAGGATGTTATTGGGTTGGAATATTGCTGTGGTGTAGGAAATGATTTGCTAGTTAATTTAGAAAACCATGGAAAGACTTAGACTTGTGAAGGAAGATGTTATCCACCTTCAAAGAGACAGATGACAAGTGGAAATAGTCATAGAATGGTCCTACATAAATGTCTATAAGTGTATATGCTTATAGACAATAGATATATATATACATAGATATGCAATATCTGTGTATATATGCAAGTATATATAACATATACATACAATATTACATATACATTTCATAAAATTAAGTACATACATATATACATATATAAATATACATACACATATATGTGTGTGTATCCATGCATAATTTAACCTTCTTTAGAGCAGGATTGGGAGTGATGGGGGAGGGAGAGGGGAAAAATAAAGTAAAAAATGCACAGCAGAGAACAAAAGAAAATCTGCAAGGAAGAAGACCTGGGTAGCTTTGAAAAAAAATGTGTAATATTTATTATATAGGTTTTCTTGAAAGGGAAATTTATTGTTTTATATTAAATTCTCTCAAGTTCTCCTGTACACATTGCAATATTTTTTTTTCATTTCTTGGTTTGTATTTAAATCTTTTAAAAATAAAATAAAGAAAAGAAAAGAAAAATCCCTAAATAGAACAACTACTATTCTGAAGCAGGAATTGATAACTGAATTTCTAAAAAGAGAAAATAGGAAACATTTTAGGAAGAATTTTGAAAAATTATAAATAGAATTTTCTACCTTCGAAGATTTACACATGTGATATTCATAAAAAAGTAAATTAGCTAGCTATTAATATTGTACAGCAAAGTGTTCACTTCATATACAATCTGAACCATTAACTGCAGTATAAATGTCTTGAAATAGATATTTAAAAATTACTTTGTGGAATATATGACCTTTTAAATAGATTGAAGGTGTTACCTAAAGTTATCTGATTTTAGAAGTCTGATGCTCTTACATTCAACTTCAGAAGGAATATGAACTTAAAATTATTTAACAGCAAGAATGGAGTTAAATAAAATGTCAGAGTTAATTTAGTTTTAATGATTATTTACAATTATGGTCCAGTTGATGTTTGTTGAGAAGCAAAAAGGATAATAAGTAAAAGGCATATTGGTTTTGGAAATTAATTTGAATTGCAGCCTGGACACAAAATTCAAAATATGTTATATTTAAATATTAATTTTATGTTTAAAAGAAACAGTAGCACTTTCTCTATGTCTCTCTATCTATCTTTATTTCTCTTTCTCTCAGTCATTCAGCTTCTGTCCTTCTACAGTATTTCCCTTCTAATTTTATCAGTTCCCATGGATTTAATTACCATCTTTATGCAAATGATTTTTAAAGTCTTTTTGAACCTAGCCCCTCCTACCTTTACAATCTTCTTATACCTTACACTCCATATAATCTTCAAGCAAGTGACATTGCATTCCCCACTGTTCTATGAACAAGATATTTCATCTCTAATAGATATTCCATTTTATAAATGCTACAATATATACTACATAATAATTATTTTTTTTGATAAATAAGAGGCAGATGGTAATCCAGGCTTAGGATCTGACATGATATCAACTCATGTATTTGATCTTTTATTTAATATGTTTACTTGTGCATGGATACAATTCTTTGAGTGTAAACTCTACAAAATCTCCATTACTTATTTTTGCATCTCTTTTAGAACCTACTACATATGATTGAATTTTAATAAATGTTTCCTGGGCAGAGTCAAGATGGCAGGGTAAAAGCAGGGACTTGCTTCAGATTTTCCCCAAGTTCCTCCAAATACCTGTAAAAAGTGACTCTAAACAAATTCTAGAGCTGCAGAACCCACAAAATGATGGAGTGAAACAAATCTGGAGCCTGGAAGGTCAACAGGAAGTGTCTGTCACATGGGGGTGGGAGAGGAACACAGTCCAGTGTGGGTCGCACTGGCACTGGCTGAAGATGTAGAAGGCCTCAGAGTACTGGCACACTGACAACTGTGGTGGTTTATAGACTTTTCAGCCCACAAATGCCAAATAAAACATAGAAGGTCAGTGGGAAAATTCTCAGACATGGGTGAGAGAGGAGTGTGGTCTGTCCCCAGCCCCAGGACAGTGGAAGTGGGGTGGTAGCAGCTGCTGCTTCTGGAGCTCCCAGCCCACAGATGCTGTGGGGATAGAGCAGTTGATCAGAGGTGTATTGCAGGGATGTCTTTGCTGGCACTGAGGCAGGATTCTCTTGCTTTGCCATACTTGGATATGGGTCATACTCCTGAGTGGTAGTTCTGGGGCAAGAAGGAACTCTGATATGGCAGAGTTTGTGGCTGCAGTAGAATGGAAAATCTCCTCATGGTTTCAAGGCAGAAAAGGGTACTTGTACTCATTCACAAACCAGAGGAAAGGTCAGGAAAGGAGTAAACACTTCTCCTTTGATCATACCACCTTGGAAGAACAGAAAATTTACAGGCCCCTAGAAATATCTCTGAAAACAGCTGCACAAAACCCCTGAAGTTTGGGACAGGCCGCCTTACACGCTGGAAGCAAACTCTTACCTTAACAAATAGTTAGAAAGTCAATTTGAAAATCAAGACTTTCTATATACATATAACTGGGAAAATGAGCAAACAGTGTTAAAAAAAACCCCTCAGATTCTCAGATTATAGAATCTTTCTTTGGTGACAAAAAGATCAAAACATACAACCAGAAGGAAACAACAAAGTCAAAACTCCTACATCAAAAACCTATAAAAAATATGAATTGGTCACAGGCCATGGAAGAGCTCAAAAAAATTTTGAAAATCAAGTAAGTAGAGGAAAAATTGGGAAGAAAAATGAGAGTGATGCAAGAAAATCATGAAAAATCAACTGCTTTCTATAGGAGATCCAAAAATTACTAAAGAAAATAACACCTTAAAAAATAGACTAACCCAAACAGCAAAAGAGGTCCAAAAATCCATTAAGGAGGAGAATGCCTAAAAAAGCAGAATTGACCAAATGGTAAAAGAAGTCTAAAATCTCACCAATGAAAATAATTCCTTCAGAATTAGAATGGAGCAAATGGAAGCTAATGACATTATGAGAAATCAAGAAATTATAAAACAGAACCAAAAGAATGAAAAAATAGAAGATTATGTGAAATATGTCAATGGAAAAACTACTGACTTGGAAAATAGATCCAGGAGAGATAATTTAAAAATTATTGGACTACCTGAAAGCCATGATAAAAAAAGAGTCTAGACATCATCTTTCAAGAAATTTTAAAGGAAAACTGCCTTGATATTCTAGAACCAGAGGGTAAAACAGAAGTTGAAAAATCCACCCATCACCTATTGAAAGATATCCCAAAAGTAAAACTCCTAGGAATATTGCAGCCAGATTCCAGAGATCCCAGATCAAAGAGAAAATATTGCAAGCAGCCAAAAAGAAAATATTTGAATATTGTGGAAACACAATCAAGATAATACAAGATCTAGCAGTTTCTACATTAAGGGACCAGAGGGCTTGGAATATGATATTCTGAAGGTCAAAGAGGCTAGAACTAAAACCAAGAATCACCTACCCAGGAAAACTGAGTATAATACTTCAGGGGAAAAAAATGGATATTCAATTAAATAGAGGACTTTCAAGCTTTCTTGCCAAAAAGACCAGAACTGAATAGAAAATTTGACTTTAAATACAAGACTCAAGAGAAGCATGAAAAGGTAAACAGGAAAGAGGAATTGTGAGGGATTTATTAAACTTATTAAGTTGAACTGTTTACATTCCTACATGGAAACACAATATTTGGAACTCATGAGACCTTTCTCAGTGTTAGGCTAGTTGGAAGAAGGGAAATATATATGAATATATATATATACATATATATATATATATGTGTGTGTGTGTGTGTGTGTGTGTGTGTGTGTGTGTGTGTGGAGAGAGAGATAGAGACAGAGACAAAGACAGAGAAACAGAGAGAGAGCCTCAGAGTAAGTTGAATATGAAGGGATGATATCTAAAAAATAAAACTGAAGCATGAGAGATGAATATATTGGGGGAAGGAGGGAATAACATACACACTCAAATGGATCTCTTATCCTACAGCAAAGTAGGGGAAAGGGGATGGGGAGAATGATAGAAAGAAGGGCAGATTAGGGGAGAGGGTAGTCAGAAGCAAGCACTTTTTAAAAGGTACAGGGTCAAAGGAGAGAATAGAATAAATGGGGAGCTGTATAGGATGGAGGGAAATATAGTTAGTCTTTCACAACATGCCTATTATGAAAGTGTTTTGCATAACTACACATGTATAACCTACATTGAATTGCTTGACTTCTCAATGAGGATGGGTAGGGAGGGAAGAAGGGAGAGAATTTGTAACTCAAAGTTTTAAACAAATGCTAAAAATTGTTTTTACATGCAACTGCAAAATAAGATGTACAGGTAATGGGGTATAGAAATCTATCTTGCCCTACAAGTAAGTGGGGGATGGGGAGGTGGATAGGAAGGGAGGTGATAGAGGAGAGAGTAGACTAGGGGAAGGGGTAATCACAATGCATGCTATCTTGGGGTGAAAAGGAGGAGAGAGATGGGGAAAAATTTGGAACTCAAAATCTTATGAAAAAGAATGTTGAAAAGTAAAATATATTAATTAATCAAAAAAGAAAAAGTAAATATCTCGACTTCAATCATTCATATACAAGACAACATTAATATGGGGAAAGTACTAAAAATTATGTTGGGCCATAAAATTCATATGGTGTCAAAGTATTGGCTTTTAACATCTTTTTTTTTAGAATTTTAAATGAGACTCTATGGTATTGCCTTTATCTCATTAGAAATTGATTTCATATGACTAGATTTCCTGGCCTGACTAGGATATCATTCAACCCTAATGTACTTTCCACCCATAATGGTATAGCCATTCATTAAACCATAATCACATGATTGGCTCAAATAAAATTATCCAAAAATATATTACCATATTATTTATTTCCTGAGGTAAGACATTGCTCCTATCTTCCTGGGGAAAGAAAAGATGGCTTTGGTTTTGCTTTTGTCCTTTTTTCCCCTAACACTTCAATATAATGCTATGCACATAGATGAGGAGGGCAGTTACCCTACCTAAATTATAATAGACCCTAAATTAGCAATTGTTTTACCTTTTCTCCTTTTCGAAATGGAAACAGAAGACATGTGGTTAAAAATCTGCTTTAATCAAAAGTTACTTAAAATTGGGGGAATGAGGGTGGAGGAGGAATCTTTCAGCTCCTTAATTTGTTGTCCTTTTCCACAAAAGCTTTCATGAAATTTTTTTTAAAAATGAATCATCTTAATGACACTATTAGCATATTGTACACCAAGACCAGCAGACTTCATTTCTAATGAAAAAAAAATTCAGTATGCATTATCAAACATGTCTTTTTCTATAAAATTAATCATTTAATGTAGCCAGAGATCATTTTATACTCAGTCATTTTTCAACTGTAATTAGAAAAGACAACATCTGAATCACCTAGTGCTAGGCTTCCTAACATGTCTTATCACTTAATTACATTAATTTTTTTTAAAGAATCCAGTGGTACTTAACACTTTTTCTCCCTTCTGACATGGGGAATGATTATAAAACTGGATAATTTACTGTAGTACAATGGTTTATTTATCTCAGTTGAGATTTCAAAATTTGGAGAAAGGGAATTCCTAAGAAAACAGGACCGTTCATCCAATTAAGAGTAGGATATGAGAGGTTTAATTTCTGCAAATGTATTACCCAGTGGCATTATACATGATCAAATAAAGGTATATAACTTCCATGTAATTAGCCAAAGTTCTAGAAGTAGAGACAGAGATAGTCACATTGAAGGTTATTTATCTTGGGCTTGCCAAAATGCAATACCCCCTATATACTAATTTGCTGTACTGTTATTCACTGCAGCATCTAAAAGATTCATATGCTTAAAATAAAAAATCTGATGAAATGCCTACAAGAAAAATTACAAGAGATTATTTCCTTCATTATATTTGCATCCCCAGTACCTAGCATGGTGCCTGACATATAGGAGGTATTTAAAAAATACTTATTGATTGAGTAACTTAAATCCTTTATTTTCTGGAAATTCTCTTCATACTTTCTCCCCTGGAGTTTGTTCAGTATCTGACATTTCATTATACCCTTTAGAGCAGACAGGTCAAAACAACAATAACATTAGTATTCTGGACAACAAAAGTCTTACCAATTAATTGGATAAGCCAATCAGAGGAAGTATTTTCATGTTTGGGTACCCCCAGCTAAACATGCCCTCTCACACACATACTGCTATTCCACACTGTTCCTTTTAAATCTTTGGTTTTTTGGGTTGTTTTTTTGTGGGGTTTTTTTTGCTTTTTGGAGGGGGGAAGGCAGGGAAATTGGGGTTAAGTGACTTGCCCAAGGTCACAGGGCTAGTAAGTGGCAAGTGTCTGAGGCTGGATTTGAACTCAGATCCTCCTGGCTCCAGGGCCAGTGCTCTGGTCACTACACCACTTAGCCACCCCTGATTTTTTTTTAATAAATTTGCAGTATGTATTTTTACAGTCTCTAAGACTAAGATATATTTAGGCATGGGGACAAATTGGTACTGACTTTCACTATTGTCAAATAAGATACTGGGGTGTATCTTCATATTCACTTTTCCTAGAGACCACAAAGGCAACAAAATCTCTCTCTCTCTCTCTCTCTCTCTCTCTCTCTCTCTCTCTCTCTCTCTCTCTCTCTCTCTCTCTCTCTCTCTCTCTCTCTCTTCTCTCTCATCTAGCAAAAGGTAGGACACAAGAAAAAGTCCCATTTGTCATCAAAAATCCTCAGTTCCTGAAAATTACATTTGTGATGAAGGAGCAAAAAGATTTAAGATTTAAGATTGCAGTTTCATCAAGCAATGCCAAAACTCACTACTGTAGGAAAACAATATTGGAGACAAGGTGGGACTAGGAACAGTAAGCATTTATATTCTGAAAAATTTTGATTGGAAGGATGAAAGCATAATAGTGGGCAATTATTTATCTAGAAAAAAGTAGAGAAGGGGAAAAGCAAAGCAAGGAAGTTAAATAAAATTCATATTCATAAATGCTGCCCTGGTCATAACATAGCTGGCTTGTCTCAGTTGCCAGGACTCTGTAATTAAGGAGATGAGAACTCCTGAAAGTAAGCCATGGGAAATTAATTTGATCAAGTGATATTTTCTGAAAAATAAAGACATTTAAGTAACAAGAAAGCTTGGCCTTGGAGGTTTAACGTCAATTTCCCTATACTATGATTTGGACAAGAACACTAACTGACTTCTGTGTTAATTTATTTGAGTCTCTGTCTCTCTGCACTTTCAATATTGTGTACATATGTGTCACATATATGTATGTACATATTTTAGGAAAATCACTTAACTGAGAGTCAGAAAGGGTAGATTGAAGCTCTTGTTGTGTTATTGATAAGCTACAACCTACAGGGCCTTGGGCAAATCATTTCATCTCTGAGCCTCAATTTCTAAAATGAAGGAACAGAATTAAATGATTTCTAATGTCCTTTTTGCTGCCTAAATTTTGTTATTTTATGGAAGTGATTATGTGTGGATATATGTATATAGCTTATTTGTTATTATTGGTGGGAAATGGGCCATTTGATATAAATGAATTTTTCAGATATCAGAAAATTATCATAAACACCCTTGCTTTAAAAAAAATGTTACTATTATAGAAATAGTAGTTCCAAAAAGTGTTGTATTTTCACTAACATTACTAAACTGAGTCTCCTGAATGTAATTTCACACCTTTTCATGTATGAATTACTCGGGAAATTGTAAACATTGATTATATGAATAAAATAATCCTCTGGGAGTTTATTGGACTGTATACAAATAAACAGCTTCATATTGAAGTCAATTCAAGAAGCACTTGTCAAGCACCAATTATGTTCCAGGGACTCTATTAGATGATGAAAAAATAAAGACAAAAATGAAATAGTTCCTGTCCTAAGAAAGCCAGTATTCTCTCTGAGAGAAGGGGAGGATAATAAATACATTAAAATACAAAATATATGCAAAGTCATATCAGAGAAGAATGCATTACTAACAGGCTAGATCAGGAGAGACTTCCTGTGGGAGGTGAAATGGGCTGAACTTTAGAATAAGCTAGGGATTCTATTCATTGCATGTTAGGAGGATATATATTTCAGGCATGAGAATAAAATGTAGAATGTGTGAAGAAGAATATGCAATAATTTTATAAAGGTAAGTTGAATCTAGACTCTAAAGAACTATAAAAGTCAAATGAAGGAATTTAACTTCTAGAACTTATAAAAAGCCACTGGAATTTCTTGAGTAGAGGAGTGATGTTATCAGATATGTACTTTAGGATAATCAATTTGACAGTTCTGTGGATAGAGTTGAGAGGAGAAACTTGAGGAAGGGCAACCAGTAAAGACTGGGCAATTGCAATAGTCTAGGAGACAGTTGATGAATACCTGAACAAGAGGGATAGTCATCTGTGGAAAGGAGTCAGCTGGTAGATATATTACTAAGGAAGAATCATCAAGTGATTGGATGTGTGGTGAGGGAAATAGGGAAGGAAGAATCATGAAAGACTCCAAAGTTGCAAACCTGAGTGACTAGAAAATCAGTAGCACCCTCAAAAGGAATTGAGAATTTATGAAGCATTTGGAGTATGATGTTGACTTTTTTTTGTATAAGCTGAGTTTGAGATATCTACAGGAAAAGTAATAGGTGATACAAGGAATGGAACTCAAAAGAGTTTTGGGCTTGGATGTATAGATCTGAGAATACTGTATAGAGATGATAATAACCTATGCATGAGAGCTGATGAGGTTGCCAAGAGCATAGAAAGGAGGGCTCAAAACAGAACCCTGGGAGAGACCATGAAGCAAGGGTAATCATTTTCTAAAGAGTATAGAGGAGTGTCCTTGAGGAGAAATAGGAATAGATCCAAAAGAGAGCAATCTGAAAGAAACCCAGAGACAAGAGAGTATTCAAGAGGATGGGGTGACAATCAGTATCAAATGCTTGAGTGAAATCAAATCTTGTTAGTTATGAGATGAATGGTAACCTTAGGAAGAACAATTTTACTTGAGTGATGAAGTCAGAAGTCAGATTGCAAGAACTTTAGAAGAGTGAAAGAAAATGAGTGATGCTGGCTTTTTTTAGATTGTCTTTGAAAGGAAGAGGGACATAGAAGAAGGATGGAATGAAGATTTTAAAGATGGGGAACATATGGGCATGCTTATTAGCAATAGGGAGGAAAATAGTAGGCAACAAGTAATTGAAAATTAGCAAGGGAGAGAGGGAATAACAGAAGGATAAGTTGCTAGAGAATATGGGGAAGCATGGGATGGGATCAAGGGCATAAAGTGAAAATGTGGCATTTTCATGAAATAGCACCTCTTTCTGAGAGAGGAGCAAAAGAGGGGAGTGTTTAATGATGTCTAAGTGATTTGGCATGTAGAATCAGTAAGAAGAAGGAGTTTTAACAAATGACCTCAGTTTTAGTGAAGGTTTTGGCAATGAATGAGAGGCAGTTTTGTATAGTGGATTTATCACTGGCCTATGAAACAAGAAGACCTGAATCAAGTCTTGGTTCTGAGAGATTCCATCTGTGTAACTCTGGGCAAATAAAAGTTCATCTTTCTGTGTTCTTAGCAACTAAGATTTCAAGTTGCAGGGTAGTTGCCAAACTGTAATGGGAGAGGGAATTTCCTCACCTAGGAAAAGAAAGGGAATGATAAAGGGAAGGATATTACATAGGTGGTTTCAGGGAAGAAGAAAATATTTGAAACACATTCAGAAGAGAGAAGTTTTCCAATTAAGGAAAAAGTATTGGTGTAAAAATAAAATAAAAATATTGAGCACCTGGAGAATTTGAATTTGCTATCAGTGAAAGAAGATTCCCTAGAAGGCTGATAAATCTCTTTGCTTTCAGGCTGGCCTCTTATCTTTGACCCATAGTCATTGAATTCTCACTGAAAGGCATGTCTGTCTCAAGAGATTAAGAGAATTCCTGGACAGATTATTGATGTCTTTGAGAAAGCATTTATAGCAATAAGTGAATTGGTCTATAATAAATCACAAAGCATTGACTCTGTGCTAGAAATATGCTAAGCTCTGGATATACAAGTAACAAGCAAAAACAAACCTTGCCATCATGAAGCTTACAGTCAAATGGTGGAGACAAGCATATATACATGAACCATTACATAGAAGATATATACAGAGTAAGTGAGGTAGCCTTAAATTAGTAGGCTGACAGGAAAGGGAAGTTCTCCTGTAGGAAGATGACTGCAAAGAGATAGGAGCTAATAGAATGATCAAGTGATTTATTATAAAAGTAAAAGAGAAGTGGACTCAAGACAGAGCTTTAAGGGATGCCCACAGGTAGCAGGTACAAAACAGATAAAACCCAACAAAGTAGGCTGAGAAGGAACAGTTAGACAGGTGGGGAGAATAACCAAGAGAAAGCTGATTCACAAAAGTGGATCGGAGAGGTATTCAGTAGTGTCAAATGCTGCCAAGAGGTCAAACAAGATGAGGGCTTAGAATGTCACTGAATTTGGCTATTATGAAATAAAGATAATTTTGATGAAAAAGTGGAATGTTTAGAACAGAGGTTATATTGCACAGGATATAGAGTAGGAGAAACTATGTGGAGGCACTGAGTGTAGACAACTTTTCTCAAGTTTAGCAGAGAAGAGGACAGAGATGGGGCAATAGCTATTAGGCAGAATATGGTCTAGTGAGGGTCTTTTAAGGATTTTGAAGGCTTGGTCATGTTTCAGGCAGAAGGGAAAAAATAAATAGGAAGAGAATGAAGATTAGCAAGAAAGAGTAAGGGTGATGGTGAGAACAAGCTGCTACAGAAAATGGAGGTTATGACATCAAAGATCTCTTCTTCAATTACTGGAGAAGAAGAGATAATAGCAAGAATGGTCATGGTTGTGTAATAATAACAACCAAAACCAATGCTAGGCACAGGGACCTATGACACTCACCCTTTTACTCTCTATTAAATGGATTCATTAGCTCTGGATTCAAACATGTGTGGATTAGATTTAGGCTTGGGGTAACCTGGCTCCTAAACAGAGGAGTCAGTTACTCTGGCTCATTACACATGTACCCTTAATTCCTAGAAGAAATTACTTAAGTCTCAATTTTTGGTTCATGTCTAGGATTTCTTAAGAAGTAGAAGAAAAGTACCTAATAAATAATATATATCATGGTTTTGTTGTTGTTGTTCAATCATTCGGTCATGTTCAACTCTTTGTGACCCCATTGACCAAAGCATGGCAGACCCTTCTTTTCGCCATTATCCTTTGAAGTCTGTACAAGTTCATATTCATTATTTCCATGATACTTTCTATTCACCTCATCCCTTGCCATCCCCTTTTCCTTTTGCCTTCAATCTTCCCCAACAACAGGCTCTTTCCTAATGAGTGCTGTCTTCTCATTATTTGGCCAAAGTATTTTAAGCTTCAGCTCCATTATTTGACCTTCCAATAAATAAAGTGAATTAATTCTGTTAAGTACTGACTGACTTGATATCCTAGCTATTCCAGGGACTCTCAAAAGTCTTCTCCAGCAGCACAGGATGAAAGTGTCAATTCTGAGGTGCTCAGCTTTCCTCATAGTCCAACTCTCACCATAATACATTGCTACCAGAAAAGCTATAGCTTTGACCATACAAACCTTTTTTGGCAAGGTGATGTCTCTGCTTTTTAGTATGCAATCCAGATTTGTCATAGCTTTCCTTCTGAGAAGCAAGTATCTTTATATTTCATGGCTGCTGTCACTGTCTGCACTTATCTTTGAGCCTAAGAATATAAAATCTGAAACCCCATTTATTCCCCCCTTTAGTTGCCAGGAAGTGATTAGACTAGGTGCTATGATCTTAGTTTTGATTTTGTTTGTTTTTACTTTAAGTTTTGAGTCAGCTTTTCTACTTAACTCTTTCACATTCATGAAAAGACCTCTTAATGCCTCTTCATTTTCTGTCATCAGAGTGGTATCATCTGGGTATCTGAGATTGTTGATATTTGTACCAGCACTCTTAATTCCCATTTTTGATTAGTCCAGACTAACATTTAGCATGATGTATTCTGCATATAAGTTAAATAAATAAGGTGATAATATACTGCCTTGTTGTACTCCTTTTCTGATCTTAAAACAATCAGTTATTCCATGTTTGGTTCTAAACATTACTTCTTAACCTGCATATAGGTTCCTCAGGGGAAACCTAAGATGTTCTAGTACTCCCATCTTTTTCAAGACTTGGTAATGTTTTGTTCAATCCACATAGTTAAAGGCTTCAGTGTAGTGAATGAAGCAGAAGAAAATGTTTTTCTGGAACTTTCTTGCTTTCTCCACAATCTGGCTAATGTTAGCAATTTGGTCTCTAATTCCACTGCTTCTTCAAAAACTATTCTGCTCTTCTGGTAATTCTTGGTTCACATATTGCTGAAGCCTATCTTAGAGAATCTTAAGCATAACCTGACTGGTGTGAGAAATAAAACACAATTGTTGAGTAATTTGAACATTCTTTGGCATTGCCCTTCTTTAAAATTGGAATATAAACTGATCTTTTCCATAAACCCCCTGTTGAGGTTTCCAAATTTGCTGGAATGTTGAGTGCAGCATTTTGACATCATCATCTTTTAGGTGAATATAACTATTTTCTTTATAAAAAGATACATTAACTGCAGTATAATAAAAATTTTTCATTGATTAGAATTAAATTAATAGTAAGTTTCAATGACTACTTGTATTACTTTCTTCTGGGAGATTGGTACTTAAAATATCAAGCCTGAAGCACATTTCAGGAAAACTACAACAGCATTTTGCCTTCCGCTTGTTTCTGTACTCTACAAATAGCTCCAGACCAGGGGTTGGGATCAACCTCCTTCTGCCAGTTGTTATCTTCTCCAAGAAGTGCTGGAGTAGTTCCCAGAGGCTCCTCTTGAACTATATCAGTCACTCAGGAAAGAAGAACAAATCAGAAAAAGGCAGCCAAGGGCCCAAAGCACAAGCTTCTACTCACTTAAATCATCACACGAGCTTTAGAAGCTATGGGCTTTAAGTTCACTATTGCTGACAGACTATTGGCAAAAGGCAGCTGCCCTTACCCATCTATCCAAGAGGAGTCTTGAAGAATTCTAATTTATGTTTCAGCTAGGATGAGGGAAATAACTGGAGAACAGAGCCATTACTCTTGCTTTCTGAATCAGTATTATGATATGCATCTAATTTCAAACTGATATGTTAAAATATTTTGTGTGGACTTATATTGCATAAGAAAATTGAAACTCAGCTTGAAAGAATCAAGAGCTTTTCTTTAAAAGTATTGCACTTAAGACATCCAGAATCTGCACAGTGTACCAGCAGAACAGATAATTATAGGATGCTGCAGGCCAAGAGACTCTTTTGTTGTTCTTTGTTAAACCCAATTTCTACCAAATTACCAGCACAACAAAGTGGTAGCTGGTATAGTCTCACCTTTAGCTATGAACTTTAGTCACTACTGACAAGTCAGTTCAGTGGAAATAGTTTCTCCAATGATCAAAAGGAAGCACAGACAGGAAGATATAAAAACTAAGGATGTATTTTAAGGTATTTCAGTTTTATGGGTAATTGGTCAACTAAATCCAGGCAAGGTTTTTGTATGTGTTGCTTGTGTGTCATTCTGTTCCCTTTCTAAAACATTGAATAGAAGATTTTGTCTATGTTGTCAAAATGAACTAGAAAGTTGAGAAACCAACCTCATCTTTGATGAGTAGAACTAGGAAGATGTTAGGGAATATAAAGGAGGAAGGTCATGGTAAGTTCTTTCATTGGATAATAGATTTAAAGCTCAAAGGAACTTTGGAGGTCACATATGTCAAATCCCTTATTTAAGAGATAAGGAACTGGTGCCCAGAAAGGTTAAACAACATGCCCAAGGTCACACAGGTAGTAAGTACTAAGTTCAGTATTTTTTTCACTGTACTATGTTGCCTCTTCCAATTGTTTATCAATAGTGGGACTTTGTATCTTGGTTCAAATTATGTAAATAATTATATCAAGATTTCAATTCTTACTTAAACCTTTTGAGTCTTGAGTATGCTCACACTATTACTGATGTTTTTATTTCTTTTTATTAAAGAAATCCATAAAAGATATTCTTTTGATTTTTTTCCTTTTTAAATTTTCTGTTTCTCTGTATACATGCATAGACATGTATATACATGTGAACATACATATGTATTGTCTGCAGTGCATGTATGGATGAATATACACATGGGTGTGCATCAATGCAAGTATAGGCATATATACATGTATATATACCTGAATTGTACTGTGTATTGTGAAATACATATATGCATGTGGCTATGAGTATGTAAATGATATACTTGTTTTTATATATGTATGTGTATATACATGCATATTCACAAGATCATGTCTGAATTATTATGTGCATATATAGGTGATTCATCATACGTATTTATATATGCAGATCCCACATAGACTTGATCTGATCCAGGGAATCACCTAGACCATACAATAAACTAATTCCCTCTGCATACCTGTAGTCTCAATATGCGATGTCCACTAGGACTGCCATAGACTGGAATGGCAGCACAGATTATAGGAGGTGATATGATTTGGGTTGTGGTGAAATGTTAACCTGCTTTAAAAAATCACTTTCCCAAAAATTTTAGTGATAGTTTCCAATGACCTTGGACTCTATCCCTAGGACTCTGGACTCTGATAATTGAGTTTTCATCTTTACTATATTTCTTGGTCATCTCCACATCAAATCCCTCTGTGCCACCACTGGCCCTTAACTCCTTTCCAGCTCCTTGCCCCATTTGTGAATTGTCTCATTTCATTAAAATTTAAACTCCTGGAGGGCAAGAACTGTCTTTTTTGTATGTATTTGAATATCTAGTGCTTATCACAGAGGCTGACCCATAATAAATGTTTAATAAATGTGTTATCTTCAATCCATCTATTTATCTGACACATATTAAACATTTTCTGCGTGTTAGCCTCTGTGATTATATTTGTAATATTGTGTCCATATCTAGGTGATAATTTTAGAAGGAATGTTAATAAGCTGGAGAACATTCAAAGGAGAGAAACCAGGATGATGAAGGACTTTGAGATCATGCCGTATGAAGATTCCTTAGAGGAACATGAAGTCTCTTTACAGAATAAAATATGTAATGGCAACATGACAGTTTTCTTTAAAAATTTGGAAGTCTTTCTCTTGGGAGAAGAGATGAAGATACTTGGTCTGGTGACAAAGCTAAGAACAAGTTGAAATTAAGTCTTATTCTGGGAGATATGTATCAATAATTATAGCTATCCAAAAGTAAAATGGACTGCCTCATGAGGTACCAAGTTCCCTCTCACTAGAGGTCTTTTAGGATAGACTGAATGACTAATGATTGGGCAAGTTGTAAAGGGGATTTGTGTTCAGTTATAGAATAGACTAGATGGCCTCTCAAGTAATTTCCAACTGTGATATTTTGTGATTCAACTGCAGTATTTGAAATTTAACACATGGAGACTCCTTAAAGTTAAAACATTATCTCCAGGAAACTGCTATTAAGTTAAACCTCCTTTTAAAAAAATAGAAGTTCTAAAATGTTCTCACTCTCTCACTCTTACTCTCACTCTCTCTCTCCTTCCAGCTTGGGCATTTAACTTTTCCATAGGCAGCCCACTGGCACATTGGCTCCTATTCCAGGTGTGGAGAGTGAAAGATCAAATGACTAAGGAAACACAGGTTTCATATTCTGAGAATATCAATTTATTAAGCAATGCATATCAACTGCCCAACAGGAGCCAGCCCCTTTCCTTAGCTTAGGGTTGGACCCTGAATACAAGAGGAGAGAGACTTTTATAAAATAAAATCTATTAAGCAAGTAAGGTCAATTAATTAAAAGGAAACAATACAACCTTAGGTAATCTGATTTCTAAATGGAGGAAAGATTAAGAATTTTTCAAGTTGTGAGTGAGGAGAGTAAACTGGTGCAATTCTCTGAAATCAGAAAAGAAAGTGTCCAATTTCCCCTCAAGTGTCTGACAACAATCAAAAGGACACAAACCAATAACTGATTGATCACTATGGGGCTACTTTTCAGATAAGACATATAGGTTTCTTGAGATGTACTACTATGAGAAAATGCCTTGCATCAATCTATGGATCCAAGTTTCTGGTCAATATAACCTAGGTTCTTAGTTAATGGTCTCCAAACAGCAGGGGAAGGTGGTCCAGTTTTCCTGGTATGTAGGGCAAGGTCCAAACAATACAATAAGTTTTTCTCCCAATTCCTTTAATTGAATAAAGTTTTCTCACAAGACAGATGTTGGACTAGACTCATAATTGAAAAGAAAGGAAATAAATTAGCTCCAGACTAGGAATCACAAGATGAAGTCAATGTGGTTCACTCAATTCCCACAATTAACTGTCTGATGTTCTAGTCTTCTCACAAGGGACTCACTATAAGAGTAACTTATTGATGAAACCCAGTTGACTTACTGAATCTTACTGAAGCTTAGAACTCACACAGTTTAAGGGATCCTCCAGTCTCAGCCTCTCAAGAAGCAGGGATTACAGGCATGAGTTATCACAGCTGGGCTATAAAAATGTAGAAGAATATTCTCATCTCTGGACTTGTTTTAAGTTAAAGGCTGAGTTACAAAGACTAAAATTTGTTTTAAACTTTGGGAAATGTACTGTGAGGCATAATTCACCTGCTACATGGAAATGGTCTAATGGATGGAAGATATTATTTTGAGATCACCTTCATTTATCTCAAATGAGATATCATATGTAAAGTACTGGGAAAACCTCAAAGCACTAAATAGGTTCTAGTTATTATTATTGTGCTGTTCTCTCATTCAAAAAAACAAACTCCACATCTGAGGTCGGAGAAAATGATTACAAAATGTAAATTTTGAAAGCCCTCATAGACAAAGAAGACTTGGGAGGCTGCTGTGCCTGATATGGTGATGCGGTGTTAATTGAAGTTGGAACTCTAACTTAATAACTAAGAAATGCTCTCAACAAGGATTCCATGGTAACAAAGTAGTGCCTAGAAACCAGACTTCCTTTTGCTTAGCGATAAGTGAATAGAAAGCACTGCTCTATGTTTGTGGCATTACAAGCTTAGGGGAGTCACACTGTCTTTACAGAGGAAACACAAATTGTATCCCAAGGGGAATCTCAAATATACAATCAGCTTCCATAGTAACACTGCAGGAAATGTATTTAATTTGCTTGCTAGTGATATCTAATAGGAAGTGAGTGACCAATGCTATCCCCTATTTGAAATTCTGCTTACCTTGTAAGAGATTCTCTCTCTACCTATATCATTGTATCTCACCTCACTTTTACCCCAAAAAACTTTTCATCTATTTGCTTTATTCTACATCTCATGTCATCCTGTCAGTTGTGTTGTTTTCAAATTGATTTCTCCTGCTATAACATGAGCATTTTAAATCTTTACACTCAGCACTGTTTTTTTTTTAAGCAATTGGGGTTAAGTAACTTGCTCAAGGTTACATGGCCAGTTATTTCTGGGTGTGGTGCTGAGTATCAGAGCCCAGATTTGATCCCCAGGTCATCCCAACACTGGAGCTGGTGCTCTTATTCGCTGTGCTACCTGGCCGCTCCCCAGCACTGTGTTTTAAGGTCCTTTCCAGAGGCCATTTCATTTTAGAGATAATACTTTTGTTCTGTTAGGTCATCTTAGAATTGTTTCAACTTTTGACATTTTTTTCTTTTGTGGGGAAAAAAAGAACTCATGCTGCCTACCTCTTGTTCTCATGGTGTGCCCATTTATTTGAGAGACTAAGACATAAAGAGAACAGGTCCAGATAAGACCCAGGAAGACAAAGGTTTAGGTCCTGCTCTGATCCACACTATCTTCCATAACCATGAGCACTTGACTTAATTTTTGAGGGCCCTTGGTTAGTGGTTAAATCTGTAAGTTATAGAGAAGTTGATCTGTATCAGAGGATGGATTTTTCATTTTTTTGCTATATAATCACAAGATTTGTACCCACAAAAAATTAGCTAAAGTGCTAGAGTATTTTAGAATTTATCTCTTTCAGATGCCTTTCCTTTCATTCTAATGAAATTATTTTTAACTACTTATAAAGTCATTGCATTAACTAATTTTTCTCCTAATCCTACCACCTCCCACATTTTTCTTGATTTTTTTCATTCTTTATTTCCCTTAAGGAATAGATCAAGATTTACTTTGAATTCTTAGTACTTATGTAAATTCAGCCTTCTGAACCTCATGGCTTAATATTTTCTCTGTTCTTTGCAGTCTTATAAATTTAATTTTTTTCTGATTAAATAGTTAAAGTTATGCTTTATCAACTGGATAATTTTATAAAAACTATTTCCTTATTCCTTTATCTCTCCTTACTTTTATAGACTGCAGTTTTAAATGAAAAAAAAGATACATCATTAGAGAAGAATTCATCAGCTATGATTAGTGTGACATTACATTTACCAGATAATATAATGATATATTGACTGTGTCCACATTATTATGTGGATATTTATTAGTTTATTCTATTCAATTAGATTCTGCTTTTTTACTTTTTTTCTTATTATCTAAGTTGCACAAAATCTAAGACCAACTTTGACCCATCCCTTTTACAAACACATACACACAAGAGCATGCACATACACATACACACACATATACCTTACATGCCCCCCAAAAGAAAGGGGGGTGGTACTCAGGACACCACTGGAAATTATGAAGGAGATTTTTCATAATTCCTGTTCTAAGGGAATTAAAAGTCAAGCCACTCCAATAGGTAACATTAGAGGATGCTATATAACAATACAAGACAGAGTGAGCTTAGATGTCAAAATGTGTGGTTTCATATTAAGATGCATAGACAGAGAAGTAAGAAATGAGCCTAGGCTATGGTATAGACTTCAAAGATAAAAGGGGTTTGAATTAGATCTTAAAGAATGAGTGGATTTGGAATAGATAGAGAAAAGGAAAGAGGGAAAAGGGCAAATAAATGAAGAGTAAAAGTACATAATTACTTATCTTAAATTATTATGGAACCAGGATAACTGCTGCTTAATCTAGAGTGAAATATATGATCCTATATGCATACTGGAATTAAATTTCTATTATTGATTTCATAATACTAGAAGGAAAAGAGAACAGATATGAGCACAGGAACGTGTCCAAATACTCACTGAAATTCTAACCATTATATGAGGCCCTAAAATTTGAATCTTAAATGTAAAAATTGAAATATACTTCTATAACTCATAACTACATTAAAATTCAGTCAATAAGCAAAGAAAATGCATATAAATTGGAGTTTCCTACAGTTTCTCTTTAAGAAGTGAATCAGTCTGCATTGGTGTCATGTTATCACTAAAATATAAACTCCTTAAGGGCAGGGCTGTTTTTGAATTTCTTTGTATACTCAGTATTTAGCAAAGTAGCAGGCACATAGTAAGCATTGATTGACTGGGAGACAACTTTTTTGAAGGAAAAAAAAACAATTGGATGGTCAGATAATTATTTGGGGTACATACTGTCCCAATTCAATCCTTTAAGACTTAGTTCAAATACATCACTTCGGTAAAAATTCTTGCAATCATCCCAGTAAGAAATTATCTTAAAAGAATTTAACTTTTTGCATGTTTAGATTTTTCTAGAGGACCTTTAATATATCAATTTCTTCATGCTTTAACTTGCATTATGTTTAAGTGCTGACAAGTTCCATCAAATAAACATTTAAAGAGCACAATATTAAGTACTGCCAGGAATTATGTGAAGTGTTGGGAACTTAAAGGCAAAAGATAAACAGTCACTGAGCTCTCACACTCTAATGGGAGAGACTAAACCTAAGTATTGACATGGAGCTTGGAGGTGAAGGCACTATGGAGACCAGAAAAAGTCTCATTAAGAACATGGCACTTAAGCTACAGAGAAATAGCCTTCCAGGCACTGGGGACAACTAGTACAAAGATATAAACATGGGAGAATGAGGTCTATTCTGTAAGAAACAAAGGACAGTATGTTTGGACCATAAAATACATGACAGAAAATGATGTGTAAAAGGGTTTTTTTTTTAAATATAGAATGAAGTAAGAGTTTTTTTGAGCTTTGAATGTGAAATAAAGGAGCTTAGAGAACCTAGGGAGTTTATTGAATGGGGGTGGGACACATGATTAAACCCATACTTTAGGCAATTTATTTTGGTGGCTGGGGAGGTAGAATGAAATGGGAGAGACAAGGAAGACCAGTTAGAAGGATATTTTAGCATTTTAAGTGAGAAGCATTAAAGGCTTGAAGTTGACATATGCCAGAGATGTTGAGGAGATAGAAATGGAAAGATCTAGAAACAAATTAGACATGTGTGTTTAATGATAATGATGATTCAAAATGGTGACTGGAAAGCTGGAGATACCCTTAAGGATGGGGTTCAATAAATGTTTAATTGATTGAATATGTCAATATAGTTTTTTTTTTTTTACTTTATTTTAGACTCAAACACCAGAACACAGATAAAGAATAGAGAAAAAAAACATATCATAAACTTAAGTATTGGAATTTAAATATGAGGTTAAAAAGAAAAAAGCATGTCACGTGTATCACAGAAGATGAGAGGATTCAAAATATGTAACAAAAAAGTTTCATTTCAAGAAAGTCTATACGATAAATAAGACTCATTTTGGCAATTGTCTACCTTTGCTACCTTGTAAGTTTTCTTTCATTCTCTGCTGTGCACTTTTTTACTTTGTTCTTTTTTTCCCTCCACCCAACCTCCCCCCAGAAGGCTACAAAAAGTTTAGATATGTTTCTCTATAGCTACAAATATATATATATATATATACATATTATATATATAAACATATACATATGTAGACATATACTTTGCCAAACCTATTCTACTCCTAATATTGGTTTTTTATGTATGATTATATCTCGTTTCCTATCACTCCTGGCTCCTCTATTTTACTTCTACCCACTACCTTGCCCTACTATACCTTGCCTACCCCCCTCCAAGGATCCTGCCCCAAATCCTTCCATTTCCATAAATCCAAACAACCTTCCATGCCCCTATTTTACCTAATCCTTCTCACTCCCCTCTAAAGATCCCTCCCTTGTCCTCTCCTCCCTCCCTATGCCCCTATCATATTATTTCTTTTTCTGATAATTTACTTTTTTTAGTTTTCAACATTCATTTTCACAAGATTTTGGTTATAAATTTTCTCCCCATCTCTCCCTTACCCCTCACCCTAATATAGCAAGCATGCTGAATACCTTAGTGCCTGTATATCTTATTTCCTGGCTGCATGTAAAAAACAATATTTTACATTTGTTTTTAAAACTTTGATTTCTAGATTCTTTCCTTTCTTCCCTCCTTGCCCACTCCCACTGCAAAGACAAGCAATTCCATATAGGTTGTACATATAGGTTGTACATGTGTACTTATGCAAAACGTTTCCATACTAGTTATATTTTCAAGAACTAACTATATTTCCCCCCATCATATCCTGCCCCCCACTTATTCTGTTTTCTCCTTTGACCTTGTCCCTTTTCAAAGTGTCTGCTTCTAACTCCCCCAATCTGCCCTCCCTTCTATCATCCCCCTTCTTATCCCCTTGCCTTCTACTTTCCTGTAGGATAAAATGCCCAATTGAGTGTGTATGTTATTCCCTTCTTAAGTCAGATCCAAAGAGAGTAAGTTTGACTCATTCCCTTTGACCTTTCTGTCCTTCCCCTCCATTCTAATAGTCCTCTCTTGCCTCTTTTGTGTGAGATAATTAACCCTATTCTATCTCTCCCTTTCTCTTTCTACCAATATATTCCTCTCTCACTCCTTAATTTTATTTTTTAGATATCATCCCTTCATATTCCACTCATCCTGTGCCCCCTGTCTATGTATACATATACACAAAAATACACATACACACACATATATACACACATATAGAACCTCCTATTCATACATATATATGCATATGTACATATGCATATATATGTATATATTCCATTCAACTCTCCTCATACTGAGAAAAGTCTCATGAGTTACATATTTCCATAGAGGAATGTAAATAGTTGATCTTTAATAAGTTCCTTATGATTTCTTTTTCCTGTTTACCTTCCCATACTTTTCTTGCTTCTTGTATTTGAAAGTCTAATTTTCTGTTCAGCTATGGTCTTTTCATCAAGAATGATTGAAAGTCCTCTATTTCACTGAATGACCATATTTTCCCCTAAAGCATTATAGTCCATTATGCTGGGCAGGTGATTCTTGATTTTAATCCTAGCTCCTTTGACCTCTGGAATAACATATTCTAAGCCCTTTGGTCCCTTAATGTAGAAGCTGCTAGATCTTGTGTTATTCTGACTGTGTTTCCACAACACTCAAATTGTTTCTTCCTGACAGCTTGTAATGTTTTCTCCTTGACGTGGGAACTCTGGAATTTGGCTATAACATTCCTAGGAGTTTTCTTTTGGGGATCTTTTTCTAGGGGCAATTGGTGAATTCTTTCAAGTTTCATTTTGTCCTCTGGTTCTAGAATATCATAGAAATTTTCCTTGAGAATTTCTTGAAAGATGATATCTAGGCTATTTTTTTGATCATGGCTTTCAAGTAGTCCAATAATTTTTACATTATCTCTCCTGGATCTATCTTCCAGGTCAATGGTTTTTATCAGTGAGATATTTCACTTTGCCTTCTATTTTTTCATTTGTTTGGATCGGTTTTATAATATCTTGATTTCTCATAAAGTTATTAGCTTCGAATTGCTCCAATCTAATTTTGAAGGAATTATATTCTCCTCAGTGAGCTTTTGAGATTCTTTTTCCATTTGGCAAATTTGTGTTTTTAAGGCATTCTTCTCCTCGTTGGCTTTTTGAGCCTCTTTTGCCATTTGAGTTGGTCTATTTTTTAAGGTGTTATTTTCTTCAGTCAGGTTGTTGACTCACTTTTCTTGATTTTCTTGCATCATTCTCTTCTTCTTCTTCCTCCTCCTCCTCCTCCTCCTTCTTCTTCTTCCTCCTCCTCCTCCTCCTCCTCCTCC
>NW_027185887.1:4690571-4705252 GCF_028583685.1 Petaurus breviceps papuanus | reverse complement strand
TTCTTCTTCTTCTTCTTCTTCTTCTTCTTCTTCTTCTTCTTCTTCTTCTTCTTCTTCTTCTTTTGTTTTGATTTTCTTTGTCCCCCAAAAAAGATTCTATGGTCTGATTGTGCTTCCTTTGTTTACTCATCTTGCCAGTCAATTACTTGACTTTTGAGCTCTTTGCCACAGTAGAACTCTGCTTCCAGAATGGAGAGTGCTGTGCCCCAAATTTCTGGGGATTTGGGCAGCTGTTGTCAGAGTTTTTTCCAAGCACCTGCCTCAGAACTCTGAGGAGGACTTTTTTTTTTACAGCGTCAATAAGCTCTGCCACACTGGCACTCCACA
The DNA here is from genome assembly GCF_028583685.1 of Petaurus breviceps papuanus. Lineage (NCBI taxonomy): Eukaryota > Metazoa > Chordata > Mammalia > Diprotodontia > Petauridae > Petaurus > Petaurus breviceps. The sequence goes on along the minus strand of NW_027185887.1, from coordinate 4,704,925 downwards.
CCTCAAGAGCACTACCCAAGATTGCAACCCAGATCCAAGCAGGGCAAAGCAAGAGAATCCTGCCTCAATGCTGGCAAAGATATTCCTGAAAATGCCCTCTGAACAATCACTTGGTCCCCCTGTGATCTGTAGGCCAGGAGCTGGAAGCAGCAGCAGCGACAACAGTTGTGGCCCCCATCACCTCTACTGCCCCAGGGGCAGGGGCCAGACCAAGCTCTTCTCTCACCCAGGATCAACAGGGTTCCTCACTCACCTTTAACTTTCTACTTGGCATTTATGGGTTGAGAAGTCAGGAAACCTCCACAGCTGCCAGTGATTCACTCTCCTGAAGTGTGCTCCTGCCATTTTGTGCTGCTGTTCAGAGAAACCCCAGGTCTGGACCTGCATGGCTCATGCAGGACTGTTCTCAATTCCCAGCCCAGTGTGATATATCCTTCTTGTTTATCTGCCAAGCTGCCTTCAGTGGGAGATTTGTTTCTCTCTGTCACTTTGTGGGTTCTGTAGCTCTGAAATTTGTTTAGGGTGATATTTTTCAGTTATTGGAGGTGGTTAAAGCAGGAACTCAAGCAAGTTCCTGCTTTTACTTCACCATCTTGGCTCCACCCCCTACCATTTTATTTATTCTGAATTTAGAAGACTTTTTTACTTTTTCTAAATATATATGTATTGTTCCCTCTTAAACCCATTCCCAATGAAAGTAGGTTACAAGAACTACCAGCACTCCTCCCCTACTTAATTCCTCTTTATCAATTCTTCCTTTTGCACCTCAGATAAATAATCTCTTAAACTGTTACTAATTGGTTTTACTTTTTAAATTCATATCATTCTCAGGTTTACCCCATTCTTTCTTATAAACTGCCCAATTATTAATAAGAATCTTAGACATACATCATACATATATAAAAAGTAAACAGTCTGTCCATATGGATCCCTTATAATCAATCTTTGCTATGTGCCTCTTGGTTCTCATATGTTGAGTCTTCTATTAAGTTCAAAAATTTTTTAACAAAGTCCTGAAAATCTGAGAGTTCATCAAATGTCCATTTTTTTTCATTTAGGACAATATTTAACATTGCAGATATTTTTGTCCAGAGTCTCAGTTCCTTTGCTCTTCTATATGTTGCACACTAAGACCTGTGGTCCTTTAGTGTCTCTGCTTCTAAGTCTTGTGTAATTCTCATTGTGGCATTGATGAGGTATGGTCTCTGGGAGCCCCCTTGAGCTCTCCTTGGGTCCTTGAGGTACAGGCTCTGGGAACCTCCCTTGGACTCTTGATTAAATTGTTTCATTTGATGAGGCATTTGCATGAGGCAATAAGCCTTACATTGTGCCTAGTTACTAACTGCTGACTACTAGCCTAGTTACTAGCCTAGCCCTCCATTGTTCATCTACTTTCCACCCTTGAGACTATCAAAATAACTGGCCTAGTCCACCATTGTAGCCTCCAGCTACCTCCCACCCTTAGTCACTCATTGACCTCATTAACTCCTCCTGAACATCCTCCCCAAACTCCTCCTCTTGACCACCCATAGATTCCTCCTACAACCTTCTATATATAAGACCCCATCTCACACAGTGTGGTATGAAAATGCCATAGAAGTGTGAGAGTGCCATAGAAAGCCATAGAATAGTGAGAGCACCATAGAATGACCTAGCACAAACTTACTCTGTGTCTAATACAGGCAAACTTTTCATAAATTTTACTTTTCTTTGACTGAGAAGACTTGAGTCGAATTCATTCGGCAGGACTCTGAGTGTTGGTATTTTAGGGTCTCCGGAGCAACCCTAACCCTCTTAGTGGGTACCCTCTTCAGCATCATCATATTTTAATTGTTTTAATCTTGATGCTTTTAATATTTTTTCCTTGAACTGAAGATTTCAAAATTTGACTATGATATTACTATGAGTTTTCCTCATAGGATCTCTTTTAAGTGATCTAATGGATTTTTTACTATTTCTACTTTACCCCTTTGTTCTAATGCTTCAGGACAATTTTTCTTTAATTATTTCTTGTATTATTGTATCAAGATTCTTTTTTTGTTTGTAACTTTCAGTTAGTCCAGTTATTTTTATATTTTCTCTTCCTGATCTCGTCTCCAAATCTGTTGTTTTCACTTTCTCTTCTACTTTTTCATTATTCATATTTTGTTTAATCATTTTGTGATCTCTTATAATTTCACAGGCTTCACTTTGGCCAATTCCAATTTTCAAGGTGTCATTTTCTTCCTTAAGATTCTGGATCTCCTTTTCTAATTGGCGGACTTCCCTTTCATCTCCTTTCTGTTTTTCTTGGATTATTCTTATTTTCCTTTTTAGTTTTTCCTCCATCTCTGTCGTTTGATTTTTGAAGTCTTTTTTAAGACCTTCTATGAATCCTTGTTGGCCAGGTGTCCATTTGACATCACTCTTTGGGTGTTTCTTTACTTCAATATCCTTCTCTGAAGATGAACCCCAGTTATCTCTATTCCCATAATATGTTTATATAGTTGGATTCTTTCTCCTTTCCCTGTGTATTTTTTGTGGTAATAGCTCAATAATTTATAGTCACCTCTAGTCCTAGGGTATGGGAAATGGCACCTCTTGTCTCAGACCTTCAGTTCTTCCTTCTACCCTGAAACCAAAGTAAACTTTGAGCCTCCTGTAAGTGACCACAGCCAGGGGGCTTTCTGCCCCACTGCTTCTATACTCACCAGGCATGTGCTGGTTCCTTCTCACCCCCGCCACTTTTCACAGCACAACTGGGTCTGGTGTTCCTTGTCAGCAGAGGTTCCCTTCATCTTCCAAGGTTCAAACACTCAACTCTCCTCACTGTCTGGGGTATACAAATTTTCATGGCTAGGTCCAAGGCAGCCTCTCCAACCAACCAACCCCAGAGCTTGCTGCCTGTTACTTAAAAAGCTAGTCACTTCCCATTAAAATGGAACCTAGGCTGGAGGTGTTTACCCTTCACAGGAACCAAACCCAGTCCTTTGATTTTTCTTCCAATCTTCTCAAATTGTCCCAGGAAGACCCTGGTTATGCCCCTGTTCTTATTTATCTTCACCCACACTTTGTTTGTCCAAAGGACCTATTTTAACTGTATTGTGGGGGGAAATCTTGAGAGCTTGGAATTTTCTGACCTATTCCACCTTCTTCCCAGAATCCTCTTAATATAAGGTTTTAGAGGAAAGAAAATGTTGTATATATCCCCCAGCTGGAAATTCTGGAGTTAAGGTGTGCACTTTGATATCTTTTTGTTTCTCAAGGTTAAAATAGTGCCTTACATATAATAGGTATTTGATTAATTGGTTTTTATTTGAATTGCCTCCCCCTAAAATCCCCATATGAATTTTCATAAAATACAGAAAGTTGAGTTCTTTAGAACAGATATTTTGGTATATACACTCTAAGTAGGCCAGTTTCTACATGTTGCCAGTAGTTCCTATTAAGACATATGTGATTTGAGATTAAAGAGTATCATACAGTCTTGCTTCCTTTTCTCCTTGTAAAAATAAATCTTGAAGAACTGTAGTTTTCAAGTATAATGAGGTTTCCAATTAAAGTATTGACTAAATTTCTGGAAAGAGAAAAAAATGAGTGGAATAAAAACCAGTACCCAGCTCAACTCTCCTAGCATTCCCCTCTAAAAAACTTTTAAATAATACCTCAAATCAAATTTTGAAGCAATGCAGAGGGGGGTGGGGGGAATGTCAGAAGGAGACAATTATCCAGCCTTTAACACCTTAGGATCTGTACAGGAGAGGTCTGTAACACCAGGATGGGCCTAGGCCCAGAGCAGCAGGAACACCAGTGGTGGGCTTTGGAGGCATCAGTAACGGCAGCAACAGCAACTTTGGGAGCTCCTAATCCAGAGAAATTAAGGGGGCAGGACAACTGGTCAGAAAGAAATTACAGAGGATCCTTTGCTGGCACTAGGTGTACTTGGTGCTCATTGGCAACTCTATTGTCCATAAGTGGTTCTGTATTGTAGTTCCAGGACCAAGAGAAGCACTATTACTTGTGGGTGAAGGGGATCAGGGACCTTTTCTGGTCTTTACATTTCTGGGTAAAAAACTGAAAGTCATGACTACACCCCTCCTAGGATCACTTCAAGCTGGAAGCAATGAAAACTTTGCAGAATCACAGAACTAGATCTGAAAATAGCAACGTGAAAAAGCCTAACGTTTAACACAATGCTACCCCACCCACAAGTGACCAGAGCCCAACTTTAACATAAAGTTCAAAATGAGGAAATGGTCTTAGAAAATGAGCAAACATCAAAAAAAGAACTTGAGAATAAGAAACTGTTATGGTGGTAGGGAAAACCAAGATATAAACTTAGAAGATAACAATGTCAAAGACAAAGCCTCAGAGAAAAGTGCTAACTGGATCCAAGGCCCACAAGAATTCCTAGACTGGTTAAAGAAAGATAAGAGTGGTAGAGGAGAAACTTGAGAAAAGAAATGTGAGTGATGCAGAAAAATTATGAAAAGAAAATTAACAATGTGATAAAAAGAGGCACGGAAAATACCGAAGAAAATAACACCTTTAAAATCTGAATTGGTCTAATGGTAAAAGAGGCAGAAAAATTCACTGAAGAAAAGAACTCCCTTAAAAACAGAATAGGCTGGATGGGAAAAGAGATACAAAAGTTCACCAAGGAAAATAATTCATTAAAAATTAGAACTAGGCAAGTGAAAGCTAATGACTCCATGAGACTTCAAGAAACAATAAAACATCTGTGAAAGATAAACATATAATAAATAAACTTTGAAAAAGTAAGAGCACCAAAATTATAATAGCTAATATTATTATTTATATAATGTTTACTAGGTGCTAGGCATTGCATGAAACACTTTGCATTTCATCCTTACAACAACCCTCAAAGATAGGTGCTATTATTATTCCCCATCAATAGATGAGAAAACTGAGGCAAGCAGTCCTTAAGTGACTTTCCCAGGATCACATTGCTAGTAAAGTGTCTGGAAACAAATTTGAACTCAGGTCTTCCTGATTTCAGGCCCAGTATTCTATCTCTTTTATCACCTTGTTGCTACACAACAGAGAGCTCTCCATAGAAAATCTTCAAATGATAAAGGGCAGTAGAAGGAAGAAAGAATCATTCAACTCTTATTTTGCTTCTATTTATTCTGCCAAGGATAAGAGTCTTTTGGACTAGACAGACTAGAATGTATTGAAATCCACTATAATCGAAGAGAAGATAATTAGAGTACCCAAATGTCTTCAGTGATCTCTGGTCCTCACATATGTATGAACTAAAGCCCAGGCTGCCAGACACACTGGTGGATGGGATTGCTGAGCTGCTTTCAATGATTTTTGAAAAAAAATATTGGAGAAGAAGAAAGATGGCCATATTTAGGTAGATACGTTTTCCAATTACCAATCAATCATTTAGTCAATAGATAAATATGATTGAATGAATGAACAAATATCTACTTGATAAAAATATAATTATATTTTAGAGGTGAAAAAGATCTTCAAAACCTTTCATTTCACTCCCCCTAATTTATTTTTCTTATATATGCTTTTTAAAAATAATCTTTCTTTGCATATTTGTTTTTGCAAGGATGTATTATGTATGTATCCCCAACTAGTACCTTCTATTTAAGCAACTTGTAAAAGAAAAAAGAAACAGAAAATCATCATTAAAAATATTCAGACTTTAACAATACAAATCTCTCCCCCTCATTTGGTAGTGTCCAGAAATGTTTTTTGTATTTTTAGTATATCATTTCTCTAACAGAATATTGGTGATATGTTTCATCTCCAGTTCTCATGACAAGCAGTTTGTCATTGCCTTCTTCATTGATGTAGAATCTTTCAAAGTTTTGTTCTCTATAATGTTGTTATTGTACAAATTATTCTGATTCTGCTCACTTTATTCTGTATCGGTAAAGAGAGGTCTTTCCAGTTTCTTCTGAGATTTTTCATCATTTCCTATAGCATAAAAATATTCATTATGTCTATATGCCACAATTTCTTAAGTCATCCCCCCAAAGGTGGTCATCACCTTAATTCTTAGTTTTTTGGGTTATTATGAAAAAGAACTACTATAAACCTTCTTGTAAATATAGGTCTTTTATCTCTTTCTTAGATTGATTTGGGTATGGGCCTCTTCATGGTATAGTTGGGTCAAGGGTTATGAGCCATTTCATGCCTTTTAGTTATTCCATCATTTTATAAATAGAATATGATTTGCTCAGTCACCAAATTGTTATTGTTGGTCCTTCATTTTAAAAGAGGACCAATAACATCACCAAGTGTGGTCTTCCTTACACTGTCCCATACTGCCACTATAGAGGCTTCAATTATAGATTAGTGGTTTTAATTCTAACTTCTGAAAACAATTTAGAATGTATTATTGCAGGAATGTTTTTGAAAAGGAATAAAAAATTATGCAGATCCAGGTCATACAAGACTAACATTATTTCTATTTTTGATAATACTTTTCAGAATTCTTTTTTTTTTTTTGCTTAAGATGCTATGTTTTATTAAAAGTAATTAACAAATGGAAAATATGTTGTATAAAGAATTGAATTTCATTTTGCTGAAGTCTATGCTTAGGCAAATCCTTTCCATGGTTAACACCTCTACTCAAAGTCTAGTAACTCATTTAAATAATTTCATAACCAAAACTATCAACAAGATAGTTTGTGAATTTGCTAGATATGGGTAATCGTTACTTTAGCTACAAATTAGCTGCAAAACTTCAGCATGCTCTTATGTTTAATTTAAAAGAGTATTATAATATATTTAAAAGAGTAATAATATAATATGTAATAAATAATATAATATAGTTAGCTTTGTATACTTTTCAGTTAGCAAATATTTGACAGTATTCTCATTTCATCCTTCTAAGACAAAATGGACAAATTAAAAGTACATGACAATACCATGAATTAGTTTACAAATTACCTGGAAACAAAGAGTATTCATTAATGAATCAATTTCAACTTGAAGGGGATCCTTTATTAGAGTTTTGTACTACAGTGCCTCTGACTCTGTTTAGATTTATCAATGAATTAGATAAAGCGAGATGACATGCCTACCAAGTTGAGAGATGCCATGAAATTGAGGACATTTTAGATGACCTGATTAGGAGTAAAAAAAAATATCTACAGGTTAAAATGATGACCTAAATAAAGTAAAATTTAATTTAAGGGCAATATGCATTAAATCATACATATATATTGCTTGTAGTGAACTTCAAGCTTAATGTAGACCATAAGTATGGCATGAGAACCAAAAAACAAAAGGAAGAAAAAGAAAAAAAATTCTATTTACATCTTAGTTTATCTTAAGAGCAAATAAGGTGTATATGTGTGTGTTTGTGTACATACACATATATGTGTGTCTCTATCTGTAAATGCATGTATATGTGTAGCCAGACATATACACATATACATGCATATATACACATGTGTATATATCATTATACTGAATAAATGTCCACTATTATTACCATCATGATATTCCAAATTTCAGTCCTCTTAAAACAGCAGGAGATATATCTAGGAAGTCCTCTGTGACAACCCCATGGCAGCATGTATGTTTAAGCATTTAATAAATTATTTTAGATGACAATGATTCATCACCAAGTGTAAATGCATAATAGTCTGAGTTGACTTTTCTAGTCACCATTATTCACACTTTTTAAAGGAAAAAAATGGAAAAGGGAAAAATTAATTTGAAGGAATTTGTATTCATCTTCTGGCAAAGCTCAGAAGAGTGCCCTCCATCACAGCTAGATGTGATTTAGTTTTGCACATTGAACTTAAAATGTTTGGATAAAAGATTCTCAGTAAAGGAGAAACTCAGATATTCATGTATCCTTTCAAGCCCATGGTATCTGGGAACGTAAAAAAAAAAAAAGGAATGGAAGAATGTTCTTTTCTTTAATCAGATTCATTTTGCTAATGGTATTATGCAGCTGTTTTATAAAAATCTAAAGATTAAAGTAATTTGCCCTGCATGTTCATTGTAAGGACAATCACTGAGACTGGCTTTCTGTTCAAATAGAGGTTTTTAAATGTTTATGAAGATGTTTTATGCACTTTTATCTCCCCACAAAATTAGAAGCAACAATCAATAATCTTTTAGCAGGGCCGGCAACAGATATAACAGTTTAATTAGCAGAGGTGCCTACTTCTTTTTATTTTACCTTTTTCCCTTTAAATGAAATGTATGGCACAAATATACAGTTCACTTGAAAGAGTGATTAATGGAAGTTGCCAAGGTAACCAAGAGCACCTTAGTGAATTTATTCTGATCTATTCAGTAACAGAACTTTGCTTTACTGATGAGGTTTCACAATCCAAAGGATAAATGGTAACCTTAAAAGGAATAATAATTAAAATATTTATTTTTTACATTACTGGGGAACTCAAGTTTATTCTTCCAAATATATTATATTAAACCCTGATTACATTTAAAAGTTTTCCAAAAAAATTCTTACTCCTTTAAAATAAAAATTTAGTTAGTATGGGGACCTATGCTGCTTTAAAAACAAAATGGGTGAAAACATAGCTTTCCTGTCTCTTTATACACATATTTCCAGAAGGGAAAAAGAAATGAGGAGCAGAGCTGTAGAGAGACTTTATATTTTCAGTATTCTGAACTGCTCAGCAGTGTGGGTCAGGAAGATGTACTCCCTCAGGACAAGTTCTGGCTCCTTGAACAAAATAAAAATCACATCACCATCAGAAATTACTGACCTTTTGCATTGGTTGAGGAATGGTATCTGTTGCAGTTCAGAACATAGGCAAGAAGATCATAGGGGCAATTTCCCATTTTTCTTCAAGGAAATATCCTCAAGAGAATAAGTAAATATAGATGGAAGATTTTAGCCCTCCCTCCATTAAAGCATAAAGGTCCTTTAAGATTAACTGACCCAGATGCAGCTGCAGGAGCTGCAAATTAAGTTTTAAATAAAAGTTCATAAACAGCTCTGAAGGGGCAGATATAAAGGTAAGGGTCAATTAAGGATCAAAACCAGGGCAAAGGAAAATAGCAAATGATGTTAGAAAGAAATAATGGGAAGTTGAGTATCTCAAAATGACTATGTGAATTGTCTTTAATTTGGTATCACATATCCTGAAAACTTTATAGTTCAAATGTGTATCCATATTGTACCAGTTTTTTTAATTTAGGAATTGTATCTGAAATTATAAGCAATCAAGGCAAAAAAAAAAAGCCTTTCATCTTGAGGTCAAAATTTACTGACATCACAACCCCCTAGTGGTGATTGTATACAGTCTTGATGACCCAATGACATTGTTTTATCAGATCTTTGATTTTACTGTTATAGAGAACTCCCTCTACCAATATAGATCAGTATGTTCTCTATGACTTCTAGTGTTTAGTTTAGTTCCATGAGAGTTTATTGATTTATCTAAGGTCACTTGACCAACTGTGTCAGAGATGAGACTTGAACCCAGGGTTTACTGACTCTGACACAAGCTGTCTCTTAATTCTACTATATTATCTCTCAGGACCATTGTCCTGAACAGAATTCCTGGGTGATACAATCCATTTCAGTGGTAAGTGATATTACAGTAAGAATGAGAAATATCAATAACACTTTCTCTTTGCCATTGATATATATTACAAAACAAAATTTTTATTTTAGTTCCTGAAAATTGAATGTTTCACAAAAAAATATAATTTAATGTCCTCCCAAAGAAGTTGTTAGTTTGTTTTGTTTTTGGTGAGGCAATTGGGGTTAAGTGACTTTCCCAGGATCACATAGGTAGTAAGTTTCAAGTATTTCAGGCCACAGTTGAACTCAGGTTCTCCTGACTCCAGAGCCACTGTTCTATTTACTGAGCCACTTAGCTCTCCGTCCTAAGAAGTTTCAATGAACTAATAAAACTATCCAATATTTTTAACAGGAATGAAGTAAGGAACATCTTTGGGTTATATCTCTTTTCTATTCACTTTGTTATTAAAAAGAAATGAACCCAAATCAGTATAATTGTAATATATATTAAGGAGGATGGAGCCAAGATGGTGACATAGAATGACAAACACCTCAAATACCTATAAAATATGATTCTGAAAACATTTTAGAGCTGCAGAATCCACAAAGTGACAGAGAGAAACAAATCTCCTGCTGAAGGCAGCCTGGCAGGCCTACAGGAAGGGTTGATCACAGCATATTGGGAGTCAAGCCCAGCTCTATGTGAGCCATGGTTTTAGCCTCAGGGTGGCACTGAGCAGCAGCCACCAGAACAGACTTCAAGAGACTGACACATCAGCAGCTCTGGAAATTTCCAGACTTATCAACCCATAATCACCAAAGAGCAAGTAAAAGGTCAGTGTGAAACTCCTTTGGAACTGGGGGGGGGGGGGAATGGAGGAACGTGGACCAGCCCCTGCCCCAGAAGTGAGAAGCAGAGACACAGCAGCTATGCAACCACCATGTGGCTGCTTCCAGAGCTCCTGGCCTACAGATCATGGGAGGGGGGAGGGAGCAAGTGACCATTCAGAGGGTAATCACTCTTGCTTTAACTTGCTTGGATCTGGATTGCCATCTTGGGTTAAGGTCCTGAGGTATGTGACCAGTGGGCCATAGCTTGTGGGGGCTGAAGAAAGGGCACCCAACTAATAGCTCTGGCAGCTGTGAAAACCCCAGCAATTTGGGTCAAAGTTCTCCTCTCTGGAAGCAGAGTTCTACCATGGCAAAGAGCTCAAAAGTCAAGTAATTGAGTGGCAACATGAACAAGCAGAGGAAGCAAAGCAAACACAGTAATCAAACCATAGATTCCTTTTTTGGAGACAAAAAGGATCAAAGCATGGAACAGGAAGAAGACAACTAAGTCACAACTCCTGCATTAAAAGCCTCCAAGAAAAAAATATGAATTGGTAACAGGCCATGGAGGAGCTCAATAAGGATTTTTGTTTCTTTGTTTTAAATTAAATTTTATGTTTATTTTTAGTTTACATCATTCTTTTCCATTAGATTTTGAGTTACAAATTTTTTCCCCATCGTTTCCCTACTCACCACCGAGAACAGCAATCCCACTGTATACCCCCTCCCCCAATCTGTTCTCTCTTATATCTTCCCCCATCCCCCCTCCAACATTCCAGTAGGGCAAAATGGATCTCTATATCCCAGTGGCTGTATATCTTATTTCCCAGTTGCATGTGAATACAAAATAATAATTTTTAAACATTTGATTTTAAAACTTTGAATTTCAGATTATTTCTTTCCTCCGTCATCACACATCCTTACTAGGAAGATTAGCAATTCAGTATAGGTTGTACACATATAGCTACACAAAATATTTCCCTAGTGGATATATTGTGAAAGACTGACTATATTTTCTTCCATCATATCCTGCCCCCCACTTGTTCTATACTCTACTTTGACCCTGTCCCTTTTCAAAAATGTGTGCTTCTAACTTCCCACCCCCACAACCTGCCCTCCCCTCCATCATTCCCCTCTCATCCCTTTCCCCCATACTCTTCTGTAGTGCGAGATACCCTATTTAGTGCGTATGTCATTCCCTTCCTAAGCTAAATTCAATAAGAGTAAGGTCATTCCCTTTTGCTTTCCTGTCCTTACTCTCCATTGTAATAGTTTTCCCTTGCCTGCTCAATATGAGATAATTTACCCCATTCTATCTCTCCCCCTCTCCTCTCATTTTATTCCTCTCTCACCTCTCAATTTCACCTTTTAAGTATCATCCCTTCCTATTCAATTGGTCCTGTGCCCTCTGTCTATGTATACCTGTCCACATATATGCACACATTCACATATATATTCATGTCCATATACCCTCTTATATAGACATTTATATTTGTGAATACATACACACACACACACATATATATATATATACATATATATGTATATATATTTATTTATTTATATTCCCTTCAACTATTCTCATACTGAGAAAATTTCATAAGTCACAATTATTGTTTTTCCATGTAGGAATGTAAATAGTTCAACTTTGATAAGTTCTTTATGATTTCTTTTCTCTGTTTACCTTCTCAGGGTTCTTGTATCTGAATGTCAAATTTTCTATTCAACTCTGGTTTTTTCATCAAGAATGTTTGAAAATCCTCTATTTCATTGAATGACAATATTTTCCCCTAAAACATGATACTCAGTTTTGCTGCGTAGGTAATTCTTGGTTTTAATCCCTGCTCCTTTGACTTCCAGAATATCATATTCCAAGCCCTTCAATTCCTCAATGTAGAAGCTGCCATATCCTGTGTTATCCTTATTGTGTTTCCACAGTATTCAAATTGTTTCTTCCTAGCTTCTTATAATATTTTCTCCTACATCTGGGAATTCCAGAACCTGGCTGTAATATTCCTAGGAGTTTTCTTTTAGGGAACTTTTTCAAGAGGTGATCAGTGGATTCTTTCAAGCTCTTTTTTGCCCTCTGGTTCTAAAATAACAGAGTAATTTTCCTTGAGAATTTCTTGAAGGATGATTTCTAGATTCTTTTTTTGATCATGCCTTCCAGGCAGTCCAATAATTTTTAAATTATCTCTCCTGGCTCTATTTTCCAGATCAGTGGTTTTCCCAATGACATACTTCACATTGCCTATATTTTCATTTGTGTAGATCTATTTAATAGCATCTTGATTTCTCATAAAGCCACTAGCTTCCATTTGCTCCAATCTAATTCTGAAGGAATTATTCTCCTCAGTGAGATTTTGAGATTATTTTTCCATTTGGCAAATTTGTCTTTTTAAGGCATTCTTCTCCTTATTGGCTTTTTGAGCCTCTTTTGCCATTTGGGTTAGTCTATTTTTTTAAGGTGTTATTTTCTTCAGTTTTTTTTTCATGATTTTCTTGCATCATTCTCATTTTTCTTCCCAATTTTTTCTCCACTTCTTTTATTTGGTTTTCAAAAATCCTTCTTTAACTCCTCTATGGCCTGTAACCAGTTTATATTTTTCTTGGAAGCTTTTGGTGCATGATTTCTGACTTGATTTTCTTATTCCTGTTCCATGCTTTGATCCTTTTTGTCCCCAAAATAAGAATCTAAACTTGGATTTCTGTACTTGCTTTGCTTCCTTTGCTTGCTCAAGTTGCCATTCAATCACTTGACTTTTGAGCTTTTTGTCACAGTGGAACTCTGCTTCTAGAGAGGAGAGCTTTGTCTCAAATTGCTGGGGTTTTCACAGCTGCCAGAGCTATTAGTTGGGTGCCCTCTCTGTAGCCACCCACAAGCTCTGGCTCACTGGTCACACACCCCAAGACCTCCACCTTAGACAGCTATCCAGATCTAAGCAGATTAAAGCAAGAGCAATTACCCCTCAGAACGTTTTCTAGATCCCCCTACAATCTGAAGGCCAGGAGCTCTGAAGCAGTCACATGGTGGCAGCTGCATGGCCACTGCACTTCAGCTGCTCCTCCCTCTGGTGGCAGAGGGCTGACCTCACTCCTGGATCCCCTATTCCCAAAGTCCCCACTGACCTCTCACTTTGTCTTTGGAATTTATAGATTGATAATTCTGGAAACCACCACAGCTGCTGATGATCACTCTCCTGAAGTCTGCTGCAGCCACTGGTTGTGGCACCCTGAGGCTAAAACCATAGGCTCATGCAGGGCTGGGCTCTGCTCCCAGTGTGCTGCAATGAACCCATCCTCCATGCCTGCCTGGCTGGCTTCAGCAGGAGATTTCTTTCTCTCTGTCACTTTGTGGGTTCTGTAGCTCTAAAGTTTGTTTAGAGTCATTTTTATAGGTATTTGACATGGTTATGGGGGGAGCACATGGAGTTTTCCTGCTTATATGCTGCCATCTTGGCTCCACCCTCAAGAAGGATTTTGAAAATCAAGTAAGATAAGTGGAAGAAAAATTGGGAAGAGAAATGAGTATTAAGCAAGAAAATCATGAAAAGTGAGTCAGCAACCTGACTGAAGAAAATAACACCTTAAAAGACAGACTAACTTAAATTTTTTTTAGCAACTGTTGAGTGAATAGCCCTATAAAGAGGGTAAATGAGTATGATATGGCCTTGTATGATTAAAATCAACAGATAGATAGAGTACCCACCATAGGCTAAAGCATAGTTTCTGACAAAATGACCTAAATCCCTTAATTAGGAAGTTTAGGACAAAGAAAAAAATAAGGAATGCTAGCTTTCTGGTTTCTCTTTTATATGTCAACTGTGGCAAATAATTTCTGGCTGGAGATAAAATGCCCCTTCCTAAGACTCTTAAGAGAAAGAGATAGGTCATTTTTAAAGAATTGGGAGTGCTTGGGGTGAGATAGCCAGGAAAAGTATTTTATGCCCCTAAAATTTGCACTCTGGCAACATGTGTTCCCCGTATCTATACCTCACCACACACATTCCCTGCTTGTGTCTGTTCTTACCACTGATGATTCTGA
>NW_027185887.1:4675142-4690561 GCF_028583685.1 Petaurus breviceps papuanus | reverse complement strand
TGTGTGTGTATGTGTAGAGAACAGTATAACCCAGGTTTATTATGGTTTTATTGCTATATTTCTTGCTAAGTACTTCACTTTTCCTTGAAAGAATTGTGTACTCTGGCTGACTATTAAAAGCAATCACACTGGGGGATACTTGTCAGGAATGGCTTTATAATGACCTGCAAAACCATAGTATACATAAATATATGAGAGCTTTTTCTGGAGAATACAACCTGAAAGTTATGGACTGCCCTTACTATGTTAGCATAGAAATGAGACAGAATACTGAGAAAAGATAAAATCTAATAAAAGACAGACAGGAATTTGAACATTCAAATTTGATAGACTAGGCTGGTTTTGGCTGTGATCATGTTTACATGATGCAAATACTGTTAGGTGAAAAATGAAAACTTTAGCTGAAGAAATTAAATGATTATTTATTTAAGCTGAGTTGACATATTTTGTTTTATTTAGTTAACTGAAGTGATCAGGTGTTTAATTTAAGTCTACATAATTCTAAAACAATCCATCAAATCAGGCAAAATGCAGTCATGCTATTTGGCCTCACAAACTTAAGCAATATGGATGATTGAAAGATTTTTTAAAAGTAGATTAATAGAACTGTACCAATATGTTTGATGTGACAGACACAGTCTAAAGTATTGTGAATATGACAACATTTGTGTGAAGATTCAACATTTCCCTAGCTGAATTCATCATCTTTTCTGCAAGCTTCTTTCTACTTCTGATTATGGCTTTACTATTTCTGTCAAAGTCACCATCTTTCATTCATTCTCCCATATTTGAAACCTTAGTGTTCTCTTGGACTCTTCACACTTCCCTTTTACTAGCTACTAAATGTTTTTCATTTCATTTCCTCAACATCTTTCATATCTGACCCACATGCTCTATTCCCACTAGTAACAGTCTTACTACTTATTACTGTTAAGCCCAATTTCTACAATAAACTCATTATAGGACTTTTGACCTGTACCTTTTCTCATCTCCTTTATTTCACTACCAGAAAACCCATTTTTATGTGTATTTGGTCATGTCATTCCTCAGCAAAAACACTTATGGCTCCTTGTTGCTTACCAATTTATGTTCTAATTCTTCTGCCTTCAAGGTTCTTTATAATCTGATGCCATCCCATATTTCACATTTCTAGCCTTATCTCATATTACTTCTCCACATAATTTATATACTTGACAAACTGTTCTACTAATTTGACTCCAAATATATACTACATTCTAAAATCCCTATATATTTTCTCACATTGTTACCTAATACTGAAATATCCTTTCTTTAAAAGTTCTGAAATTCCCTTCTCCCTATTACCTATTTAATTCTCACAAATTTATAAAGCTCAACTGTAATTCCAGAACCTCCAGAAAGTCTCCTTTCATCACTCCCCACCACTCCCTTGTAGTCTTTCACTTCAGACTTCTCAATATATTTTATCCTTTCCTCAAAATGCAGTTATTGTAATAATAGTGTATAATGGCTATCTCTTTTATTATCTTACCCTGCTATTTGTTGGCAATTTCTATGACAAGAGAAGTCCTGTCTTCTGTTATCTTGATATCCCCCTACACTCACAGCACCCAGCATGGTGACCTGAAGAAAATAAAGGCTTGAAAAATGTTCATTATTCATCATTTCAGTGGGCTTTTTCAAGTATATCTACATATTTGAGTAATTGACTGAATTGAGGCATAGATATAGAGAAAGCACCAAAAATAAATTAGTCAGTCTGTGTTTAAAAGTAAAATAAAATGTTGAGGAAGATAGCCAATATGGAAAATAGTGTCCATAAGCAATTTTTTTTTAAATCAGTAATACTTAAATGAGAATAAAAGGTAGTAATGACAGGAAGATATTGATTATCTAGATTATAGATATAGATTATCTAGATAGTTACTTAAAATTTAAATGTCTTGGTATATAGACTAATATTGTAAAGTCCATTTTTGAGAATTTTTTCTGTGTTATGTAAGCATTTAATGGAAATCTTTTAAGAAAGTCTTTTATTCCATTTTTTCAACAATTTAAAAACTAATCAGAATGGAAATTTAAGAATTAAAAGAATCATATCATAATCCTGACTACCTCTCTCAAAAAAAATTCACCACCTTGTTAGATCATTTCTGAACATTTTTAAACTTTGATTGTAAAATAAAATCTTTTACACAGTTCACCATTAACACTTTCTCCGTGACAAAAACAAAACAAAATAAAAATGTCCTTGAAGGAAACACATGTTGAATATGTTTAAAGTGACATGGATTTATTTCCATGGCTAAAGAATTTGTTCCCTAGTTGTAAGACTATCCGTGATAACCCTCCTAGTCTTCAGTTAGTAAACATAGCCTATAGCAGACCACACTCAAAGACTTTTCAGGTTAGTAGAATCTGCCAGAGTTTGTAAGAGTCTAACAGAGACTTTGAGAATGCAGGGTCACATTTCTGTCAAGGAGAGAAATTCAAGGACTTCTGTGAACAAATGCTTCCAGACCCCTGTGTATATCCTCTAGAGAATTTGTGGAATGCTGACAAGCATCATAACTGATGAGAAGTGGGTAGATTGTGATTTGAGTCATTGGTGGGAGCAGACATATCAATGACAACAAAGGAGCCAAAGAAATATTAAATTGTTAACATATAGCTAAGTCCTAATACAAGAGGCTTAGTAATACTGAATGACTCCTATGGAAGGTTATTAAACCACTAGATTTTTTTTTTACTTGTAATGTTCTCTGATCACATGTTGGCCATGCTTGTTATACTTTTGCTCTCTTCTTTGATTTATCACAGTCATCTGTTTACATGCTCTATCTTTCAAGTTGTGAGGATAAAGACTATTTTTCATTTTGTTGTTGTATTGCCAGCAACTGTCGCATGTAGGAGGAACTCAACATGTAATCACTTATTAGATTGATTAAATGCTTAATCATTAGTCTATGTTAGATCTCATGCTTATGTGCACTTTTATGATCTGGTCTATATATGCTGCTTAGGCTAGAAATGCAGGAGCCACTTAGAGGTCAGATTACATTGCTAATCAGCATAAGGGAGTTTTGATGTGCTCTGTTTCCAACCTGATCCACCTGTCCCCTACTTAGGCAGCCTGGTAGGATCCTGCTCTCAAGGTTTTACCATATTGTTGTGGAATTACTGCCATAACTTGAACAGTTTAGCATACTGCAGGTCCAAGCTTCTGACCTCGAGTGGTCCATAGCAGAGGCCACAAACATACACCATAATACCTGGCTCAGTCATTTGAAATTTTGAATTCAAGTGTAAGATCTCCATTATATTACACCTTAAATTTGGCCCACTTTTGTAGCCCATCAATATCAATCTGGATCCTGATTTCATTATCCAAACTATTGATTACTTTACTTTGTTATGCTATTTCATGTCATCTATAAATTTGAGAAGAATTTAATTTTGCCTCATCTAATTCACTGGTAGAGATATTGCCCAGATTATTACCCTATGGTACTTAGTAGCTAGATAGTACAGGGGATAAGAGTGTCAGATCAGGAATCAGGAAGACACTTGCAGCTACGTGACCCTGGGAAAGTCACTTAACCCTATTGGACTCAGTTTCCTCATCTATAAAAAAAGGTGAAGAAGGTGATGGCAAACCATTTAAGTACATTTGCCAAGAAAACCCCAAATACGGTCATGAAAAGTTGGACACAGCTGAACAACTTAACTAGACATTCTCACCATGATGATAATGTCCCATTAATGCGTACTCTTTGAGGACAGTTATTCAACAAGTTGTTGATTGCAACTGATGTTGTCATCTAAGGCTATTATTAGATGCTTTGTCAAAACATCTTACTAAGATTCAGGCACTCTATCTCTATAGTATTGTCCTCAAAAGCCCATCAATTAAAGTAACTGTATGTATATGCATACACACAGAGAGAAATCTGTAGATCTATTCTATCTCTACACCTATCTTTATTTAATTGAAGATTTATTTGGGAGAATTCTATAGACATAGTGTGCCTGGATATCAGTGAGTCATTTGACTAGATAGATAGGTAATCTGGGGAGGGGAACCTGAAACCTCAAGGCCACATGAGGCCTTCTAGTTCCTTGGGTATGGTCTTTTGACTGAGTCCAAGTTTTACAGAACAAGTTTTTTTTTCTATTAAGGGGATCTGTTCTGTGAAGTTTGGATTCAGTCAAAGGGCCAAACTTGAGGACCTCGAGGGCCACAAGTGGATTCAAAGTCACAGGCTGCCCATCCCTGGAGATTTATATCTTTGTAGCTGGATAATACTATAGAGAGATCTATATCTAGCTATCAATCTACATCTATCTGCATATATGTTTATATATGTGCATATTATATAAAATACACATATATGCATGTGTATATATGACATGTATATATTTATAGTAGCATCTTGTAGTATACATATATACACATCAAAATATATCAGAGGCACAGTTTGGAATGACATCTTAATGAAATTTTGCTGGCTTATAATGATCATCACTTGTGAAAGTGCTCAAAAATATATTTAATGTTATTTTCTAGAATTTTGCTAGAAACTAAGTTTACTAGACTTTTTACTCCATCTGAAAACTGTTTTAGTATTTACTTTTCTCCACTTCTGTAAAATCTCTCATGTTCATTACTGAAAGTAACTGAACATTAATTTCTGCATTGTCTGTCAGAAGTCTTGGATGTAGTAGTTCATTTGGGCATAGTAATTTGAATGCAATGAGACATCATTGTTGTTCTCTGACAATCTTGGTTTTTCAACTCCCTTGCTCTATAAAGATGGAGGAAGAAGAGGGGAAAAAAGTATCTTTATCTTTTTAAAGTAGGCTTTTATCATTCTCAGGTAATAGCCACAGTAAAAGTCTAATTCTTTATGTGCTTTTCCTCTTATCTCAAACAGTTAGGAAAATCTTTTTCTTCTTATCTTTACTATATATTGTATTTTTCAGGTTTTTCTGGGCTTTAGAATGATTGTTGTTATAATACTTAAAGGCAGACTATGATATACTTTTCTATTCATCCTTGCTTACATTTTTGTGCAGTCTTAAAAATCAGTTGAGTGAGGACCTTGTTTATCCATTCAAGTCCTTTTAGACATATTCAGCATTTCCATTACCTTGGAATCATTCATGTTTATATCAGTTGACAAGCATTTTTTCTTAAGAATATTCTATCTCTCTTGATTTGTTAGACCTTTGGACCACAGATTCTCATTCTTTTTTCTGAACTATCTGAAATTTTATTTTTATTTGAATTTTTCAAATTAATTTTATTATATATTATTATATTATATAATTATATAATATATTATGTATAATATGTATATTTCTATATTATATTATATATAATATGTATATTTATATATTATATATAATTATAGAATATTTTACATATACTATATTATCAGGCTTGACAAGTCTCAATATAATGTATTTATATATTATATATTTATTATAAAATTATTTCAGATTTTATTTGAAAAAAATCTTTAAAATTCTAGAGTATGATGCAAACTGTGCTAACAGTTTTTTCTTTCCTTCTCTATCATAGTTTTTTAGGGTAGTTTAGTGACTTTCAATCATCCCATTTTTGCTGTTTCAATAACCAATTTCCGTTTGACAGAATCATGTCCAGAATAGAATTTCCAGTCATAATTATTTCTGTCTCTTGAAAAATGAAGTTACAATCAAAACATAGAATTTATAGTGCACTTTCAACTGAGAGAAAACTCTCTCAGATGTTCACTATATCACACTTTGTGTCACATTCAGAATCTGTTTCTGCAACCATCCATTCTGCCCCTGTGGAATGGTTATCTATTATATGCTTCTGCCACAGACTCACTTCTTCTTCTTCATCTATTAATGCTCACACAAATTCTTTTCACTTTGATTCTAAGTTCACAACTGTGAATTTCCTCATAAGAATATATACCTTTTGATATTTGGTGATACTTTACAGACTATTTTTGCCAAATATGTCATTTCTTAAGAAAGGTACACATCTCTTTTGTTATATGCCAGTTATGTGTCATATCACACCAAGTCTCAGTGACACCAAGGGTATCATTTACACCTTGTATCAAAAGTTCTTCATGCCTTTTTTTAAATACTCATGCTCTGTATATTTATGCAACAGTACTTGGACCAAGAGTATTACCAGTTTCCCTTTTCTTGTGTAACCAGGGTCTCCATGGTAATTTGAATGAGACTTACCTCACTGTTGGAGATTGATTACTCAATGGTCCATATCTGTGCCAGAGAAGGCACAGCTAGTGAGAGCATGAAAGAGTAGATGTTTTAGTGTTTCGGATTGTAGATTTGAGAGCGGTGAGTTGAAGATCCAGATCTTCTTCAGGGAAAAGTCCCTGAAGGAAGAAAAAGACTCTAGGATCAAGCTTACAGGTACAGTAACCACTGCTTCATTCATGTCCCTATTGCCAACTCGCTACCCTAGAGACTTTGGATAATTTCCCCTTGTTTGAGATCTGTGATTCTGTGTCTTGGCTGGGCTGATGTATTTCAACTAAATGTGAGCATTCAATGACCCTTTTGTATTGCTCCTATGTTCTCAACTTATATAATATACATATTTTTATATATTCTCATCTGTATACCTTCGCTGATTTCTTTTGCTATGGGCTTGGATGAATAATTTATTTACAATTTGTTGTATAGAGTCTTTCTCCAACTGGTAAGGAGGGAGCCAAACCTTAGATATATAGTTTGGGGCAATCCGTATCCATTAAGGGACAGAGATCACAAGTGCAGTTTGGACCTAAAAAAAAATGCTTAGTCTAGACTAACAATATTCAAGAAGGAAAATTATATAATTCTAGTCTAGTACTCAATATTTTGTCTAAGAGAAGCAAAGTGTCCACCTTCTAATATCAATCTCCAGCTTCCTCTCCTTATATTGAGAGATTCATTCAATTATGTATCCTTCATTCAAATCCCAATTTTTTTGTAACTGAAGCCCTGGTTATTTTGCTATAATTGAAGCCCTCTTTCAAAAATGCAAAATTTCTGAAAAAATCAAAAATCACTGCCCCTTGGAGAGGATTGTTTGAGGACACTCTACCTAATCTACTCATGCCTCTACTTCACAGAGAAGTTTATATTTAGTCAAAGAATCATACTTAAGGACCTAGAGTGCCACATGGGGCCTCATGGTTATAGGCTCCCCACTCCGGATCTAGATAGTCCTATGTGAACACACAAACCCTATATGGTGAGCATACCTATTCCATACACTTGTATATTGTCTCATGTGAAATACTGGTGATTTTTTCTAAGATTTTGTTTCTTATACTCGTGATAGTATATAATTTAATAGATTTGTGTAGGCAAATACCTTCTTCCCCTTTTATTTTAATCTTCTCAAATATTGTTTTTATTAAGTTTCTTTTTTGAGTCACCACCAGAAGTGACAAAACCATTTCTTCCCCTAAGGTCTTCAGTTTCTTTCCAGGGGTACCAAAATCCTAGAGGTGTTCTCTAGATTCCTCTTGGAAGTGTAATATGTTTCCACACAAATCAACAGAAGTTGATTATCAGGCTTGACAAGTCTCAAGAGTCTATCATATTCTTGATATGAACATGAGAAAAACAATAATTCCCAGATTTTTCATTTCAAGTCATACAGTCATACTGGTAACTCTCTAAAGTAAATCACCATGCCACATATACTTTTTTGCTAGTTAATTGTAGATGTCCTGTCTCTTCATGGCTGTATGTCTCCTCCTTGTCATTTTATGAGTCATGGTATGTTGACTTCTCTTAAGTATATCTACTACCATTCTTTAAAAAAAATTAAAAAACAAAAGTTCTCACTGAGGCCAGTTATTCCAACTCAAGGTATGTGTCCTTTCCAAGCCTTGTCTGAATGAATTGTTTTCACATTGAAAATGTAGATAAAATAGTTATTATGATATTATTAGAGGAAAACAAAAGTTTTCTAGTAAATCCAGTAAAATTGGATGGAATAAAGGCAATCTCAGCATTTTAATACAACATGGAAATAATACAATATGATTATGGCAATACAACTGCAAATTCTTTGTTTTCTCCTGATTGGATGTGAGAAAGTGGGTGATTTATTGAAATATTTTGTCATCTAAAAGAATATAATTTCTCCATACAAAATATATGAAGAAGATAAAGGGAAAACAAAATAGAGATACAATACTATGTTCTGCTTTGGAAATTGAACAAGATAACTGCATGGAGTTGTTTTCTGGTTCAGTCATCTCACATTCCCTTTTCATTTCTATGATCATTTATTTCCTCTAACATCAAAGCTTCCTTCTTATTTTTTATATTTTTCAGTTTATTAAAAAAAAGAATATGGGAATAGACACATTGGAAAGACACATATTTTCTACACAAATTCAACTACCAAGGAAATGTAGTAACTTATGTAAACTTCTTGCAAGGGACTCAAAACTTGAAAACATAGCTTTTGAGGAGAAAATAAAAGAAGAAAAACTGTAGGGATACTGATAGATGATAGACTTTAGTGATGCTGATTTAAAGGGAAGTGTTGAATACACATACAGGATAATGCAAAAATAGAATGCCAATTGAGTCTATTATTGACTATATAGCCTAAGGAGTGAAGATAGTGAAACAGGTAATTGAAAGCAATCACATAGTGATTATTTCCCCTTGATTTTAAAACAGATGATTGACCCTCCCTAATTATAGCTTCTTTAGGCTGGTCAAAGAAATACTTTGTTTTTCCAAAATACACAACAATATTAGGGAAACATGGTCCATGAAAGTTGAAAGGAAGAAACTGATTATATAGTAAATGCTGGCTAAGGATAATCCTCAGCAATAAAATCACAGTATACCTGTGTTCAGCTGCAAGGAAGACAAAAAAAGTAAAAGACATGTTTACTCCATAAAGGATCAGAAGATTACAGATGGAGAACTACAAAGGATTTGGAAGTGAAATTCTCCATCTGCTACAGTTAGGAACCTAAGAAAAATGCACTTCAATATAGAGAACAATTAATTAAAATATGGATTTGCACCCAAGTATATTAAGAGGAGTTCCAAGAAGACAGAAATGAATTCAGGATGGAATCGAGATGAATGTGGTAGAGTAGGAAAAAAACAAACAAACATAAATTTCAATGTCAGAACACCTGGGATTAAAACCTGTCTCTGATCATTCCCTACCAACTCACACTCTGTAAACCCAAGTTTCCTATCTATACAATGGGGCAATCATACTCAGTATGAATACCTCAAAGAGTTATTGTGAGAGAGATGTTTTGGAACTCTTAACCTGATATTATGGGAACATATTATATGAGACTGGCAAAGAACTATGGAGTTCTTCTTGTTCAACCTATATTTGAATAAGAATCCTTTCTTCACTATTTACTTTTTTCCACAAAAATATTTTATTATATAGAAATCCCTGGTGAAATAAATAACATTCACATCAGGAATTCTACATCATTTCCAATATGTAGTTATCCAGTCCCTCCTGAATATTTCTTATGAGGGAAAACCAAACTTTCTCTTATATGGAGAGATAATAGATTTATTACTTCAAAATCCCATCATGACCAGGGGTAAGAGGTCATAGAGGGAATATAATTAAATAGAGGGCATGGGAATGATTTTGTTATGTCATTTGATCATCTTAAAGGCTTATCTTCTATTTAGCTACCAAAGAGCTTCTCCTTAAGATTTGGTTCAACCATTTCATCTCTACACAAAACAGATTAGAGTGACTTCCTATGACATCCAGGATCAAATATAAAATCCTCTGGCATTTAAAGCCCTTCATAGCTTAGGTTTCCCCCCCCCCCACACACACACACACACACACACACACACACACCATTCTAGTCTTCTTACCTCCCCAATACTTTTTGATTCACTCTACACTTTTCCACAAATAACTCTACCTGTTTCTTAGCACTGGACATTTTCACTGTCTATCCCTCATGTCAAGAATGCTCTCCTTCCTCATCTCCACCTCCTAGTTTCCCTGACTCCTTTAAATCCCAAATAAAATCTCATCACCTATGGGATGCCATTCCCAATCACTCTTAATTTTAGTGTCTTCCCTGTGTTAAATATTTGTTATTTGTCCTATACGAGTACTTTGTTTGTACATATTAGTTGTTTATTGTCTCCTCCATTAGATAATGAACTCCATGAGAGTAAGAATTATATCTTGCCTTTTTCTGTATCTCCAACTCATAGCATAGTTCCTGGCATAGAACAGGCACTTAATAATTACTCATTGACTGACTATTAAAAGTAAAATGGGGCAGGGGTGGAGGGGAGTGAAGCTACAGCCATTATGGTGGGCTTCTATAGGAAAGGAAGAAATTAAAGATGACTAAGCCCCACAGCATGGTGGACCAGCTCTATCTGGAGAGCACTGACAAGTTGTTCACAGACCAAAACAAAATTATGACCTACAAATGACTCAACTACACACTAGAGGCCTGTGCTAACCAGGCAAAACAGATACTAGGTAACTACATTAAAAAGAAGAGAAAAGAGAATTCAGCAGCCCAGCTACATGTTGCCTTCAAGTGTCGGAGAACTTTGTTCAGCAAAGAAACTCTTGCCACAAGGTTGCAGTAATGACACAAAGTACCTTGAAACACTGGTAATGATTGCCATTACTATTATCTCCTTATTAGCAAGGAGGAAACAAAGAATCCAAGAGATTATTACTTGCCCACCATCACACATCTAGTAAATGTTTCTGAAGATATCTGAATCCATATCAAGTGTGTAGCACACTAAACACTGAACCATGCTATCTAACATTTAAAACAGAGCTCAATTTCATAAAAGATACCTGGAAAACCTAACTGTGGGAGAAAACATAGTGTTAAGAAGTAGAGGCCCAAAATAATGCAGGAATTTTATTTACCAAAAATAATTTTAGTAATAACAGAATGCATTTGATTTTTTTCTTGCATTGAAACATTTTATTTTATGCAAAGGAAAGGTCAATATTTTTCTTGGTGATATGCATATTTTATTCTTCCTTTGGGCACCACACACTTCTGTGTTTCTTCTGTTAAATATCTTGTTTACAACATTTTTGCCTAGAAGAATATCATGTAATGAAAATCAATCCTCTAGGAGGTGCTAAAGACCAGAGTTTCCTCTCTAAGTTCATAAGAAAATCACTAATACAGCTTGTATAGCTAATTTGACTAATGGTGATATTGAAATATTTTAAATAGATGTTTTGATATTCCTGAAAAACTGTGAAAAGTTAGTTCCTTAAAAGGACATATCTCTTTTATTGTTTATTCTATTGCAAAAAAAAAAAAAAAGAAAGAAAGAAATCTGCTTTAGGGAAAGCTACTCTTTATCTGCCCAACAAAGCTACTTTTTATCTACTCTTTATCATGTCTCCTAAAATTTATTGGATGTTTAGTATCCTCTGGGGAGCTCTAATTTTTTGCCATCCCTTTTCACCTTTCTCCAACTCAGGGTTTCAATTTGAGAATCATGGACTATTGAAGTTGAAGTAGTTTGTGATAGGGAGATGTCTACATTTTCAGGGGACTGAATGGTGAAAAATGTAATACTAGCCTCTAGAGAATTTTGTGCCAAGTGTCCCTTTTGCTTTTTTTTTGGGGGGGGGGGGTTATTTTGTTTTTTAGAGGGCAATTGGGGTTAAGTGACTTGACCAAGGTCACACGACTAGTTTTTTTGTGTTAAGTGTCTGAGGCCAGATTTGAAGTCAGGTCCTCCTGACTCCAAGGTGAGTGTTCTAGTCACTTCACCACCTAGTTGCCCCCAAGTGTCCCTTTTGGAAAAACAGAGTAACATAGGTAAACTAATCCCTGCCTATTATTTCTTAAATATTTTTAATACTAACTTGAACATGGTCAGTGGGGGTAGGGAGAAGAATCATATTCATGAAAGATAGGGAAGAGGGCCCTTTTTGTGGGAGCAGAATAAAAATGAAGTCAATTTGAACATTAGGAGGTTACAAAGAGAACACTTGTCAGGTGATCATATTCTTAATTAAGGCGGTTGTGTTGATGTTTATCAAGGGTGTCACAACTGTTAAAATTCATAAAAAAAACAGCTTGGGAATTTGTGCTGGGGATGGCAGAATGACTCAGGGTTGTTTGTACCTTTTCTACAATGTTCTCATGTAATAAATACCACTTTGTATTACCATTTCAAATTACATTTGTTTAGGGGTTTGGGAACTCATTGTTCATGTTATTTTCCTCTGCATGTTATTTAATACTGCGGAGTTAGCTAGGAGCCAGCAATTCACTTAATAAACCAAAAGGATTCAAGCCCTATCTGGTAAAAAAAAAAAATGAATCATGTTAAATATGAAAATCCTGTAAAAGGATATGTAACTAAAACAAATTTCTTGTTTATGCATTTCAGATTTGATATTAAAAAGTCCAACTATGTATATTTAAACTAGAACAAAGATTTCTACCAAATTTTAAAGCTGAAGAATGACCTTTGAGATGTATTCAGAAATTTGTCGTTTATATCTCTGTGTTTCCCTACATGGATTTATTATGTTGTGAAAAGCTTGAAGAAATGAGTCAGCACTTAACAATGCCTGCCAATCCCCAATGAGAGAAATTAGGCATCTCCAAATGCCATTTTGGTGTTTTCAGGTATTTAATAGCTTTATCTTAATTGAAATGAAGTCTGTATATAGATGATGAACAGGGGTAAGAAATGGTGGAATTTATTGTTCTGGCGCATATATCTCTACAAGGGAGATGAGTGTGTTTTTAAAATATCTGTCAAAAGAAGGTGATCAGGGTGGTTAGAGGTGGAGACGATGTTATATGTGGATTTGTTGACAGAACTAAGGGTACTCAGTCAAGAGAAAACACAACTGAAGGAGAATATATATAAGCTATCTTATATATATATATTATTATTCAGATATTTTAAATCTGAAGAACTGTCATTGGAGAACAGATTAGACTTGTTCTTGAATTCAGAAGACAAAATAGAAGCAATGGGTATAGGTTATAAAGATGAATTATAGGAATTATTTTAAGTAAGCATTTTATAATAATTAGAGCTATGGAAGTGCAGAGGTCTGCTTGAGAAAGGAGTAGCTTTTCTTATTGTTAGAGATCAAATAGAAGCTAGATGAACACTTGTCAAAAAGCTAGAAGTTGGGGTTGCTATTCAGTTACTAGGTATAGATTGAATGATGTCTGAAGTCTTTTCTAGTGTGGTGATTCTATGAAGATAGTAAGGAATATTTTAAATTATATTATCATGGGAAATGAGGGATAGGGAGTAAGAAAGGGAATAAACTAAGAAATTAATAATATAATGAAAAGTTAAGCAAAGTTATTCAACAGGATGTCTTTCAAATGTCCTAGTCCTTGTTTTTTGAGCCACATCAAGACTTCCTGAACTGGAGTACCATCCTCTTCTTTTTGTCCCAGTTGATAGAGTATGGGGGAAAACCTGGATCTGGGGTCATAGGACTTGAGTTTGAAAACTGAATCTGCTATTTATTGTATAATTCTGGGGTTGTCACTTCCTTTATCTGGGCCCAATCTATAAGATTAAGGGATTTAATTAATTGACTGATACAGGGAAAGGAAGGAAGGGAAAGAGGGAGGGAGGGAGGAAGGAAGGAAGATAGTATGCTTCACTCTGTATTCATAAAATAGCAGTAATAAAATACCTAAATCAAAATCAAGTAAAATTAAAAAAAACCACAATAGCCTTTTAAAAATCCATGATCAATTCCTTTCAGCAACTGTTTCTTTGATATTTCCCACATGCCAGGCACTGTCTTAGGTATTGTGAATCCAGGGTACAATTTACCTTTCTTATTGAAGGAGAATTTACATTGTGCCAGAGAAGAAGCCAAGATATGTTGATCAAATGCACTTGCACATTTGAAATTAAATATAAAATAGGTATCTATTCATGCAAGAGTCACCACATTGCATTCTTTGAAAGAGAATTTACATGGACTGGAGACAAAAGGAAAGGTCCTTTTAAATTTTAGAGAATATGCTTCCATTTCATTGGCTTTAGGCACTGCACAATAGCTAGTAATGCTGTGATTTGCAAGTTAAACAGCCATGAGACTCTGTTTGTGGGATCTAAAAAAAATCATGAATCCTTTCCTCATTTTCATTTCTTAGCAAGACAAAATATATTAGTATCTTTGTACTTCTTGGAAAAGAAGTGAGAAATTACCATTCCAGATGAATGAAACAAAGGTGATATATCACCCAAACGTCTCTTGTGATTAAACCTAGTTTCAGAGGATTTGAAATATACATTTGTCTAGGTGGCACAGTGAATAGAGCACTGGCCGTGGAGTCAGAAGGACCTGAGTTCAAATCCAGCCTCAGACAGTTCACACACACACACACACACACACACACACACACACACACACACACACACACAAAACTAGCCGTGAGAGCTTGGTCAAGTCACTAAACCCCAATTGCCCCTCCAAAAAAAAAAAAAGCAAAAAAAAAGATATCTATATTTGTATGTATTTTTAAAAGGGAAAAGGTACACACAAGACAAACAGACAGACAAATAAACAGACAGATAGACAGATTAATAGATAGTGAAAGTCTGTGGGTAGAATAAACTTTTATAATGTCTTATGATTACAAAGTACTTCAACTATGGTATTCCACTTGATCACTACAACAGCAAATCAAGAAAAGGATGAAGGAAAAAATAATTTATAAAGATTTTAAAATGTGCCAAGATCTTTTCTAAGTGCTAAGTGCTAGGAATGTAAGTCCAAAAAGATACATTTCCTGCCCTGCAGCACCATGAATTCTAGTATGAGAAGAAAATAGATATAGGAGAATGGCAGTTAGGAATGAGGTTTTTTATCTGAAAAGTTACCAGGATGGAGAAAGTAGCGATGGGAAGAAGAATAGCAATGATTTCCTTATATTCTAATAGCAAGAGAAGACAAGAGATATACAAAAGATGTGACAAGAGGTTAACTGGGTCGAAGTATTGATGAGTCTTTGGGGCTTCCTAGATATAGCAGGCTTTCACCATTTAAAACAATATACTCCCTATAGAGGTGGGGCTTCCCCTCTCCCAGAAGGCCAGGTATCTGTAGTGCTTCCAGGGGCCTATACATCACACCTTAGGCTAGCAAAGTCACATGTGTGATTGCTAGTCACCAGGGTCTGGGACCTTAGTGTGCAACTTGCCAAAATTGCCACTTTGTTGAACTGATTGAGATAACCATTGTAGTCCAGTGTACATAAAGAGGGGATTAATCTGTAAATGGGAAGGAAGGAAGGAAGGAAGGAAGGAAGGAAGGAAGGCAGGAAGGAAGGCAGGAAGGAAGGCAGGAAGGAAGGCAGGAAGGAAGGAAGGAAAGAAGGAAGGAAGGAAGGAAGGAAGGAAGG
>NW_027185887.1:4644361-4675042 GCF_028583685.1 Petaurus breviceps papuanus | reverse complement strand
GAGGAAGGAAGGAAGGAAGGAAGGAAGGAAGGAAGGAAGGAAGGAAGGAAGGAAGGGAGGGAAGGAAGATAGTATGCTTCACTCTGTATTCATAAAATAGCAATTCTTTCTCTGGAAGCAGAGAGCAAGCTTCATCATGAACCCTTTGGGCTTGTCTTGAATCATTGTATTGCTGAGAATAGCTAAGTCATTCACAGTTCTTCATTGTACAATATTTATGTTATTGTGTACAACACTCTACTGCTTCTTCTCATTTCACTTTGCATCAGTTCATGTAAGTCTTTTAAGGTTTTTCTGGTATCATCCTGCTTGTCATTTCTTATAGCACAATAATATTCCATCATAATCACATACCACAAATTGTTTGGCCATTCCCGAATTGGTGAGTATTGCCTCAATTTTCCATTCTTAACCATCACAAAAATAACTACTATAAACATCTTTGTACAAATAGGTCTTTTTGACTTTTGTAAAAATCTCTTACAGATATAGACCTAGCAGTTGTATTTCTGGATCAAAGAGTTTTTGAAGATCTAAAGTTTTATACCACTTTGCCCAGAGTTCCAAAGGAGGCACGTGATTTCTCAGAACTCTGAAGGTGAAACAACTAGTGTAGATAATGCTACAAGATTACCATCTAAATTGATATATATATAACATATATATAAAGTATTTGGATTCTAAAAAATGGACCAATAAAATTGGTGTTTGCATAATTTTTGAAATGATTTTGTTAATGTATAAACATTGGCACATTTTAATGCAAACTACATAAAGAGTTTTTCCAAAATCTAGGAACATAGAATGTCAAGAAGTCAATAAAATATGAAAAAATTTTAAAGTGCTAAAATAAAGGTACTTCACAAAATTTGTTCACTAAAACAATTCATCTATCAGTTTATATTCTTCATTTTGAAAATGACAAACAAAAGAAAAATATTGATAGCTGGTGGCAGTAATATTATAAATTGATATTTTAAATGATAAAACACCTCAGACATTTATTTTATAATGATCTAAAAATGATATTTAGTATTAACTTGCTTCCCACACAAGGTAAAAGTATTGGCATATTAATGATGATAATAATGATAATAACAACAATAATATAATAACCACCCCCCCTTACCCCGACAACAATTTTGTGACTATAATTTTGTTCTGGAAAAAAAGAAATAAGAAAAAAAACCCAGAACACTTTTCCAGGAAGAAATCAAAGCCCTTTTGTTCTTTTGGGTACAGTTATGTGAAGTAAATAATTAAGTAAAAGGAAAAGTACTCCCACAGCCAATAAACTAAAAAAAAAAAGTTGTTAAATTCATAACTTTAAATACTTAGATTATGAAGAAGTCTAGGATGTTATACAGTTAGAAATAGATAACAGACCAAATAATTCTCATGGAACCTAACAATTTAGCATCTATACATCAAAGAAATCATGCATTTTTTCATTCTCATTCAAGTTACAGTTGTAGTGATCAGTAGACGTAGGAGAAAGCTGTAACAGGGGAAACATTATAAGAGAACAAATTCAGATTGAAGTGGATCAAAATTTCCAGGATAAATGAGGGCAAAATATGAACACATCGCAAATGATACAGATGAGATGAGGTATATTTGGAACTGTATTTCATGCTCACACCCTATTTTAGAGCTCATAAAGCATTCCTCCCTTATGTTCAATGGCATGCCATATGATCCTTTGTTCCTGCCACAGGAAAAGATCAAGGATCAAATTTGTAAATCAGTTTTGTTTACTTATTTCTATTAAGAAGGATGCACTGATTAGACATTGAAAGTGTTGGAAAATTTGAATCCTTGCTATGAAGTGGGAGATTTCCCTTTCAAAAATTTTTATTTCGTGGGCATGAATTATTATTATTATTTGCCTTTTTTATGGCAATATTGGGGTTAAGTAACTTGCCCAAGGCTACACAGCTAGTTTTGTGTGTGTGTGTGTGTGTGGGTGTTAAGTGTCTGAGGCCAGAACCAAACTTGGGTCCTCCTGACTCCTGGGCCAGTGCTTTACTCACTGTGCCACCTAGCCACCCAAGCATGAATTATTTTTAAAGCAACATTTTTTGCTCCTCCTTCCTTCCCCCTTGACCCAATTAACCGTGATATGAATTTGTACTTGTGGATTATTCCTTTTATGACTTGGAACAAATGTTTACTAAAGAAGGGGGAGAGGGTGTAAGGGAATAATGTGGCCCCAGGATTGGAATTCCATCAACTACCATTCAGGAAGGTATAGAGTTGTTTTCATTATTATTATGAATAAGGAAAAGTAAATATATGAATAATAGCTAGCATTTATATAATGCATTAAGATTTGAAAGGAAATTCAAGACTTGCAAAGTGTATTATAGATGTTATCTTATTTGATCCTCACAATAACCCTGGGTGACAGATGCTATTATTATGTCCACTTCACAGATGAGAAAATAGCTAAAGGGGCTAAGTGACTTGCCCAGGGTCACACAGCCAGTACATTTCTTATCAGGATTTGAAGTCAGGTCTTCCTGAACCCAAATTCAGAACTTTGTTCATAATAAGAGAATTATTATTACCATTTTATGGATGAGGAAATGGAGGCTTAAGCATATTTGGAGCTAAGATATAGCTACAAGGCTTTCCATACAGAGATTGGTCCTAGGCTACCTCAGGTTTTATTTTTATTTAGTGGTTTGTTTGAATTTGCTAAGGATAGATACATAAGTAAGATCCAGGAACAATGAGCAGAAAAGGAGGCAAGTAACTTCCTACTGAAGGGTAGTGGATATTAGCTGAACTGACATAATCACCAATGAATTTTTCTATTTGCACAGGTCATGTATTCAGGATTTGATAGAGAACCTTGAAAAACTTAGCCAACCTAACGATCACTCCCAATTTATGGAGATTAACATACAAATTATATTACTACAAGAAACTTGCTTTTTTCCCTCAGAAAGGAAGTATACCTAACAAGATAAAAATATTTACTTGGAGCCTTATGAATCTGATCAGAAGGACTTTACAATGAAAAAGGGAAGGAGGTGGAGTCCTGCTATACTTCAAAATCTAATTCATATCCATCTAATTCATGGGCAACGATATCCAAGGAGAGCAGCTTCAATAATAACCATGATTTCCAACTTCTGTATACAAATGCAAAAATATGGATAATAAGTAAGGTGAACTAGAGACCCTAAATCAAAGTAGATTTGATTTCACAAGTATCACTGAAACTTGGGAGAATGACATGCTAAAATGAAATGTGGTTCTTGGCAGAATATACCTAATTCAAAGAGAATGTAGTAAATAAAAGGGTGAAGAGAGAATGATTACCTGGAATTCAAGACCCTCGATTACCTGGTACAACCTTAATTTTCCAGCTCTATCTTAATTACCTCTCCTTATAGATTGATTTTTAGCCAAACTGGACTATTCTCTAAATTATGAACACATCCTATGCTTTTACTCATTCTCTGATTCTGTTTCCTATACCAGGCATTTAATTCTTCCCTCTTTTTACTTGATTTATTATTTATCTTTTAAAACCTAAGTTAAACACTATGCCTTCCAGAAAGTCTCTGCTTATCATCACTGTTGGTAATGCTCTCTACCAATAATCTCTACACATGTTATAAGAATAACACTTCTTTTCACCCCTCCAGTACACTGATCATGTGTCCATATGTTTAATCATTATTTGTATTTTCCCTTATTGCACTGTAAACTCTTTGTGGCTGGGACTATGTTTAACTGAAATTTGTATCTTCCCCTGTTGAGGCAGTTAAGTGGTACAGTGTATAGAGTGTCTCTCCTGAAGTCAGGAAGACTCATTTTTATGAGTTCAGATTTGGCCTCAGATATTTACTAGCTGTGTGACCCTGAACAAGTCACTTAACCATGTTTGACTCAGTTTCCCCATCTGTAAAATGAGTTTGAGAAGGACGTGGCAAACCACTCTGGTATCTCTGCCAAGAAAACCCCAATGAGGTAATGAAGTATCAGACATGAATGAAATAACTAAAACAATCCTCCCTTATTGCACAATAAATCGAACATGTTAGGTATTTAAATTGATGTCAACTCAATAACATTCACTATGATCAACTATGAATCTAACTTGACCCTACAATAAATTAGTAAGAGGCAATTTCTAGTCTCCAAGGGAAGAAATCTAGTAGGGAGAAGAAAACACACGAAGACTTGGCATGAATGTAGCAATCACTTAGTAGATTTGGCATGGGACTTGGCTTTTGGCCTAAGAAACAGTTCAGTGAGTCTCAAGCCACATACAAAGAAATCTGAGAGACACAAAGTAACTAATGCCATTGTCTAATAAGGTAGCATGGGTAGCATGCTACAGTAAAAAGAGGAATGGCTTTGGAGTCAGATCATCTGGTTTCAAACCCAGTCTCTGTCATTTACTATTCATATGACCATGGGTAAGTCACCAAATTTCTCTGGACCTCAGTTTTCTCATCTATAAAATAGGTAGATTGAATTCAGCAGTATCTAAAATTCATCCCTCCTTTAAATTTATCATGCTATAGACTTCACTCAGAAAAATTATGACAAGAAGCTTAAGATCTTGGAACAGTACCTTCTTTGTGACTAAAAAACAAGTTTAAATATATTTTTGCTTATGGGACAATAGGCATTAGATGTTCTCATACTGGTGTTTCCCATTCTTCCTACCTCAGCATCAATAAATATACTATTCGTTTCTCTGGAAAACAACTTAGAAATTTCGAGGGAAGTTAAGGGAAACTTAACATTCAACTGGAGCACTGTAAGGTTGCATATCCCAGACCTGAAAGTCTTGGGACCTGGGTTTACCACATACCTGATGTGATTTTACTTTTTAATAATAAACCCTTCTGGGGCACAGTCAAGATGGCGGAGTAGAAGCATGACCTCTGAGCGGCTCCGGCTTCCACCTTCCCCAATCAATGTAAAAAGGGGACTCTGAATAAACTTTGGAGCTGCAGAACCCACAAAATGACACAGAGAAGCTAACCTCCCACTGAGGACAGCCCGGCAGTCCGGCAAGAATCAGCCAGCACAGAGCTCTGGGAGCCCAGCCCAGCCCCACACCAAGGCTTTAGCCCCAGGGTGGGCCTGACCAGCTGCAGGCCGGAAGGACCCCAGATTAGCAACAGCTGTAGCCATTACCAGAATTAACAACACATAGATGCGAAGGACAAAGTGGGAGGTCAGTGAAGTTTGGATTTTGCGACCCAGTAAGTGCCCGTGTGTTGCCAGCACCATGTGGCAGCTTTAGCTCCTGGACTGCAGAGTGTAGGGGGACCAAGTAACAAGTCTGAGGGGTAATCACTCTTGCTTTAACCTGTTGGATCTGAATTGCAGTCTAGGATGGAGGTCCTGGGGTGTGTGTTGAGCTTGCCAGAGCATGTGGAGGCCTCAGAGAGGTCACCCATCTAATACCTCTGGCAGCTGAGAAAACTCCAGCATTTGGGATGAAAGCTCCCCTGTCTGGTGGCAGAGTACTACTGTGTGTAATGTAATGCCAAGGAAAGGCCACTTCCCAAGGTTCAAAATACCAGCATAGGTGCTCTCCATTTTATTCAGTGACAAAGTAAGAACAGAGAAGATCAAAATATGACATCATTCAAAATACAGCATTTACTAAGGGTGATTAAATAATCTCCAGGTACTACCCCACCCCAGGACCTTACATTCATTCAATCAATTACAAAGTCCCTGTTCTAAATACTACTCCACCCCTAGGCTGTACCTTCATTTAGTCCATCACAAAGCACCTCTTCTCAAATAGAGATTAGTTTCCAATCATAATTAAAGTACATTCATTTGTTCTACCATAGAACACAAAAAGGTCAAAAGTTCCCCACCCCTGGATCACAATTGAATCTACCCCAGAGTTACAACAAGTTTAAGCACAGCACTTAATACCCAAATGGAGGTCTTTTCTTCATCTTGACACAAGGCAAGTTCTCAGCAATCTTTGTTCCTGGGGAGACAAGGCTTAGCAAGGCCACAAGATACATTGCCATTCTCTTCATTAATTCATCCTCTGTCTGCAGAACAGTCCTAGAACCCCTGAAAACATTAGCAAAACCCTCTCCCAGGATTTCTGTAAATATACAACAAGAAAATCCTTCTTAAGGGCTTCTGAACCAACAGAAAGGTTCCCAGACCCCTGCAACAACAGCACTGTCCTTCACCAGTGGACAGTATTCACTCTCTGTCTGCAGGACAGTCTCAGTAGCTCTGAACCAACAGAAAGGTTCCCAGACAGCAGCACTGTCCTTCAGCAGTGGACAGTATTCACTCTCTATCTGCAGGACTGTCTCAGGAGCTCTTAACCAACAGCCAGGTTCCAGGACTTCTTCAACAACAGGACTGTCTTTCACCAGTGGACAAATCTGGCAAAACAACATCAAAACAGACAGACAAAGTACCAGCAAAACAGCCATGTCTCCTCAGTCCTTGGCAGCTCCAGGGGCAGCTCTCAAAAGTCCAGGGCAATTCAAAGTGGCCCTCAGCAATCCTCTCAGTTTCTCTCTGCCTCCACGAGGGTGCTGCTTCCAAAAAGTTCTTCTGCCTCTCTCTTGTGTCTCTCCAAATATACATCATGAGCTCCTCCCACTTCAGGACTCTCTTTTCACGTCAACAAGTCCATCCCACAGGTGGGATTAACAAACTCTGGGTTTTAACACAATCACTTTGAAAACCGAGCCAATACAGGGGAATCTTTAAATGCCATTACTATCACACTGTAGCAAAAAGCCCAGGGGTCAAGTGACTGAGGGACAACATGACCAAGCAAAGGAAACAAAGCAGACAGAAGATTCCAACATTAGACTCCTATTTGGGGGACAAAAAAGAGCAAAGCATGTAACAAGAGGAAGACAGTGAAGTCAGAACTCCTGCACCAAAAGCTTCAAAGGAAAATACGAGCTGGTTACAGGCCATAGAGGACCTTAAGAAGCATATAAGAGAAGTGGAAGAAAAATTGGGAAGAGAAATGAGAACAATGCAAGAAAATTACAAAATAAGAGTCAACAGCAGGAATGAGGAAAATAATACCTTAAAAAATAGACTAACTCAAATGGCAAAAAGAGGCTCAAAAAGGCAAGGAGGAGAAGAATGCCTTAAAAAGTTGAATTTGCCAGATGGAAAAAGAATCTCAAAAGCTCACTGAGGAGAATCATTGCTTCAAAATTAGATTGGAGCAAATGGAAGCTAATGACTTTATGAGAAATCAAAATGCTGTTAAACAGTTCCAAACAAATGAAAGAATAGAAGGCAAAGTGAAATATTTCTTGGGAAAAACCACTGACCTGAAAAATAGACCCAGGAGAGAAAATTTAAAAATTATTGGACTACCTGAAAGCCATGATCAAAATAAGAAGCTAGAAATTATCCTCCAGGAAGTTCTCAAAGAAAACTTCCCTGATGTTTTAGAACCACAGGGCAAAATAGAGGTTGAAAGAATCTATTGATCACCTCCTAAAAAAAATCCCAAAAAGAAAACTCCCAGGAACATTATAACCAGATTCCAGAATTCCCAGATTAAGGAGAGAATATTACAAGCAGCCAGGAAGAAACAATTTGAATATTTTGGAAAAACAATCAGGATAACACTGGATCTAGCAGCTTCTACACTGAGTGATTGAAGGGCTTGGAATATGATATTCCACAGGTCAAAGGAGCTGGGATTAAAACCAAGAATCACCTACCCAGGAAAACTGAATATCATGTTTCAGGGGAAAATATGGTAATTCAGTGGAATTGAGGACTTTCAAGCATTCTTGATGAAAAAACCAGAGTTGAATAGAAAATTTGACATTCAGATACAAGAAGCAAGAGAAGAATGAGAAGGTGAACAGGGAAAAGAAATTATAAGGAACTTATCAAAGTTGAACTATTACCATTCCTACATAGAAAAACAATAATTGCAACTGATGAAACTTTTCTCAGTATGAAAATAGTTGAAAGGAATAGAAATCTATATATGTCTACATATGAGGGTATATGGGCATATGAATAAATATGTGAATGTTTGTATATATGTTTACAGGTAAACATAGACAGAGGGCACATGACCAATTTAACAGGAAGGGATGATACTTAAAAGGTGGAATTAAGAGGTGAGAGAGGAATATAATGAGAGGAGATGGGGAGAGACAGAATGGGGTAAACTATCTCATAAAGAAGAGGTAAGGGAAAATGGTTACAATGGAGGGGAAGAACAGGAAGGTAAAAGGGAATAGGTCAACCTTATTCTCATTGAATTTTGCTTGAGGGGGGAATGAAATACACACTAAATAGGATATCTCACAGGACAGTAGGATGGAAGGGGATGAGAGGGGGGATGATAGAAGGGAGGGCAGGCTGGGGGGAGGGAAGTTGGAAGCACCCACTTTTGAAAAGGGATGGGATCAAAGTAGAGAATAGAACAAGTGGGAGGTGGGATAGGAGGGAGGGAAATATAGTCATTCTTTTACAATGTATCTACTATATTATTGTTTTGCAGTAGCTACACATGTACAACCTATACTGAACTTCCTATCTTCCAAGTATGGGTGGGTGACAAGGGAGTAAGGAAATTAATCTGGAATTCAAAGTTTTAAAATCAAATTTTTAAATATATATACTATTATTAATTCTATTTTACATGTAATTGGGAAATAAGATATACAGGCACTATATATAGAGATCCACTGGAAAAGTCGAAAGGGGTATGGGAGAAAATATGGGAGAGAGCAGATTGGAGGAGGGGATATCCTGTGGGACTGCTATTTTGGGGTGGTGGGTAGGGAAAAAATCGGGAGAAAATTTGTAACTCAAAACCTGGTGGAAATGAATGATGTAAATCAGAAGTTAATAAAGCATTTGAAAAATGAAAAAAAAATAAACCATTCTGTCAAAATTGCAAGGATAATTTTGTGGTAAACTTTTAAAAAATCATCTCTTTGGTGGAGAAACTTTTCACTGGATACAACAAATGCTTCCCAGGTAAAACTCAGACAATCCAGGTCCCAGTACATTTAATTTCCTAAAAATCATTAAGCAAAGCCATCAGAATTTTGTTTCCATTTACTAGTTTCCTTACTTTCCCTGCTATAGTCATGCAACACTCTCCTAGGATCTTATAGGTCATGTCTGTGCTCAGGAGTTGATCAATTTTTCATTTTTCTCTCTGGCTCATTACCTTAACATGGATTTGACTCTAGGCATATCTTTGAATACAGATATCATATATATATATTATAGCTCATGTCTAGGTTTTTCCAACTTTTCTCTCCAAAAAGAGATCAGGATCAGGAAGTATGTACTGATTTTCCAGGAAGAATAGTCTTGGGGAATTATGTAGAATTCTTCTTTCTATAGAAATTATGCTTCTGAAGAGCTTTCTTTCTCTAGAAGGCCCCATGCCTGAAGTTTCTAATTTGGAAATTCTTAATCATTCATGAGTAAATTTTATGATGCTACTGCCTAAGAAATCTCTCTTCTCTGGAGAGAAGGCTAGACTACAGGGGAAAATCACTAAGAAAAAATCTCCCCCTCCCTATAAATAGTATCTTTGAACTATCCTCTCATGACACCTGAGCAAATACATGGCTGTTAACTCTCATGTGCTTCTTATGGAACTCAGTGGTCTACCTGCTACAATTTGGGAGGGGGTATGGAATTGGCAAGTCCATTCTCAGGTCTTGGATTTCTAACCATATTCAAGAAGTTGTGGCTATAGATACTATGTGTTTTTGTTCCAAAGTAAGTATTACTACCTCCTTTTAGTTGGAGATTGTGCAAAGGTTCCCCTTCCCCAAAATCCAGATCCTTTCTGCTATGGATTAGTCTATTTTCTGAACAGGAAAATAAATGAATAAAATTGATAACAACTAAAAAGCATAGTGAGCCAATCATATTGACATAAACATCAGAACTAATCAGGCATTGTCATTTGTCTTTCTAGCCAGGTAACAATGCATACACTCATACAATATGTAAGAAATATATGCTAATATTGATGGGGAGGCTATGTAAGATGTGTGTGTTGTTGTTGTTGTTCTTTGGGCTCCCTTCTTCATTTCTCATTGCTCCATCACTCGATTTCCTTTATCCAAGATTTTTGAGGACAGGAACTGTCTCACCTATCATATGGCCAGGTAGACAGTAAGTATCTAATAAATGTTTATGGATTAATTTATTTACTCAATCTCTGAAACTTGAGAATAATCAGCTATGCCAATGACAACAACCAAAAATAAGCAAAAAATATGTGCTATGATAGATATAAACTAATCCTGGAATTCAGATATGGAGAAGATAACCCCTTTTCCTTAGGATGAGATGGACTAAGAACTGAATCTGAAGTTCAAGGATCTAAATTCATATGCTGGCTCTTCTGACTACTTCCAGGATTACTCTAGGTAAATCACTCCATCTCTCAGAATCTCATTTTCCTCATTCTTAAAGTGAAAATCTTGTACTGGATAATCTCTGAAATCTCTTTCTTAAATCATATGTGTACATATATGTAGATATGTGTGTATAAACAGTAATCTTAAAAAATTCTAGTTCCAGCCCTGTGCCTTGAATGCTGTCAAGTAATAAAGTGGTTAGAGACAGGCCTCAAAGTCAAGAAAACAGTTACAAGTTCAGCTTCTGACAGATACTATGTAACACTTACAAGTCACTTAACATCTCGATGCTTTTAGTGATTCTCTAAAAGAACAAGCTGCAAAGAATGGGCCAACCTGTTTTGGTAAACAGTTATCTAATTTGAAATTTCTCAGTATTACAAAAACCACAGGTCTAGTATCTTATCTCATTAATACCTACTTTTAAAATATGAAACCTGATCTATTCATTCAGTTGACAACACTAACACATGCACCCATACAAACACATACACGCATACTTTCTTGTGATCAGTGATATCTTAAGTCCACTTTTAAAACTCTTCTAATTAATTCTCCTTTTTTAAATTCAATTTCCCTAGGATTGAGAGTTTGTCTTCACTATTTACACAGTAAAAAATATTGTGGATAAATACCTATTATGAAATTGTGTAGAAAACCCATAGGTCTCATCCATCAACATGTGTGTGCATATATAAATGACACATTTATAACATATGTCATAATAAATACTAATCACCTCAAAAGTATATGGAATGTAAAGTTCCTAAAATGGAACTATGAGAGGAAATCAAAACCAAGTAGAAAAAGGAAGAGCTACCTATAATACTATATAAGGCTATTTATGAAGATGATTTCAGTGAATCTATAAAATATTAAATTGCAACCCAATATTTTCAGTCAATTACCCAAGCAATCATTTTATCTATTTAGACAATAGTTTACCAAATAGTTCACTAAACATAAAAGGATAACAGAAGGGTAGGAGTTTGTCCCAGAACCATTTTTAATTGAGTTCCATTGAACATAAAAATAAAAAGAAATTATTTATGTAATCATAATAGCATCACCACCAACACTATCACCACCATCATCATCATTTTAGCTTGCAAAAGATTAGCACTTACATAGTAAGATACAGCCTGAAAGGTAAAATTATACATCAGAAAATTACTTTCTTTCATTTTTAATGTTATTACAACCCAATCTCTCTACTGCAAGTAGAGA
Organism: Petaurus breviceps papuanus; assembly: GCF_028583685.1. Classification (NCBI taxonomy): domain Eukaryota; kingdom Metazoa; phylum Chordata; class Mammalia; order Diprotodontia; family Petauridae; genus Petaurus; species Petaurus breviceps. The sequence goes on along the minus strand of NW_027185887.1, from coordinate 4,663,412 downwards.
TCTCAAAAATTATCCTTCAAAATTAAACAAATATACTATGCTAGAACCAGGCTGGTATTGTGGGCAAATCATTTGTCCCAAATCCCCCAACAAAAAAAAAATCAACCTGAAAATATTTAAGAGTGGCATTTTAATAAAGAAGTTTGGCTCTTTTATCTACCAGGGTGATACTATATAGAAAATTAAACATAAAAGAAAAATACAGTGAACTGTACTGATATAATTTCTATTTGAACTCCATCAAAAACATGAAAGAAATGAGATAACAAATAGATAAAATTGAAAGGTTGAGTGCTTTAAGGTTTCCAAAGTGTTTTACACTCATTATGCATCTGAAAAAATTGGTGGACTTTGAAAGGGAAAAGAAGGTCTCTCCTTCTGTGGAAGGAGATTATTTTTTTTTTAAAGATTGTTCTTTGCCTGTCAGGTTGCTAAAAGAATCACTGGGCCTTGGATTTGCTAATTAGGTTTTTGTCTCAGCATGTGACTCTGAATCTTCCTGTCTCTACAATTAAAAGAAAATATCAGGAAAGAGAACTCTAACTTAACAACTTACTTTGAATTATTCTGATTCATTGCTCTATATAATTCTATCTCCATTCCTAGTCCTTAGTAAGAAAGATTATTAAAAAGTTCTTGCATCCTTAGTTCCCCATGACTATGGTATAAAAAAACTTATGTCTACACTGAAGAAAGAAAAGGCAAATCACTCCAGTATCTTTGTCAAGTAAATCCCACGGACAGTATTAAATAATGAAAGAGGTCATATTGGAAGATGAACCACTCAGGTTTGAAGGTGTCCAATACAGTACTGGGGAACAGCAGAAGACAATAAGAAGTACCTTCTGTACTAATGTAGTGGCTGGGCCAAAGCCAAAAGGAACCTCAACTCTAAATGCATCTGCTGAAGAAAGGAAAGGTCAATGCTGTAAAGGTCAATGTTGCATAGGAACCTGGAATATAAGATCTATGAATCAAGGTAAGCTGTATGTAGTCAATACAAGAGAGAAAGATTAAACATCAATATCTTGAGTGTTACTACACTTAAATGGATTAGAAGGGGTGAATTTAATTCAGGTGATCATTACACATAGTACTCTGGGCAAAAATCCCTTAGAAGAAATGGAGTAGCCCTTCTAGTCAAAAAAGGGATGAGAAAAGAATTACTGGGGTATAATTTTATAATGACAGAATGCTTTCTGTGTGAATTCAAGTTAAACCATTCAGTATCATAGTAATACAAGTCTATGCCCCAATCACTGATGCCAAAGAAACCAAAGTTGATGGGTTCTATGAAGACCTACAATATCTCTTAAAAAACACCAAATGTATGTGTATGTGTGTGTGTTATGTGTCTGTTATATGTGTATACATGTGTAACATTCATCATGGGAGATTTTAATTCTAAAGTAGGAAATCAAAAATTAATTAGAATAATTGGAGTACAAAATGAAACGGCAAAAACAAATAGAGTTTGGTCAATATAACACACTGGTAGTAGCAAACATTCTTTTTCTACAACCTAAAAGGTGACTTTACACATGGACATCACCAGATGCTCAATACAGAAATCAGATTGATTATGTACTTTGTATACAAAGGTAGAGAAGCCTGATCAGTCAGTTAAAACAAGGCCTGGAGCCAATTGTAGCTCAGATCATGAGCTTCTTATTGCAAAATTCAAACTTGAAGAAAGTAAGGAAAACTATCAGACACAATAGCTATGACCTTAATAACATCTCATGAATATGAAGTGGAAGTAAAGAATAAATTTAAGGTATTAGATCATTTTGTCTGAAAAACTATGGACAGAGGTTTGCAATATTGTGCAGGAGGCAGAAATGAAAAAAAAAAAAAACTCCCAAAGAAAAAGAAGAGCAAGAAAGCAAAATAGCTGTCTGATGAGGCTTTACAAACAGCTGACAAAATGAGTAAAGAGAAAGTGAAAGGAGAAAAGGAATGATATATCCAACTAAATGTAGAATTCCAGAGAATAGCAAGGAAAGGTAAGTAGGTGTTCTTGAATGACCAATGCAAACAGATAGAGAATAACAATAGAATGGGAAAGACAAGAAATCTCTTCAAGAAATTAGACACATCAAGAGAATGTTTTGGGCAAAACAAAGATGGTAAAGGATGAAAATGGTCAAAATGTAATAGAAGCAGAAGAAATTGAGATTAAGTAGAGGTGGCAAGAACACACAAAAGAACTACACAAAAATAGCTAAACATAATCTAACGGTGTGTTTATTTGATCTAGAGCCAAACATCCTGGAGAATGAAGTCAAGTGGGCCTTAGGAAGCATTTCTAACAATAAAGTTAATAACAATAATAAAGTAATGGAATTCTAGCTGAGCTATTTAAAACCCTAAAAGATTCTTTTAAAGTGCTGTATGTGATATGCCAGCAAATATGGAAAACTCTACAGTGGCCACTGTATTGCAAAAGATCAGTTTACATCACAATCCTAAAGAAGGGCAATGCCAAGGAATGCTCAAATTACTGAACAAGTGTGCTCATTTCACACACCAGCAGGTTATGCTTAAAATTCTGCAAGTTAGGCTTCAGCAATATGTAAACCAAGAACTACCAGAACAGCAGGCTGGTTTTCAAAACAACAGAGGAACTAGAGACTAAATTGCCAACATCAGTTGGATTATGGAGAAAGCAAGGTAGTTCCAGAAAACCATCGACTTATATTTCATTGACTACACTAAAACCTTTGACAATGTGGATCATAACAAAATGTTCCAAGCCCACAAAGAGATGGGAGCACAAGATCCTTCTACTTGTCTCCCGTGGAACCTCCATGTGAGTCAAGAATCAACAGTCAGAAGCAAACATGGAACAATTGATTGGTTCAAGACTGAAAAAGGAATATGACAAAGCTGTATATTGTCACCTTATTTAACTTTTGTGCATAGTAAATCATATAAAATGACAGACTGGATAAATCAAAAGTTGGGATTAATTCTTCTGGGAGAAACAACAGTGATCTCAGATATGCAGATGATAGTACTCTGATGGCAGAAAGTGAAGAAAAAGTAAGAGGCAAGTGTAAAAGCTGGCTTGATGCTTAACAACAGCAAAAAAAAACACCCTAAGATCATGGCAAATGGTTTCATTACTTCTTTGGCAAATAGAGGGAAACAAAATGGAAGCAGTGTAAGATTTTATATTCTTGGACTCAAATATCACTGCAGGTGATGATTGCCACCGTGAATTTAAAAGATGCTTAACTCTTAGAAGGACAGCTATGGCAAATCTGGAGAGCATACCAAAATTTTAGCAGAGAAATCACCTTGCAGCGAAAATTATGGTTTTTCTAGTAGCAGTGTATGACTGTGAGAATTGGACTTATGAGGAAAGCCAAGTGTCACAAAATCAATGCTTTCAAATTGTGGTGCTGGAGACTTTTGAGAGTCTCTTGGACAGCAAGGAGGACAAATTCATCAATACTTACATAAATTCAGGCTATTCACTGGAAGAGCAAATACTGAGGCTGAAACTTAAATGCCTTGGTCCCACAATGAAAAGATTTAACTCACTGGAAAAAAATCTGATATTGGGAAAGATTGAAGGCAAAAGGAGAAGAGGATGACAGAAGATGAAACTGATAATAGCATGGGAAAAAACAAACATGGTTTTGGACAGACTTTGAGAGATAGTGGAACATAAAAAATGGCCTGGTATGCTATGTAGTCAGACATAACTGAACAACTAAACAACAATAAACATCTGTTAGCTCACAATAGAGATTGTTTTTGACCAGTTTGGATGCCTTCTCCCCTAATTCTCAAATTCTTACAGCAGAAACCATTTCAATCTGCAGCAAGCTTAATTCCACTTCAAATTGTGCAACTAGCATTTGACATGAAGCAGATAAGAACTGTATTCCAATTAAGGTTGCAGATCATCAGTGCTTTCTATTGTTCACACTCTCAAAATATACACCAGTGATAGTCACTGTGTCCCTATCTTGTCTCTACCATGACTGAGGCTCTGCCTTAGGATGTGACCCAAGTTTTCAAAATACTACAGTTTATCCAGAACTGCTATGACTGTTTTATTCTTCCTGGTCCTCTCAGGGAGCATGAGGCAGACCACTCTAGGAGGTGGAGGTAAGGAGGGAGTACATTCTAGGAGGATAGGCAGCGCAAAGCCTCAGAGATGGGGAATGGAGAGTTATGAGGGAGGAACAGATATAAGCAGGTTTTGGTAGCTCGAAGAATGCCAATTCTAGCCAATTAGGCTGTAGTCAGGTTGTAGAAAGATTTAAAAGCTATTGAGGTATTGTTACACCAAACTTTTACTGGCACTCCTGAGTCAGTCTTCACTCAGAATGTTTTGGCTGGTTAGCACTTTTTTTGAATCACTGTTTTATCTACTTCACTTTAGTCAACTACCCACTGAGACAGAGAATTTAGCCTTGAGGGGCTATTGCTTCTGGCACTAAACACCCACTGCAAGACATCACTGTTATGTTGTAGCATAGATGTTGTCAAGTGAGTTCAACAAAAGCAGGAAACCTGGACTCTAGTCATATGCTATGATTTTGCACAAACCATTTCACCTTCCTGACTTCAGTACCTTTATTTTATGAAATCAAAGAATTGGAATAAACTATATCTTTAGTCCTTCTAATTCTAAGAATTATGTTGTTTTTTTTTCTTTGCTAAGAAAGCAACTCTCAGAAAAAAAGTAAATATTTTGTTAGGACATGTTTTTTTCTAGGAATATAGGCCATGAAAATAGAGACTTATGAACCCTCTGACACTAAGGGTTTTCAGCATGACTTGTCATGTAAGTTGGCATGGCAATAACTGGTTCTGGGGGGCAAAATATTCTTAATGCTTTTTTCTTTCATTTCATCTAATAATGGTGAAACTGAATTCATAAATTCATAAACCTAGATTTTCTCTACCAATGGGAAATGTGATTTAATATTATTCTGTCATGAGATAGGTTGTTTTTATTTTGCTGGCAATGTACTACTGGTATTTCAATGGTAATCCTGATGAGAACCAGTAGGTTCTCATCTTTATGATGTATGTGTTTGACTGTCTAGTGAAGCAATGGGCAAAGCTATCACCTGTAGGATTATTCTCAACAATAACTACTAACTCAGAATCCACCTCCCTCCTCTGCCCAAGAATAATAGTGCTAGCCCCACTGAGAAGCAGTAGAGTTCAGGAAGAAAATGGAACCTGGGAAAGGGGAAAAACTAAGAATCAGGAGTCTTTTAGAAAAGATTCTTTCTTTGCTCAGGAAAATGAACTAAAATTCTGTATTCTAAGATTCTGGCTTTAAAACACCTCTTCCAGGTTCCATTTCCCTTCTTCCATGCTCACCCTCAGTCCTTGAGTCCTCCCTTACATTATAGCAAAGGAAAAAGAAGATAATCTCCAGGATTATACCCCTATATCTTGTTTTAAAAACACCTTTGATAGTCCCTCTCTCCCATAAGGAAGTGTTTTCTCTACCATCCACTTCTCTTCCATAGTCCTGTGTCCTTTAAACCTTCATTTTATAATTCTTAATTTTTAAAATTATGGGTAAATTTATTTATTGAATACTTCATTATTCAGCTCTTCTGCAGCTCCTTTTAATGTTCCCTCTAGATCAGATTGAATAGGGTTCAGGGGGTAGGAGAGAATTTTATTTCTTTTGCAGAATATAACATTTTAAAACATATTTAAACTTGGTAGGGCTGATGCTTGAATGGTTACTGGACAGGTTGCCCATTCAAATCCCTTCTAACTCTTGAAGTCTATGGTTATAGAACAAGGTATGGAAAGAGAAGCTATAAAATTATTTCTTTACATATTGGGATATATATACACAGAGGACATCTGAGCAGAGCCAATGTCAAGGAAAGATTGGAATACATTTGCTGTATGGCAATTTAGATGAAAATCCACAATTATATTTCCCCCTTTTCTGGGGGAATATGGCCTGGAAGTCTGGAGTTTGGAAGATAATGAGAGTTCTTCCCTTCAGTAAAGGGGTTAGAGAGCACATTCTTTATTCCATGGAGGAACAAGCAGGGAGAGATATGGGAAAGGAAAAGGGTGAGGTGAGAGAAGAAGGGAAAAGAATGGAAGAGTGAAGGGTAAGGGAAGAGAACACCTATCCTATCCTCAAATAAGAGAATGGAACCCACTTTGTTCTTTTTTTTCTTTTAGCCATGTTCCTTTGAAACTTTCATTCAAATTTCAAGGTTCATGTCAGAGTTTCCACCCATGACCTGTCCTGTGTAACCCTATCAAAGTGCTGACATCTAAAAACCAAGGAATGCCAGACTTATTCTGCTTCACTGATTTTTCTCCTTTTCAATTCAGGAAAACTTAATCTTAAGGAAATAATAAACTCAAAGTCATTTTTTCTCTTGGAAATAATGGATATTATTTAAAAGGAAAATCATTAACTGAACCTTCTCTTGTTACAGAATCCTGGGATCAGCATGTATTGGGAATTCTCTCATATTAGAATCAAAGAAATTTGCCTTTTCCTTGGTTGTACTCCCATGTCACAAAAATCAGGTTGATTTTCTTTTTTCCTCTTTCCAAAGGTATATTCTGGTACAAGATTTTGTTTGATTTGTAAAATCACTTTATTATACAAGAGAGTCTCTGTCTCTCACTTTCACAGTGTGTTTTAGTTGTTAGCAGAGAATTCCCATTTCTGCTTTGGAATATTCCAGTTTCATTCCAGTCTGTAACCTGAGTGTTTCACTGCTTATCTTGTCTTCCAAAGCACAGCATTGGACAAAATTGCATAATTTCATAAGGTGACATTAAAGTTCTCTTTGGGACAAAACATATTTCATACATATGCTCATAGCCTCTTCGTTATATTCCAGATCATCTGACTTTACTATAATAAATATAAGGCCTTTAAATAAAAGGACACTACATTGACTCATGTGATGGCTAATTCATGCTTTCTCCAGCTTGAGGGCTATTTATATTATTTGCCTAAATGCAAGAATTCTGAGGATTTTCTTTTATTAAGAAAATAACATAACGATAAATTTGGTATTACTGAATAAAGTTTTTGGTTATATTTGCAAAACTTCCTAGATCTATATATAGTCATACTTCAAGAAATTTCTCCAGGGGAAAGACTTCCAGAGACAAAACCAATATTGAGGAGGAAAGAAAGCAGCAGAACTTTCCCCGTATTCCCCTAAAAAAAGCATATAAAATAATGCCTCAGATAAAATTCTGTAGTTATAGAGTGAAAAAAAGATCAGAGATATTTTTCAAGCCCAAGAAAATTTAAGAGGTCAAAAGGAAAGTTCCATGACACTGAGGTGGGGACTGGCCTGGAATGCCTACTCTTTAGGACCTCATTTGGGGTTTTCTTGGCAAAGTTACTGGAGTGGTTTGCCATTTCCTTCTCAAGTCCTCTTTAAAGATGAGGAAACTGAGAAAAACAGGGCTAAGTGATTTGCCTGGAGTCACACAACTATTAAGTGTCTGAGGACAGATTTGAACTCAGGATGATGAATTTTTGCAAAAATTTTCAATAAAATATTAGCAAGGAGATTAAACCAATATATAACAAAGATCACACACTATAAGCAGGTAGAGTTTACACCAGGAATGCAGAGTCATTTAAATGTTAAAAAAAAAAAAACGTTAGGCATAATTGACTATATCAATTAAAAAATTAAAACCAAATGATTATATCAATATATAGCAAAAAAAGTATTTGACATAATTCATCACTAATTCATATGAAAAAACACTAGAAAGCATAAGAATAAATAAAAATAAATAAATGGAGTCTTTTTTTTTTTAAAGCAATTGGGGTTAAGTAACTTGCTCAATGTTACATGGCCAGTTATTTCTGGATGTGGTGCTGAGTATCTGAGCCCGGATTTGATCCAGGTCATCCCAACACTTGAGCCAGTGCTCTTACTCACTGAGGCACCTGGCCACCCCTGGAGTCTTTCTTAAAATAATTATAATCTATTGAAAACCAAGAGCAAGTATTATCTGAAATGAGGATAAGCTAGAAACCTTTCTAATAAAATCAGGGTAAAGCACACAGATATTCATTATTACTACTATTAGGTGATATTACATTCAAAATTCTAGCTATAAAGCCAAAAAATGAAATTGAAGAAATAAAAATGGGCAACCAGAAAGCTAAACTATCACTCTGCATATCATATGATGGTTAACTTATAAAACCCTAGAGAATCAATGGAAAATACTAGGTGAAACAATTAGCAAAGATGAAGGAGATTAAATAAATCCACAGAAATCACCTGCATTTCTCTATATTACCAGGAAATCCCAGCAAAAAGATAATGGAAGAAATTCTATTGAAAATAACTGCAAAGAGCTTAAAATACTTGGGAGGCTATCTGCCAAGAAAAATCCAAGGACATGATGAACAAAATTATAAAGCTTTTTCACACAAATAAAGACAGATCTAAACAACTGGGGAATACTAATTGCTTATGGGTAGGCTGAGTCAATATAAATAAAACAAGTATCCCTAAATTAATTTACTTATTCAGTAAATTAATGGTAATAATAAAATAATTGGTATGGCATTACTTATTCAATGCCATACTAATTAAATTACCAAAGAATTACTTTATAGAGCTAGAAAATTCATCTGGAAAACAAAAGATCCAGAATATGAAGGAAATCTTTTTTTTAAAATGTAAAGGAAGGTGGCCTATCAGTACCAGACTTCAAACTATATTACACAGTGGTAATCATAGAATGGTGTATCAGTGGAATAGATTAGGTTCAAAAAACATAGTAGTAAGTAACCATAGTAATCTAGTGTTTGATAAACCTATATGTCTAAGCTTTGGGGGTGAGAATTGACCATTTGACAAAAAATTCCTGGGAAAACTAAAAAACCAGGCAGAAACCAGCCTTAGACCTACATCTCACACTCTATACCAAAATAAGGTCAAAATGGCAAATGATTTAGATAGAGAGGATGATATCATACACAAATTAGGGGAGCCTTAATAATTTGATCTGTCAGATAATCATAAGGGATGAATGTATGACCAAACAAGAAATAGGATCATAGAAAGTAAAAGGAATAATTCTGATTAAATTAAATTTTAAAAGTCTTGCACAAACAGAACCAAAACAGCCAAAATTAAAAAGAAAACAAAAAACGGGAAGGGGGTATTTAATAGCAAGTTTCTTTGATGATGGCTCCATTTCTCAAATATGTGGGGAACTGAGTCAAATTTTGAAAAATAAGAGCCATTCCCAATTGAATAATGGTTAAAGGATATGAACAGACAGTTTTCAGAAGAAGAAATCAAAGCTATCTGTAGTCATATGAAAAAAAATGCTCTAAATCACTATTGATTAGAGAAATGCACATTATACAACTCTGAGGCATCACCTCTTACCTGTCAGATTAGCTTAACTGACAGAAAAGAAAAACAATGAATGCTATGGGAGATATGGAAAAATGGTATTCTACTGAACTGTTGGTATTGTGAACTGGTCCAAGCATTCTGGGAAACAATTTGGAACTATGCACAAAGGACTCTAAAACAAGACATACCCAGAAATACCACTACTAGTTCTGTATACCAAAGTGATCAAAGAAAAGAGAAAAGAACCTTTATAAACCAAAATATTTATAGCAGCTCTTTTTTTGTGATGTCAAAGAACTGGACATCAAGGGGATGCCCATTAACTGGAGAATGACTAAACAAGTTGTAGTTTATAATTGTGATGGGATACTGTTGTACTATAAGAAATGATGAGCAGGACAGTTTCAGAAAAACCTTAGAAAACTTATATGAACTGATACAATACAAAGTGAACAAAAACAGGAGAACATTGTACACCTTAATAACAACCTTGTGAGGATGATCAATTTTGAAAGACTTAACTACTCATATTAATTCTCCAAGACAATCCCAAAGGATCCTTGATGAAAAATGCTGTCCACATACAAAGAGAAAACTGATGAACTCTGAATATAAATTGAAGCATACTTTTTTTTCACTTTATTTTGTTATTATTATTTACAATATGGCTAATATGGAAATATATTTGCATGGCTTCACAAGTATAAATGATATCATATTGCTTACCTTCTCAATGGGTGAAGGAGTGACAGGAGGAAGGCAGAGAACCAGGGACTCCATTTTTTAAAATTAAATGTTAAAAATTTTTTAAAAAGTGGCAAAAAAGACTTCCCTAAACATCTGATGTGCTTATAACTAGGAAATTCAAGAGATATATGATATATACCAAATAAATGACACACTACTATGCAGCAATAAATAATGGACACATATTTGGCAAGTCTTGTATTGTTTATCACATGACCACATTATAGTAAGCCTCTGCCATTTTAAAGGAAATAGTCTCTTATATGACTTTTTAAATATACATTTCAATACAGAACAACTTAGAACATATCTTCTAAATATTCAGAGCTTTATCTAAACATTTATCTATGTTAAACAGTATCCATAATTTCCTTGTTAAATATTTTCTTCTTGGGGGGGAGGGGGACAGAGCCAAGATGGTGGGGTAGAAACAGGACTTCCACGGGGCTCCGGTTTCCACCTCCTCAAATTCATGTCAAAGGTGATTCTGAAGAAACTTTGGAGCTACAGAATCCACAAAATGACACAGAGAAGCTAACTTCCCACTGAGGACAGTCCGGCAGGGTGGCAGAAAGTGGCCACCGCAGTGCTCTGGGAGCTGAGCCCAGCCCCATGCAAGCTAGAGGTTTTAGCCTCAGGACCAGACAGACTAGCAGCCAGCTGAAGGGACTTCAGATCACCAGCAGCTGTGGAGGTTTTCAGAATTATTAACACATAAATGCTGAGGACAAAGTGAGAAGTCACTGCAGTGTAGACTTTAAGATCCAGTAGTTCAGGAGTGCAGTCGGCCTTTGCCCCCTGGGCAAGAAGTAGTTGAGGTGCAGCACCCATGCAGCCACAGGCAGGTGGCAGCTTTCACTCCTGGCCTGCAGACTGTAGGGGAGACCAAGTAACCAGCCTGAGAGGTAATATCTCTTGCTTTAACATGCTTGGATCTGGACTGTGCTCTAGGGTAGAGGTCCTGGGTTGTGCGACCAGCTTGCCAGAGCATGTGGGGGCTTCAGAGAGGGTACCCAACTAATAGCTTCAGCATCTGAGAAAACCCCAGCAATTTGAATAAATATCACCTGTCTGGTAGCAGAGTCCTACAGTGACAAAAAGCCCAAAAGTCAAGTAATTGAATGGAAACATGAGTAAACAAGGGAAGCAAAGCAAGCAGAGCAAGCCAACTTTACACTCCTATTTTGGGGACAAAAAGGATCAAAGCATGGAACAGCAGGAAGACAACAAAGTCAGAACTCCTGCACCAAAAGTTTCCAAGAAAAATAAGAGCTGGTTACAGGCCATAGAGGACCTTAAGAAGGATTTTGAAAACCAAATAAGAGAAGTGGAGGAAAAAATGGGAAGAGAAATGAGAACGATGTAAGAAAATTATGAAATGAGAGTCAACAACCTGATTGAAGAAAATAATACCTTAAAAAATATACTAACTCAAATGGCAAAAGAGGCTCAAAAATGCAATGGGGAGAAGAATGCCTTAAAAAGACAAATTTGCTAGATCGATAAAGAATCTCAAAAGCTCACTGAGGAGAATCATTGCTTCAGAATTAGATTGGAGCAAATGGAAGCTAATGACTTTATAAGAAATCAAGACACTATTAAACAGATCTAAATAAATGAAAAAAAAATAGAAGGCAATATGAAATATCTCATTGGAAAAACCACTGACCTGGAAAGTAGATCCAGGAGAGATAATTTAAAAATTATTAGACTACCTGAAATCCATGATCAAAAAAAGAGCCTTGAAATCATCATTCAAGAAATTCTCAAGGAAAATTACCCTGATGTTTTAAAACCAGAGGGCAAAATAGAAGTTGAAAGAATCTACCAATCACCTCCTGAAAAAGATCCCAAAAAGAAAACTCCTAGGAATATTATAACCAGGTTCCAGAATTCCCAGATCAAGGAGAAAATATTACAAGCATCCAGGAAGAAACAACTTGAATATTGTGGAAACACAATCAGGATGACATAGGATCTGGTAGCTTCCACAATGAGGGACTGAAGGGCTTGGAATATGACATTCTGGAGGTCAAAGCAGCTGGGATTAAAACCATGAGTCACCTACCCAGGAAAAGTGAGTATCATGTTCCAGGGGAAAAATATGGTCATTCAATGGAATAGAAGACTTTCAAGCATTCTTGCTGAAAAAACCATAGTTGAATAGAAAAATTGAATTCAGATGCAAGAAGCAAAAGAAGCATGAGAAGATAAACAGGGAAAAGAAATCATAAGGAACTCATCAAAGTTGAACTACTAACATTCCTACATAGAAAAACAATAATTGTAACTGATGAAACTTTTCTCAGTATGAGAATAGTTGAAGGGAATAGGAATGTGTATACACACATATGTGTGTGTATATATATATATATATATGTATATATATATACACACACATATATACATATATACACATACATACACATATATATAGGAGGGTATATGGGTTATGAATGCTTATGTGAATGTGTGTATATATGTGTACAGGTATACATAGTTAGAGGGCACAGGACCAATTTAATAGGAAAGGATGATATTTAAAAGGTGATATTAAGAGGTGAGAGAGGAATATAATGAGAGGAGATGGAGAGAGACAGAATGGGGTTATCTACCTCATATAGAAGAGGCAAGGGAAAATGGTTACAATGGAGGGGAAGAACAGGAAGGCAAAAGGGAATGGGTCAAACTTATTCTCATTTAATTTGGCTTAGGGAAGGAATGACATACACTCTAAATAGAGTATCTCACCCTACAGGAGAGTAGGGGGGAAGGGGATGAGATGGGGGATGATGGAAGGGAGGGCAGGCTGGGGGGAAGGGAAATTGGAAGCATGCACTTTTTAAAAGGGATGAGATCAAAGTAAAGAATAGAACAAGTAGGAGGTGGGATAGGAGGGAGGGAAATATAGTTAGTCTTTTACAATATATCCACTATGGAAAAGTTTTGCATAGCTACACATATACAACTTATACTGAATTGCTTATCTTTCCAGTAAGGGTGGGTGACAAGGGAGGAAGGGAATGAATCTGGAATTCAAAGTTTTAAAATCAAATGTTTAAATATATATATACATATAATTATTATTATTTTACATGTAACTGGGAAATAAGACATATAGGCACTGGAGCATAGAGATCCATCCTGCCCTCCTGGAAAGTTGGAGAGGGTATGGGAGAAGATATGGGAGAGAGCAGACTGGAGGAAGGGATATCCAATGGGATCACTATTTTGGGATGGTGGGTAGGGTTAAAACAGGGAGAAAATTTGTAACTCAAAATCTTGCAGAAATGAATGATGTAAAGTAGAAATTAATAAAGCATTTGATTAAAAAATGTATATTTTCTTCTCTCCTGGCCATTTGTTATCAGAGTTGTTTAAAGCACTGAGGTTCATACAGTCAATGCATATTAGAGACAAGACTTAGAGTTTCCCAGCCTCTGAGGCTCAGTCTAGGCCAGTCAGTTCTCTACCAAGAAGTTCTAGGCTCAAGTCAGTCCTGCCAATGGCACATACTAGTTGTTTGACCATGGGAAGGAGTCACTTAAGCTCTCAGTGTCCCATGTCAAGTCTCTGAAAATATAAATGACAAAGGAATCAAAGGAAGTTTGCATATTGAGTTCTCTATACCGATGAGATAACAGATCTTGACATGCCATTCCCCCCTCCAAATATTTCAGATAAAGGTGTTTGTGTGTTTATCACATATATGTGTTTATTATGTCCCTCAGTGAAAAAACGTTTATTGAGTGCCTTCTATATTCCAGGAAATGTACTAAGCAAAAGACAGTCTCTGCTCACAAAAAGCATATAGAAGGAAGGACTTTAGCAGGGACTTGAACAAAGTCAGAGAAGTCAAAAAGCAGAGATGAGGAAGGAGAACATTCCAGGAATGAGACGACCAGAGAAAATACAGGAAATCCAGAGATGGAGTGTCTTATTCAAGGAAGAGCAAGGAGGCCAGTGTTACTGAATGGCAGCGCACACAATGGTTAAGATGTAAGATGTAACAAGATCAGAAATGTGAGGTGGAGTATGTTATAAAGGAGATTGAATAACAAAAAAAAAATTACATTTGATCCTGGAGGTGATAAGAGTTTATTAAGTTGGAGTAGACACATGCTTTAGGAAGATCACTTTGGCAATTGAATGGAGAGTGGACTGAAGTACAGTGTGGTATGGCACAATTTTTCATTAACTTTTCTTGTGGGGTTGACTAAGTGGAAAGAAAATATAGCAAAATTACAACCAGAAGTGTGTTTCATACCTATATTGGCCTGATAAAACAATGAGGCTAAACCACTCGAGATGTTAGTCAATTAACTGAATAGTTCAGCCTGTACATTCCCAAGAAAAATAAAATAGCACTGGTGAATTTGATCAGAGGAGACAATCTAGATAATTCAAGCTCGCTTCAAGTCTACATTTTTCTCCCACCAACTGTACCTTGTATTTTGATCAAAGTTATTGAATAATTGCCTCCTTCTGTTTTTATTATTTTTTCAGAGACAGATTCAGAAAATGAATGATGAATTATTCCTCCTCTTCAGAGGGCCACAAAAAGGTTAACTGAACCTATTCTAGATTAGTGATATGTACACAAGCCATGAATTATTACTATCTTATGGGTTCTTAATGTTCGATGCCTTACTACCCTAAAGGCAAATATTATTTCACATTACTCCTCAGGATACATTTTCATTTAATTTCAAAAAAAAGTTGCCTTCCCTGAGATTTTACTTGTAGTGCTAATGTTAGATACCTTAGCAGACTCTCGGCAAAACTCTTTTTTAAAACTCTTTCAAGTTTTAAAATAACTTCTGTAGTTTTTTCAACTATCCAAAAGCAAATAAAAAGTCCATTTGATCTAAAGAGGCATTTACTCAGCTATTATTAAATTTTCCATTTGATGATACTTTTTTTCAAATTGTTAAGACAGCAAGGATGCCTATCAATTGGGGAATAGCTAAACAAATAGTAGTATATGTTCATTGTATACAGTATCAACAGTATTGTTTTAAGAACAACTGAGTCATTCTGATTATTATAAATAACCAAATTAACCACAAAGATACTTTGAAGGAAGATGCTGTTTAAAATCCAGAAAAAAATACTGAGAAATATACATAAATATATATACACATATATGTATATAAGCATACACACATATATATACACATATATGCCCCTATATATGTATGTACTTACATATAAATGTGTGTTGTACACATACACATTTGCATTTAATGGTAGTCATCTCAAAGTTTGGTGTTTGAAAGGGGAAATAAAGTCTCATGGTAACTTTGTTGTATATTTGAAAGGAATAGCAAGTTGTACATAATGGATCTGAAATTTCAGGTACAATTCTCTGTTTTCCTGTCCCACTTTGTTATGGAAATGTTTGTTTTATTTCTTAAATTCAGAATAAAATAAATAAATTTTAAAAATAAAAAAAATTATAAGGCAAAATTACTCTAAAAGCTACTTCAAGTATAATCAAATGAAAGAGAAATTTTTTCTTTGATGGTGGATGGTCACCTTATGACTTCACATGCATTCTAAGTACAATCCAGCTTCTGAATGTGTTTACTCTTGCTTTTGTATAGGCACCTGGCATTTAGGTACTGTGGGACTGAACTATTTCACGAAAGTGTAATAAGAGCTAGAATCAAAGCAATGTGGTACCATGGAAAGTGTGATGAGCCTAAAAGTTAGATTTCAAGGTTCAAATCCTGCCTCTAACACTTCTCTGGTGGGTAAGACCCCTGGTCAGCCACTAATATCTGTGTGCCTCTATTTCCTCATCTACAATGAAGGAATAATTGAACTTTTCATAATTACCTCATCATGTTGTTGTGTGGATCAAATGGGGGGAAAAGTGTGTTAATTACTCTATAAACCTTAAATTGCTATAAAATGTCTGCTGTTATTATTGGCAAATTTAAATTTTTTAGTTCACAAAGAAAATAATACTGAATATAAATTTGATTTTCAATTGATTGCTTCATAGATTCCTGCCAATAGAATAGAAACAACATTTTGCATGAGCAGAGGTGGTCTTAAATGTAGCTCAATTCAATTCACCATATTTTTTTTAAAACTTACTTTTTTTTTTGCTTTTTGGAGGGCAATTGGGGTTAAGTAACTTGCCCAAGGTCATATGGCTAGTTTTTGTGTTAAGTGTCTGAGGCCAGATTTGAACTTGGGTCCTCCTGACTCCAGGGCCAGTGCTCTATTCACTGTGCCACCTAGTTGCCCCAAATTAACTTACTTTTAAGTTTAGAGTAGGGTGCTAGGCACTGGAGAAGATTCAAATTTAATTAACAAATAGTTCCTGCCCCCATGGAACTTACAATTTGATGATTTGTATATCAGAGCAGAATGGGACATGTGAAACCGTTTAGCCTAGACCTGACCATGGATGAAACAGAAATCTCCCATAATTTATTCAACAAGTGGTCATCCAGGTTTTTTTCTTGAAGACTGTAATGTTAAGGGAATTTGAAGATCTTCCCTGCCCCTTAATAGGCCTATGTGATCACAGGGAGCTCTTGGTGGGAGGAACTTGACGAACAGGTGGAATTGGAAGGGGGTAGAACAGGAAGTGTGGGTGAGGCAGAGCTGAAAGGAGGGAGACAGAACTGGGAGTGAGAAAGCAGGCAGAGCAGAGTAGCTAGTCTGAGAGAGAGAGTGATTTTTGCCTAAGGGAGCTTGTTTTGTGGGGAGGCCTGCTGGAGGGAAAGCTTGGGATGTTGATGTTCCCTGCATTGCCAATGTGTACCAACTTCTTTGATACCATGGTAGAATTGGCTTCCTGGTGTTTGAATAAATGTCTTGATTTTGTTTCTCAGGAAGAGAGTCTGCTATAACTTGCAATTTAAACCTGGAAATATGCCTGCATATTCATAGCAGCTGCTATAGGTATCACATTGGTGATAATAAAGACCTCCAATGCCATGAATCTCCCTCCCTCCCAGCTTATCTCATTCAAATTTTGGATTTCTCTAATTATTAGAACAAGATTCCTCATATCCAGTCAAAATGTTATTAGAAATCTGTATAGAGCAATTCTTGTCTGTGACCAAGAGAAATAAGTCCCTTGCCTCTTTCACATGACATTGCTTCCAGTAATTGAATATCCTTAATAAAGCACCCCCCCTTATTAAAAATAATCTTCTCTAGATTAAATATCCCCATTCCCTTGTAGTACTTCTTATATGGCAGAGTTTCAAATTTCCTCATCAAATACCAACTTCATTACCTTCCTCTGGATGCAACACAAGTTATCAATGTTATCTCTAAAATGTACCACTCAAAACTCATCTGCACCTGTCAGATGTGGCCTTCCCAGAATGAAACTCTCCAGTAGATTATGCCTACAACACTCCAGTTTAGTGACTCTGCCAAAAACAAAATGAGCTCTGTCTGTTAGGACATAATCTATGTGAAGATAGTGAAGTTCATAGTGATCACTTCCTTTTCCTGTTGTCAAAATAACCTATTACTGAATGAATTTAAGACTTTCACCTAGATTTGAATTCAAACTTTATGGTCTAGAGATGTAAGATTTCTGTTATTATAGCTATTGTTTTTTAACTTGGTTTACCATTTGTTCACCTTCAGTCCTATGACATTGTTTTGAAAATTACTAATAGCAATTTACCAATCTCATGAGACCTTTCAGATTTGGCAACTTGAACTCAGTAATAACAGATCCACCACGTATTTTAGATTTTAACTCTTAATCACCATTTTAATTCTGCTTCCAAGGGTGAGGATCATTTTTTGTTGTTAGACAAATTCAAATCAAAATAGAGGCTACTAGTTTTTTTTTTCTGATACTTATTTTCATACGCCTGAACAATTCAAGCAGTTGTCCAAAGTTCTTTTTAATATTCCTTCTGTCTTAGTAAACCTTGGGTTATTCTGGGTTCTTGGTTCTCTGCTATTAAAAAAATGTACATTTTATAGTACAGACAAACTGGCCTTCATACTGTTCCTCAGATATAATAGTCCATATCCCCACTTCTTTCCACAGGCAGCTTCACAAGCCTGGAATGCCCCACTCCACAAAATGCACACACACACACACACACACACAATATACACACACACACACACACTCCTCTGTATCTTAGAATCTCCAACTTCCTTCAAAGCTCAGCTTTAGTGCTTCCTTCTATCTACACCAAGACATTCCTTATCCCCCTAACTGCTAATACCCCACTATCAAATTAACCAGAGTGAATTTGGTTTAAGGATGTCTTTGAAAAAAAAATCTAGGCAGTAAACATCAAGTTAGGAAGGAAGGGGAGGAAAGAAGAGAAAAGCTGAGTTGCCCACCTAGAATCGGCCAGCTGGGTCCCCATTCAGGCATCTCAGATCATTCACAGATTGTGATTTGTCCTTCATTCTCAGAAAGGACCATGACATCAGGGAGACGATGATATGACTTGCAATTGACTTTGATTTGAGTAAGAGAGGGCTGTGCAAAGCCACCAGTCTCACTGTCTCCTCCAGAGTCATCTGGGTCCAGTGGCTAGATACTGATCAGGATGATGGAGATACAGTGGGAAACCTTGGCCTTTTTAAATTATGGTCCTTCCTCACTTTGAAGAGGCAATGCCCATTCAGTGAAAGTGAGTCAAGGGATGACACTTTTAATCAAGGGAGAAAAAAATCAAAAATGGGAGTGGAAGACCCTCAGGGTTGTTGGTCAAAAGAGAAACAGTTATTATTTTACATTCACTTTGAGCCAGGAGGGCCAAAGAAACAATCATTAAGTGGTGCTTAGGCAAGGATCTATTGTCCTATTCATGAGATCCAGGATGAATTGGGCTTAAGGCTTGGTCTTGACTAATTTCTTTTTCTTTTCTTCCTTCCTTCCTTCCTTCCTTCCTTCCTTCCTTCCTTCCTTCCTTCCTTCCTTCCTT
>NW_027185887.1:4587525-4644351 GCF_028583685.1 Petaurus breviceps papuanus | reverse complement strand
CTTCCTTCCTTCCTTCCTTCCTTCCTTCCTTCCTTCCTTCCTTCCTTTCTTCCTTCCTTCCTTCCTTTCTTCCTTCCTTCCTTCCTTCCTTCCTTCCTTCCTTTCTTTCTTTTCTTAATTTTTTTTTGCTTTTAGGAGGGCTGGAAGGCAGGGCAATTGGGGTTAAGTGACTTGCCCAAGGTCACACGGCTAGTAAGTGTTAAATGTCTGAGGCCAGATTTGAACTCAGATCCTCCTGACTCCATGGCAGGTGCTCTATTTACTGTACCACCTAGACACCCCAAAAAGTCGCTACTCTTTTTTTTTTGGTTTGGTTTGGGTTTTTTTTGCTCTTTTGGAAGGGGGAAGTTCTGAACTCATTTTTTTAAAGAAGCCTATTCACTGAATGGATGTTGCCTCACTCAAAGTGAGAACTTGAAAAGGCCATAGCTTTAAAAAGCCAAGGCTTCCCATAACATTCTGGGCCATCTCCAGCCATACCAATCCATATCTGGCCACTGGACCCAGATGACTCTGGAGGAGACAGTAAGGCTGGTGACTTTGTATAGCCCTCCCTCACTCCAATCAAAGTCAATTGCAAGTCCTGTCATCATTTCCCTGATGTCATGGTCCTCTTCAAAAATGTACAAACCAGAACCATAACACAATCAAATTAACCTTATAATTATTTGTTTTTAATTAAAATTTATTTTAATTAATCAGATTTTACCTTTTCTTCCTCTAACCTCCCACTTCTTTCTCTCTTTCTCTAAAAAAAATATTTTAACAAAATAACAAATGTGCAGTCAAACAAAATAAATCCCCTCAATGGCCATGTCCAAATATGTGTGTCTCATTCTACACATTTAATCCATCATTTCTTTATCAGAAGGTGGGCGGAATTTTGCATCATTAGTCCTCTGAAATCCTACTTGGTCACTGGTTTGATCAGAGTTATTAAATCTTTCAATGTCACTTATTTTTAAAATGGGTTTGTTAACTTTTCCTCCTGATTCTACTCACTTCACTCTGTATTAGTTCATACAAGTCTTTCTAGATTTCTCTAAGACCGTCCTTTGTGTTGTTTCTCTCATCACCCTATTATTGTGTTGTTTTGTATTGTATTGTGTTGTATTGTATTACATTTATATGCCAAATGTGTTCAACTATTCCTCAATTAATACAGAAAGTACAGTGAGAAAAAGCAGACCTAGAATGGAACATTTGGGTATACCCAAAGGGGAAAGGATAATAGATGATGTCACAGTAAGAGACTAAGGAGTACTCAGACAGGTAGGGGAACCAAGAGGAGAGAGTAATGTCATAAAAATCCATAAAGGAGTGCTACAAAGAAGCTGACATATAAAGATTGAAAAAAATCCATATTTGGCAAAGATCCTTGGAAATTTCAGGGGGGAAAACATTTATTATTCATTTAAGTAATGATGCTAAAAGCCAGATGGCAAAGGCTGAGAAATCAGTTAAAGGAGAGTAAGTATAAGCAATGATATTTAGGAATTTAATGAAGAGACCTAGGATAGATAAGATGATAGAGTCTGAGGGTTTGGTAGGATCTGATGGGGGGGGTTTTTAAACTTTCAGGTTGAGGATGAAGACCTGGGGCTTGCTTTTAGGTAGCATGGAAGAAACTGGTAGGAGAGGAAAGGTTTAAGATAAAGAACAGAGAGGGGATGCATACAGATGGAGAAGGTGGGGGAGGCAGGATGTGCTACATTGAAGACTGGAGGAGATGTGATGAAGCATATTTCTAGAGGAGCAAGCCTTAGTGAGAAGGGCCTATTGGTGACACAAAGACAAATGACCCACTTGGCAATTTTTCTTTGATTGCACTTTTTTCCCTTCCTCAGGTGACCTTTCCACTAGCTGTAGGCTCTCAATGAAAAGACTAACACCATAAAGGAGCTAAATTCATACTGCCTGCATAAACCCCTGAGGGGCTTTTTATTTTTAGTTTTTCCTTGGTTATTACATGGATGAATAGTACTACAAATGAAAGGCACTCCAGCCATGGTGGAAAGTCCAGGATATCGTTGTGAATGATTTTTTTTTCCTTTCAGCTTTTTCTTCTACTATTCTCTTTCACTTTTCCAAAAAAAAGAAAAGATAAAACAATAACAAAGCAACACAATATTACACTTACTAGAGAAACAGTTATGTCACCAGCATATCTCAAGTATTGTGCAAAGAAAGAAGAAATGTATAGACAGTACCTTGAAAAATAAAAATTTCTGGTTCTGATGAGCTCTAATTATATAAATGAGGACATCTCTGATATTAAGAAAAGAACAACAAAAAAAATCAAAACATGAAATATTCGTGTAAATATGGAGTACCTTTATACACAAATTAATGTTCATTGTTAAATTATTCATGACAGTTTGTTTTTATCTTTTGTTATGGTTCATAGAGATAGAAGACAGCATGACACAGTGGGCAGAAATCCATACCCAGAGTCAAGATAATGTGAGGTCAAATTACACTCAGATACATAAAAACTGTGTGACCCTAAATGAGTTGCTTAATAACTCTGTTCCTGCATTTATTTACTGAAGTTTTGTGCTTTATTTGAGCATTTTTTATTTTCCTTTGTGGAGGAGGGGCCTGTTCCTGTGACTTCTTCACTGATCCTGATTGCCAGCTGGTCTGTATTTATTACTTTAAGAAGGTGTTTCTGGCAATGAGAGCTTAAAAGAATCCTGATTTTATATAAGTAATGGATATCAAAAGCAGGATTTGAACCCAAGTCTCCCTGTCCCAAGGGTCAAATCTGTATCCATTATGCCAAAGTGTCTCCTTTAATCTTTCTTATATATTTAAGTATACATAATTATACATATTTAAGTATATATAAGTATATATATATATATGAAAATAATATAATTATTTTGGTCCCATTCTTTCAAGTGAAATGGCTTCAAAGGTTCCTTTTAGCTCTAAATCAATTATCCCATGGGGGTGGAGTCAAGATGGTAGTGTAAAAACAGGACTTCCATGGGGCTCCGGCTCCTACCTCTTCCAATTTATGTAAAAGGTGACTCTGAACAAACTTTGGAGCTACAGAACCCACAAAATGACACAGAGAAGCTAACTTTCCTTCTTTTATTCAAGTCTTATGCAAAATGACTAATATGGAAATGTTTTGTGTAATTTCACATGTATAACCTATATTTGATTGCTTATCATCTCAGGGAGAGGAGGCGGGAGGGAGAGGTATAGAGTTTGGAACTCAAAACTTTAAATTAAAATGTTTTTAAAATTGGGGAAAATAAAAATCCCTCGAAAGACAAATAAAGTAGTACTAAGAAATAGAGGGATGGAT
This sequence comes from Petaurus breviceps papuanus, assembly GCF_028583685.1. NCBI lineage: Eukaryota > Metazoa > Chordata > Mammalia > Diprotodontia > Petauridae > Petaurus > Petaurus breviceps. The sequence continues at coordinate 4,641,032 of NW_027185887.1, read as the reverse complement.
CAGTGGAACAGGTTAGGTACACTATAGTCAATGACTATAGTAATCTATTGTTTAATAAACCCAAAGAACATAGCTTCTGGGATAAGAATTCACTATTTGACAAAAACTACTGGGAAAACTGGAAAATAGTATGGCAGAAATTAGGCATAGAGCAATACCTTACACTGTATGCCAAGATCAGGTCAAAATGGGTACAGATTTAGACACAAAGAGTGATACCACAAAAGAAATTAGGAAGGAAGAGTTTACCTGTCAGATTTATGGAGAATGGAAGAATTTATGACCAAGCAAGAGCCTGAGAGTATTATGAACTACTAAATGGATAATTTGTTGTTGTTGTTTTTTTAATTTAAAAGGTTTTGCATAAACAAAGCCAATACAGCCAAGATTAGAAGGGAAGCAGAAAGCAGGGGAACAAATTTTACAGGAGTGCTTGATAAAGACCTCTTTTGTAAAATACATAGATAAATGAGTCAAATTTGAGAATACAAGTCCTTCCCCAATTAATAAATGGTCAAAGGATACAAACAGGCAGTTTTCAGATTAAGAAATTAAAGTTATCTATAAACATGAAAAAATGCTCTAAATCACTATTGATTAGAGAAATGCATATTGAAAGAACTCTGAGGAACTATGTCATACCTCTCAGATTGCCTAATATGGCAGAAAAGGAAAATGATAAATGTTGGATAAGATGTGGGAAGATTGGATCCTCTTGCTTGTCTGCCCTATGGCCTTTCAGATAATAGTACAGGGAAGGGGAACCTTTCATTAGTGAAGCCAAGAAACTTCTGAAAGTTCTCTAGAGGGAATGGCTAAACATGTTGGGAAATATGAATGTCATGGAATATTATTGTTTCATTAGAAATGATGAGCAGGCAGATTTCAGAAAAGCCTGGTAAGACTTACAAGAACTGATACTCAGTGAAGTGAGCAGAATCAAGGGAATAGTGTACACAGGAACACCAAAACTGTGTGATGACCAACTTTGATAGACTTAGCTCTTCTCAGCAATGCAATGATTTAAGACAATTCCAAGGGATTCATGATGGAAAATGCTATCCACATTCCAAGAAAGAACTATGGAGTCTGAATGCAGATTAAAGCAAACTATTTTCTCTCTTTTTCCCCCCTTTCTCATGGTTTTCCCTGTTGTTCTGATTCTTCTTTCACAACACAATTAATGTGGAAATATGTTTAATAGGACTATACATATATGTCCTATATCAGATGGCATGCTGTCTTGAGGAGGGGGGAGAAATTTAGAATGGAAAATTTTATGAAAGTGAATGTTGAAAGTTAAAAAATAAACAAATAAACAAGTAAATAAGAGTTTAAGTAACAAATGAACATGATTTCATTGTAATCTCTATTCCCACATTATAATCAGGTAAGAAATGACCCACTTGATTGAATCTATTAGCATGTTTGGGCCCTTTGTTTTTCTCATTTGTATTAATGAGGAGCAATAGCCCCAAAAAGTGAAAAGCCCTCATTTGGATGATGAGCTTTTGTCTACATGCTATGCATCAATTTTAATTGGAGTCCTAAGGTTGCAATTGTTGGCATTATATAATTTTTAATTAGGCAGCTATCTGAAATACATTTTACATGAAACAAATGGAAGAAACCTGAGAAAGGTTTTTAAATAAAGAGTTTTCTTTTTTAAAAATATATCAACATGAAATAAATCCCACATCAAATTCTTGCAAAGATCATAATGCAACATAATTGTACTGGAATACAACCTAGGAATATTATGTTTAGCTAGTAAGAAATTATTTTGAGCAAAACTGTAATTTTATTCCTTTCTTTTTCTGCCTGAAGCACTAAGAATATTATATTTCTAAGTTTTTGGTTGTTTTCTTAAATATTGTTTTCACTAGGCCTCGGAACATTTTTTAAATGGGATAGTAGAAAGAGATCAGGCCTAGGAGTCAGAAAACTGAATTGCTAATTCCAACACCCCCACTACCACACTTGGGAACATTAAGCTAACACTTTACTAGTGTTTATTTCAGTGCCTTTTAACCATGTTCTGGTAAAGTTAGATGGAACCTCTGGTATTCTCCAACTCTGAAATTCTAAGATTCCTTTTGTCCTTCACAGCAATAGGGTTTTCTAATATTGGAGGGGATGTGGGAAAATCAGGACACCAATGTACTGTTAGTGGAGTTGTAAACTGATTCAACCATTCTGGAGAGCAATTTGAAACTATACCCAAAGAGTTATAAAACTGTGCATACCCTTTGATCTACCAATAACAACCATTAGGTCTGCATCCCAAAGAAGTTTTTAAAAGGAACCTGTATGTACAAAAATGTTTATAGCACATCTCTTTGTGGTGGCAAATAATTGAAAATCGAGGGGATACCCATCAACTGGGAAATGGCTGAACAAGTTGTTGTATATGATTGTGATGAAATACTATTGGGCTATAAGAAATGATGAGCAGGGTACTTTCAGAAAAATCTGGATAGACTTCCATGAACTGATGCAAAGTCAAGTAAGCAGAGCCAGGAGAATATTGTAGAGTAACAACACCATACAATGATCAACTGTGAATGACTTTGCTACTTTATGCAATTCAAATATATGACAATTTTTAAGGTTTTATGATTTAAAAAAAATGCTATCACCTCCAGAAAGAACTAAAAGACTATGAATGAGCATACTATTTTTTATTTTATTTTGGGAGCTGTGGCAGGAGATTAATCTGTTTTATTTCACAATATGGAAATATGTGTTGCATGACAGCACACCTATATTAAATTGATTACCTTCTCAAAGACGGGCAAGGAAATAGAGGGAGAGAACTTAGAACTCAAGATTTTTTTTAAAAAATGAATGCTAAAATTGTTTTTACATGTAATTGGAAAAATGTTAAACTTAAAAAATAAAATCAAAAAAGGAAGAAGAAAGAGAAAAAATTTAAATAAATATGCACTTAAGTATGTACATACATTGAGACAGGCAGCATAACAGAGTGAATATAGAGTTGGCCTTAGCATAAGAATCACTTGGGTTCCAGTCTAGCACCTAACACCTATTAACTATGAGAACTTGGGCAAATAATTTAATGCATCAATGCCTTAGGGAATGTCCATATAACAATGAAATCACAGATTTACAGAAATAACTCTATGTATGTTAAGCTAGACAGCATACTGCAAAGAGGAATAGCTTATGAAATAGAAGAATAAAAGAGCAAATCAATAATTAATGGGAAAAAATAACCAACAATAAAATTCACAGCCTCAGAAAGTTATACAAACAGTGCTAGACTTAAGAGCTCAGAAATATTTATGTTTGAATACTGCCTTTTATAGTAGTTGTAAAAATAAGGTCAAGTTAACTTCTCAGGGTCTCAGTTTACTCATTTGTAAACTTGCAGGTTCAAGTGAAATGTTTGTAAAGTATATAAACATCAAAGTGCTATATAATTGTCAGTTCTCATGAATAAATAAATAAACAAGGAAAGTTTATATAAAGCAACAATTTTGATATCAAAAGCTTGAATCTTTAAAGGACAAGAATACTGGAATATATTTCTAAAAGGAATAAAATAGGAAAAAAGAGGCACAGAAGTGGCATTGTATTTTTTAAAATATAACACATAAAGTAAACAAGGTATTTAAGGACAGAAATATTGGAGAGGACATTGAGTTAATAGGAGAAACAGAATTTCAAGACAGTATGCTATGGACCATCTGGACAAAAGCAGGAATTAGACAAGGGGGTCAGGAAATGTAACAAACATTACTGAGGTATGATGTAGTGGCAACAATTTTTTCTCTTAAATCAGAACCACTTCCAGAGTTATCTTTGTCAAAAACTGATCAACTAATAAGTTATTAACTGTCCTAATGAAAATTCCATCCTTCAAAATGTGGGGAAAACTACAAAGAAAGCAAATTCTGATCAACAATATTTGTGGAAGATGAATGATAAAAAACTTGGGGGAAAAACAACCTTTCAATTATAGTTATAAAGGAGTAGAAGAAATTAAATCACACTCTCTAGATTTGGGGTTGGTTGTTGTTTCCTCATATCTAGCTCTTTGTGACCCCATTTGTTTTTGTTTTTTTTTTTTGGCAAAGATATTAGAGTGGTTTGTCATTCCCTTCTCCAGATCACTTTAGACATGAGAAAACTGAGGCAGAGTTAAGTGACTTGCCCAGGGCCACACAGCTAGTTTGTGTGTGAGGCCAGATTTGAACTCTGGTACTTAAGTTTTCCTGACTCCAGGCTTGGCACTCTATCCACAATGCACTATTTATCTGTTCTTAAGAAGTCTACTAGATACCTAGTATTAAGATGCCCAGAAAGCAGTTGTAGATATGGGAATGTAGGTCAGTGGAGTGTCTGGGGCAGAATAAGAAGGCCCAGGCCAGAATCATGACACTACAGTTAGAGAATATGGAAGAGGACCCAATAAGGAAACAAAGGAGTTGTCAGACAGGGAGGAGGAGAACCAGGAGAGAGTGATGCTGAAAACCTAGAGAGAAGGGTAAAGGAGGAAAGAGTAACCAACAATGTCATAAGCTGCAAAGATCATGGAGAATGAAGATCGAGAACACTATTGGCTTTGGCAACTAAGAGATCGTTAGTAAACTAAATCATGAGAGATTAATAAGAGACTAAGAGGAGAAAATGTAAGCACCTAATGTAGATAACCTTTCTGAGGAGTTTAGCTACAAAGGGAAGAAGTGATATAGGATACTAGTTAGAGGGGATGGGTGGATCAAGTAAGGTTTTTGTTTCATTTATTTATTTTACGATGGAGGAGACAAAGGTATGTTTGTAGAAAGTAGGAAATTAGTCAGTAAACAGGGAGATGTTGAAAATAAGTAAAAGAGTGAGGATGAGAGAGGGAAATCTATCACAGGAGATGGGATGGAATAGGATTGCTTAAATTAGTAGAAGGGTTAGTCTTGAGTAGAAAGAGAAAGGAGTAAAGGATGAGAAGATAGCAGAAGGCATTTCAGTGAAAAGAAATGAGAAAGTGGGGAAAAGACAGAGTTCATAGAAAATGGTCTTTTTTTTCTTTAAAACGTGAGGCAAATTTCTCAGCTGAGAGAGGGAGGGAAGCAGAACCATTAGAGGTTTGAAGAGACTAGAAAAAGTTTGGAAGAGTGAGATAGTGAGTTGATAAGGGAGGTATACTGTGATTGCATAGCAGCAGTAAGAGCCAGTTGAGATAGTATAGCATAGATTTGGAGTGGACTCAATCAGAATGGTTGTGTGATTTTCTCCACCTTCCTTCTGCTTCACAAGTATAGGAATGAAGGCAGCACTGGAGTGATCTAAAGCTGATACTTGGCTGGTTGTAATTAGTGCTATGATAAGGAGGCTAGAGGTCAAGAGAATCTAATATCTAAGAGACTTCCCCCACTCTTGCTTTTCTATACTGTGAACCCTACTATGATTTTACAACTGTGGACATTTAAGGGCAAACAATACAGGGGCTTTGGTTTTTGGAGATTCAGCTACATCTCTTCTCTTATTTTGATAACTTGGCTTGAATATATGACCAGCAGATTCTATTCACTCACCATTTTATTTTATCTTCTTCTCTTTGATCAAGGATTCCATGAGTCAATTAAACTAGTCTAGTCACTGTTCCTCAAGCTCAGAATTTTACTTCCTGCTTCTGGGCCTTTATAGAGGCTATCCTTTATTTGGGGCTGAAGAGGTTGCCCACTAAGAGGTTTAGGGTTGCTCTGGTGACTCCAAAATCCCAACAAGACAGGTCCTGTTGAATGAATTCAACTCAATACTTCTCTCAACCAAAGAAAAGTAAAGTAAAAAAAGTTCGCTTGTATTGGACACAGAGTAAGCCTGTGCTAGGTCATTCTATGGTGCTCTCACTATTCTATGGTGCTCTTCCTATTCTATGGTGCTCTCACACACATGAAGAAAGGATGGGGTCTTACATTAGAAGATTGTGGGAGAAATCTAGGGGTGGTCTAGAGGAGGAGTTTAGGGAGGGTCTTCAGGAGAAGTCAGATGAGGTCAATGAGTGATTAAGCCTGGGAAATAGCTGGAGGCTACAGACAATGGGTGGCTAGGCCAGTTCAAGGGTAGATTGATATTTTGATAGGCTCAAGGGTGGGAAGTAGATGGAGGGCTAGGCTAGTAACTAGGCTAGAGTTAGTAGTTAGGAGTTAGTAACTAGGCTAGAGGTCTAGGTCCAGACACAACATAAGGCTTATTGCCTCATGCAAATGCCTCATCAAATGAGGTAATTTAATCAAGAGTCCAAGGGAGGTTCCCAGAGCCTGTACCTCAAGGACTCAAGGAGAGCTCAAGGGGGCTCCCAGAGCCCATACCTCATCAGGGGCTTCACAGAATAACAGAATCATAGAATTTGAGAGTGGGAAGAAGCCATCAAAACAAACCACATATGAATAAATGTTTGGAAAAATGGTTGTCCAGCCCCTTCTTGAACACCTCCAAGAAGTGGAAACCCATCATCTATCAAGGTAGCCCATTCCACTTTTAGACATGCCTAATTCTTAGGAAGTTTTTCCTGTCAGCAAGCCTGAATTAAATTGTTCAGCAATTGGCTTCTCTGCCACTGACTTTCACCCATAACTCCTGGTTCTGGATTGAACCATTGAGAATCAAACAAAAAAAATCTACTCTCTCATTCCTCACTAGGCTATTTCTCATCAAACTTCTCTATTTTTACTAGAAACCTCTTTATCTACAAGATCACCTCAGCCCTTAGTCTCTTCCTTTAAAGGTTCCAATAATTTCATTCATGCAATTAGTTCCTCACTGCAAGTGTAAATTAGATTCATATCAGAATCCTCCCTTGATGATTCCTCAACCTTTTGAGGCTAAACCTATCTCTAATGCAAGTTAAGAAGTTATTAGCTATTTTGTATTTGTAAAAGAGAAAACTGGAACAGATGCCTGGACAACTGAAATTCATTATCATTAACATACAATGCCTCTGTGCCAACCTTTTGATTTGTTGTCCAAATTCTTTATCTATTTCCTCTTTTTATTCAAATATTCTGTAATATACTTTAACTCCTAACCCAACATACTTTCCACCCTACCAGTCACTTCTGATTGATACTCCTACATTCTTAAGTAGGAAATGTTAATGACCCATTGTATTCATAAATAACTTTATTAGAGACCCTAGGGTTCCTATAGCAGCTAAACTCCTCAAAAATACTGGTTACAATAGGTCATTCCACTTCCTCTCCTCTCATTCTATTCTTAAATCACTACAATCTGACTTTCACCCTTAACATTCCACTGCAACTCCTCTGTCCAAAGTAACTAATAAGATCTTAGTTGCCCATAATAGATAGCCTTTTATCAGTCTTTATTTTACTTTGCCTCTCTGTAGCCTTTGACACTGTGGATCACTATCTCCTCTTGAAACTCCTCTCAGGATTTTTGAACACACCACTTTCTCCTGGTTTGCCTCCTACCTCTTTGACTAATCCCTCTCTGTCTCTTTAGCTCTGTCCCCTTCCAGATAACACCCTAAGGAAAGGATAAGGAAAGAATCCTCAGGGTTCCATCATGGGCCCTTTTCTCTTCTCCCTCCCCACTACTTCATTGGTAATCTCATCAGTTCTCACAGATTTAATTATGATCTCTATGCTGATGGTTCTCAAATCTAGCTATCATGACCCAAACTCTCTTTTTTTCTCCAATCTCTCATCTCTAACTGCCTTTCAGACATCTCAAACTAGATATCTAGCAGACATCTCAAACTTATTATTTCTAAAAAAAAAAATTCATGAACTTTTCCCCCTGAAACCTAGCACCTTCTTCCTTTCTTATTACTGTTGAGGACACTATCCTCCCAGCTTATCAGGCTCACATCCTAGAAATCCTTCTGTACTCCACACTATCTTTTACCCACCTATCCCCCATAATGAGGTATGGCATCTGGGAGTCACTTGAGCTCTCCTTGAATCTTTTAGGTACAGGCTCTGGGAACCCCTCTTGAATTCTGATTAAATTATCCCATTTGATGAGGCATTTGCATGAGGCTGTGATAGTAATGGAATATAAAGATTCCCCTGTATTGGCTTGGTTTTCAAATTGATTGTGTTAAAACCCAGAGCTTGTTAATCCCACCTGTGGGATGGACTTGTTGATGTGAAAAGAGAGTCCTGAACTGGGAGGAGCTGGTGATGTAGATTTGGAGAGACACAGGAGAGAGGAAGAAGAACTTTTTGGAAGCAGCACCCTTGTGGAGGCAGAGAGAGACTGAGAGGATTGCTGAGGGCCACTTTGAATTGCCCTGGACTTTTGAGACCTGCCCCTAGAGCTGCCAAGGACTGAGGAAACATGGCTGTTTTGCTGGTACTTTGTCTGTCTTTTTTGATGTTGTTTTGCCAGATTTGTCCACTGGTGAAAGACAGTCCTGTTGTTGCAGGGGTCTGGGAACCTTTCTGTTGGTTCAGAGCTACTGAGACTATCCTGCAGACAGAGAGTGAATACTGTCAACTGGTGAAGGACAGTGCTGTTGTTGCAGGGGTCTGGGAACCTTGCTGTTGGTTCAGAAGCCCTGAAGAAGGATTTTCTTGTTGTATGTTTACAGAAATCCTGGGAGAGGGTTTTGCTAATGTTTTCAGGGGTTCTAGGACTGTTCTGCAGACAGAGGATGAATTAATGAAGAGACTGGCAATGTATCTTGTGGCCTTGCTAAGCTTTGTCTCCCAGGAACAAAGATTGCTGAGAACTTGCCTTGTGTCAAGATGAAGAAAAGACCTCCATTTGGGTATTAAGTGCTGTGCTTAAACTTGATGTAACTCTGGGGTAGATTCAATTGTGATCCAGGGGTGGGGAACTTTTGACCTTTTTGTGTTCTATGACTGAACAAATGAATGTACTTTACTTATGATTGGAAACTAATCTCCATTTGAGAAGAGGGACTTTGTGATGGACTAAATGAAGGTACAACCTAGGGGTGGAGTGGTATTTAGAACAGGGACTTTGTAATTGATTGAATGAATGTAAGGTCCTGGGGTGGGGTAGTACTTTTATATTATTTAATCACACTTAGTAAATACTGTATTTTGAATGATGTCATATTTTGATTCCTCTGTTCTTAATTTGTCACTGAATAAAATGGAGAGCACCTCTACTGGTATTCTGAACCTTGGGAAGTTGCCTTTGCTTGGCATTACATTACAGAGGCTTACATTGTGGCTGGGCCCAGACTTCTGTTACTAGCCTGGCCATCCATAGTCCATCTACTTCCCAACCTTGAGCCTATCAAAATATCAATCCACCCCTGAACTGGTCTAGCCCACCATTCTCTGTAGTCCCCAGATTGCCTCCAGCAAATTCTCACCCTTAATTACACATTGACCCTCCCCAAACTCCTGCTCTAGACCACCCCTAGATTCCTCCCACAAACTTCTGTATATAAGACCCCATCTTGTCTCCATGTGGGTGAGAGCTCCATACAATGGCCTAACACAGGCTTACTCTGTGTCCAATACAAGGGAACTTTTTTTCCCAAATGCTTTGTTAACTTCTTGTTCACATTATACATTTCCACCAGATTTTGAGTTATAAATTTTTTCCCCGTTTTCTCCCTACCCACTGCTCCAAAATACTGGTCCCACAGGATATCCCCTCCTCCAATATGCCCTCTCCCATATCTTCTCACATACCCCCTTCAACATTTCCCTAGGGCATGGTGGATCTCTATGCCCCAATGCCTGTATATGTTATTTCCAAATTACATATAAAATAGTATTAATAATAGTATTTATATATTTTTAAACATTTGATTTTAAAACTTTGAATTCTACATTCATTCCCTTACTCCCTTGTTACCCACCCTTACTGGGAAGATAAGCAGTTGAGTATAGATTGTATATGTGTAGCTATACAAAATATTACCATAGTAGATATATTGTAAAAGACTGACTATATTTCCCTCCTCCCTATCCCAACTCCCACTTGTTCTATTCTCTACTTTGATCCTGTCCTTTTCAAAAGTGAGTGCTTCCAACTTCTCTCCCCCCCAGCCTTCCCTCCCTACCATCATCCCCCCTCTCATCCCCTTCCCCCCTACTCTCCTGGGGGGTGAGATACCCTATTTAGTGTGTATTTCATTCCCTCCTCAAGCAAAATTCAATGAGAATAAGGCTTTGCCTTTTTGCCTTCCTGTTCTTCCCCTCCATTGTAACCATTTTCCTTTGCCTCTTCTATATGAGATAGTTTACCCCATTCTGTCTCTCCCCATCTCCTATCATTATATTCCTCTCTCACCTCTTAATTTCACCTTTTAAGTATCATCCCTTCCTATTAAATTGGTGCACTGTCCTCTATCTATGTATACCTGCAAACATATATATACACATTCACATATGTATTCATATGCCCTTATACCCTCCTATACAGACATACACACACACACGTGTGTGTGTGTGTGTGTGTGTATTCCCTTCAACTATTTTCATACTGAGAAAAAGTTTCATCAGTTACAATGATCATTTTTCCATGTAGGAATGTTAATAGTTCAACTTTGATAAGTTCCTTATGATATCTTCTCCCTGTTTACCTTCTCAGGCTTCTCTTGCTTCTTATATCTGAATGCCAATTTTCTATTCAACTCTGGTTTTTTCATCAAGAATACTTTAAAGTCCTCTATTCCACTGAATGACCATATTTTCCCCTGAAACATGATACTCAGTTTTGCTGGGTAGGTGATTCTTGGTTTTAATCCCAGCTCCTTTGACCTCTGGAATATCATATTCGAAGACCTTCAATCCCTCAGTGTAGAAGCTACCAGTTGCAGTGTTATCCTGATTGTGTTTCTACAATATTCAAATTGTTTCTTCCTGGCTGCTTGTAATATTTGCTCCTTGATCTGGAACTCCAGAACCTGGCTATAATATTCCTAGGAGTTTTCTTCTGGGGATCTTTTTCAGGAGATGATTGATGGATTCTTTCAACTTCTATTTTGCCCTCTGGTTCTAAGACATCAGGGCAGTTTTCCTTGAGAATTTCTTGGAGGATGATTTCTAGGTTCTTTCTGTGATCGTGGCTTTCAGGTAGTCCAATAATTTTTAAATTATCTCTCCTGAATCTATTTTCCAAGTCAGTGGTTTTTCCAATGAGATATTTCACCTTGTCTTCTATTCTTTCATTTGTTTGTATCTGTTTAACAGCATCTTGATTCTCATAAAGTCACTAGCTTCCATTTGCTCCAACCTAATTCTGATGGAATGATTGTCCTCAGTGAGCTTTTGAGATTCTTTTTACATCTGGCAAATTCAGCTTTTTAAGGTATTCTTCTCTTCATTGCCTCTTTGAGCCTCTTTTCCATTTGGGTTAGTCTATTTTTAAGGTGTTATTCTCCTCAGTCAGGCTGTTGACTCTCATTTCATAATTTTCTTGCAATATTCTAATTTTTCTTCTCAATTTTTTCTCCACTTCTCTTATTTGATTTTCAAAATCCTTTCTAAGCTCCTCTATGGTCTGTAACCACCTTGTATTTTCCTTTGAAGCTTTTGGTACAAGAGTTCTGACTTCACTGTCTTCCTCCTGTTCCATGCTTTCATTCTTTTTGTCCCCAAAACAGGAGTGTAAAGTTGGGGTACTCTGTTTATTTTGCTTCCTTTGCCTGCTCATTTTGCCAGTCAGTCACTTGACCCCTGGGATTTTTGCCACAGTAGTACTCTGACACCAGACAGGGGAGCTTCATACCAAATGCTGGGGTTTTCTCAGCTGCCGAAGATATTAGTTGTGTGCCCTCTCTGAAGCCTCTACATGTTCTGGCAAGCTGGTCATACACCGTAGGACCTCCACCCTAGACCACAATCCAGATCTGAGCAGGTTAAAGCAAGAGCAATTACCCCTCAGACTGGTTGTCCCCCTACACTCTGCAGGCCAGGAACTGAACGTGCCATGTGGTGGCAGCTGTGCTGCAGTGCTTCAGCAGCTTCTCGCCCCAGGGGAAGAGTCCGATGCACTCTCAACTACTGGATCCCAAAGTCCACACTGCACTGACCTTACAGTTTGTCCTTAGCATCTATGTGTTGATAATTCTGGAATCCACCAGAGCTGCTGGTGATCTGAAGTCCCTCCAGCCAGTAGCTGGTCAGGCCACCTTGGGGCTGAACCCTCTGGCTCACACGGGGCTGGGCTTGGCTCCCAGAGTGCTGTGCTGGTTTATTCCTGCCTGCCTGCCAGGCTGTCCTCAGTGGGATGTTAGCTTCTCTGTATTATTTTGTGGGTTCTGTAGCTGCAACGTTTGTTCAGAGTCCCCTTTTACATGAATTTGGGGAGGTGGAAACCAGAGTCCCATGGAAGTCCTGTTTCTACTTTGCCATCTTGACTCTGCCCCCTACAAGGGAACTTTTAATAAACTTTATTTTTCTTTGGCTAAGGGAGACTTGAGTCAAATTCATTTGGCAGGACCTGGTGTGTTGGTATTTTGGGGTCTCCAGAGCAACCCTAACCCTCTTTATGGGTAACATCTTAACCCCATATCCAATCTGTTGCCAAGGCCTGTAAATTTCATTTTCACTCCATCTCTCAAATATTTCCCCTTCCTTTCTCTGAAACTGCTACCACTCTAGTACAAACCCTGATCACTTCATGTCTAAACTATTGTAATAGCTATGCTAATGAGTCTGCCTGTCTCAAGTCTTTCCCTGTTCCAATCTATTCAGCCACAAAAGTGATTTTCTCAAAGTGTAGTTCCCCCCCCCCGCCCCCCACTCAATACATTCCAGGGAGCTACTTATTGCTTTTAGTATCAAATATAAACTACTGTTGATGAGGTGCAGGCTCTGAGAACCCCCTTGAACTCTGATTAAATCATCCCATTTGATGAGACATTTGCATGAGGCCATAAGCCTTACATTGTGGCTGGGCCCAGACCTCTCTTACTAGCCTAGCCCACCATTGTCCATCTACTTCCTACCCTTGAGTCTATCAAAATATCAATCCACCCTTGAACTGGCCTAGCCCACCATTGACTGTAGTCTTAAGGTAGCTTCCAGCAATTTTCCACTCTTAATTACTCATTGACCTCATCTGACTTCTCCTGAAGACCCTCCCCAAACTCCTCCTCTAGATCACCCCTAGATTCCTCCCACAACCTTCTGTATATAAGACCCCATCTCACACCACATGGTGTGAGAATGTCATAGAATGACCTAGCACAGGCTTACTCTATGTCTAATACAAGTGAACTTTTAATAAAATTTACTTTTATTTGGCTTAGAGAAGACTTGAGTTGAATTCATTTGGGAGGACATTGGTATGTTGGTATTTTGGGATCTCCAGAGCAACCCTAACCCTCTTTATAGGTAACCTCTTCACTTCCCTTGGCATTTGAAATTCTTCTTAACCTAAACCCTTCCTAATTGTTCCTTCTTCTTACACCTTACATCCCAACATGTACTTTTTGATCCAGTGACACTGGCCTTTAGTTCCACTAACAAGATACTCCTCTCTCCTCTGGACATTTTTCTGTGCCTGTTCTACATGCCTGGAATCTATTTGCAGTGCTTATAGCACAGTTCCAAGCATACAGCTTAATAAATGTTTCTTGATTCAGACCTGCAGAAAAGCCACTGACTCACCTGTTTTGTACATAGATCCCCATCTTGAGGGGAATAATCCATCTATTTGGCTATGACAGGAAAGCATTACAAACACAAATGTGATGAGGTACATACTCTGGGAAACCCCTTGAATCTTCCCACTTAATGAGACATTTGCCTGAGGCCATAAGCCTTTCATTATCCTAGGCCCAAATCTCTGTTACTTTTAACCTAGCCTAGCCCTCCATGCCCAGCTACTTCCCACCCTTGATCCTACAGAAATATCTATACCCAAATGTTACCCTTAAACTAGCCTATCTTTCCATTGTCTGCCATCTCCAGATAAGCCTTCAGCTATTTCCCACCCTTAATCTCATTACTGGAATCTGACCTCATTTGACTCCTCCTCAACACCCTCCCCAAACTCCTTCTCTAGACCATCCCTACATCCCTCCCACAATCTTTCTGTATATAAGATGCATCTTGCCTCCATGAAGGGGCCAAGAGTATTCTGGTAAAGACTCTCTCTGTGTCACATTATTCTGGCACATTTGTCAATACAAGAATCACAAATACCTAGGCTTCTTAAGAGTTTACATATTAAGGTAAAACTTTAAGAAACTTTGATTTACTTTGGCTGAGAGAAGACTTGAGTCGAATTCTTTTGGCAGGACCCAGTGTGTTGGTATTTTGGGGTCTTGAGCACCCCTAAACCCTAAACTTAAACAAATAGACATTTTTTGTGTGTGGATTAGCCTTCCATTTCTATATGGAACATGTTCAGGTCAGTTTCTGGGGTCTATGATGATGTGAAATTTTAGGACATATTCATAAGAGCATCCTGGGGTTGCATAAACTCAATGATTTTGGGTTTAAGATTCATTCAAGCCCTATATTCACAGAACTAGCAAGCCTCTTTATGAAGAGATTACCCTGGAGCCATGCAGTGTGTTTGGAACACCGGTGGCCAGTGACCAGACAACAGGAAATTAAGTTAGAAGCAGCAGCAAAGGCAAAAGCAGACACACAGAGTGGAGTAATGAAAGTATTCAGGAGGGGGTGGCCAGGTAGCACAGTGAGTAAGAGCACTGGCTCCAGTGTTAGGATGACCTGAAGATCGAATCCCGGGCTCAGACACTTAGCACCCACCCAGAAACACCTGGCCGTGTAACCTTGAGCAAGTTACTTAACCCTGATAGCTTTAATTAAAAACAAAAAGAAAGTAGTCAGGAGACTTGGGTTTGATTCCTTGTGTGTTATTGATTTATTCTATCACTTTTGGTATGTCAGTTTACTTCTATGGAGCTCAGTTTCCTCTTCTGTTGGACAAAGGGTTTGAAACAACTGATTTCTACCATGACATACATTTCTAGATTCTGTGAAAATAACCAATCAAAATGGATAGCAATATCAAAGTGGCTAAATTCTCCATTTTAACAAAATATTTGGAGGATCTTAAAGCTACCGTAACCATGATTTTGTCCTCCTTTCTTTTGGAAGAGGTTCTTAAAGAGACACAATAAAAATTGTGTCTAACAAAACCTTCTGAAAGAGATCCCAACATGAAAACCTGAGCCCCCATGTAAAAGAGAGAATATTTGAAGCAGTCAGAAAGAAACAAATCAAATGTCTTTGATTCACAGTCAGGATGACACAAGATTAACTGTTTCTATGTTAAAGGAACAAATAATTTGGAATATGTTTTTCTAGAAGGCAAAAGAGTGAGGATTACAATCAAGACAAATCTATCCAGCAAACTGAGTATAATTCTTCAGGAGGAAAATGGATATTTAATGAAATAGAGGACTTCCAAACATTTCTAATGAAAAGACCAGAGCAGAATAGAAAATTTCAATTTTAAACAAGACTCAAGAGAAGCATTAAAAGGTAAGCATGAAAGAGAAAATATAAGGGACTCAATAAAGTTAAATTGTTTATATTCCTATAAGGAATGATAATTTCTATATCTCCTAAGAACTTTATCATTATCATTTTCTTTTGCTTTTTGGAGGGCAATTGGGATTAAGTGACTTGCCCAAAGTCACATGGCTAGTAAGTGTGTCAAGTATCCAAGGCTGGATTTGAACTCAGGTCCTCCTGACTCCAGGGCTGGTACTCTATTTACTCTGCTACGTACTTGCCCCACTTTATCATTATTATTGCATTTAGAAGAATTCTACATAGAATGAAGCATGAGTATAAGTGAATCAAGTGAAGATTATCTCCAAACAACATGAATGAGTGAAAAAGAGAGATGAACATGGAGATAGTGAAGGGGTAAGGGAGAAAATTGTTTAATATAAAAGAGGCATTCTAAGAAGAGTCTTTTTTTTTAGTAGAAGGGGAAATGGGGAGGGAGCAGGCAGATTCAAATAGATATAAATAAAAATGCACACTCAGGTGGCTATAGAAATTATCTTATCCAACTAGTTAATAGGAGAAAAGGGGTATAAGAGAAAGGAAAGGTGTAATAAGAGGTAGGTGGTGTTAAAGGAAGAAAGCAAAAGAGACTTTTGAGAAGGGACAGGGTAAAAAAGAGAGAGGAGGATAAGCAGAAGAAAATAGGATGGAGGAAATACACAGTAATTGTAACTAGGAATGTGAATGGGATGAACTCACCTATAAAACAGAAGCAGATAGCAGAATGAATTGGAAACTAGAATCCAACAATGTATTTATAGGAAACACACTTAAAACAGAAAGACATAAATGGAGATAGTTAAAATAAGGGGTAGGATAAAATCTATTATGCTTCAGCTGAAGTAAAGGAAGGCAGAGCTAGCAATCATTATCTCAGACAAAGCAAGAAAGAAAAATAGATCCAATTAAAAGAGATAATCAGGAAAAATACATTTTGCTAAAAGGCACCATAGACAATGAAGTAATATAAAAATTGCAGAAAGTGTCTTGTTTCTGAAATATATGTGGAACTAAGTCAAATTTATAAAAATGAAAGGTATTCCCAAACTGATAATTTATAAATGATCAATGGACATGAACAGGCAGTTTTCAGAAAAATAAATCAAAGCTATCTATGGTTATATAAATATGATTTTACTATAGATCAGAGCAATAAAAATAAAATAACTCTGAAATATCACCTCATACCTATCAAAAATGACAAATTGTGGAGAGCATGAGGGAAAGTAGATATACTAATTAATGGTTAGAGTTGTGTAGAGAACACTTTGGAACTATGCAAATGGTTATAAAACTGTAAAATTAGGTCCCTTTGACCTAGCAATACCACTAGTAGATCAATATCCCAAAAGAAATCAAAGGAAAAATATTTATATATACAAAATATTTATAACACCTTTTTTATAGTGGCAAAGAATAAAGAATGAGAGGTTGCCCATCAATCAGGGATTGACTGAAAAATGTGGCACATGGTTGTAATAGAATATTAAGAAATGATGAGCTGAATATTTTCAGAAAAGCCTGGGAAGTCTTATATGAGATGATACAAAGTGAAGTATGCAGAATGAGGAGATTATTGTACATAAACTTAGTTACTCTAATTGATACAAATATTCAAGATAATTCCAAAGGACTCATAATGAAAAAAAGGGAAGGTAGGTGGCACAGTAGATAGACTGCCAGGCCTAGAGTTAGGAACACTGGAATTCAAATCCAACCTCAGACACTAACTGTGTGACCCTATGAAAATCCTTTAATAACTCTGTTTCCCTTAGTTTCCTCATCTGTAAAATGATCTGGAGAAGGAAATGGCAAGCCACTTCAGTATATTTGCCAAGAGAACCCCAAATGGGGTCACAAAGAGTCAGACACAACAGAAAAAAACTGAATAATAGCAACATGATGAAAAATGCTATCCACCTCTAGAGAGAGAGAGAATTGATGAACTCTGAGTTCAAATTGAAGTATAATTTTCTCACTTTATTTTCTTACATCTATTTGGCAATCTGGGTTATATGAAAATATGTTTTGCATGATTTCACATGTATAATTTATATTATATTGCCTGTCTTCTCAATGGATGAGGGAAAGGAGGGAGAAATTTCAGAACCCAATTTTTTTAATGTTAAAAATAAATAATAAAACTTTGAAACCTTTTGTGGTGGCAAAGAAATAGAAACTAAAAGGGTGTGCATCAATTAGAGAATGTATTTGAAAAATTTATGGTGATTAAAATGAAAATGTTATGGTGCAATAAGAGAAAAATCTGGAAAGACTTGTATAAATTGCTGTTAACTTAAGTCCAAAGATCCACTGGGACTAAGGCTACCACCCTTCTCCTCCTCCCCCCAAACCAGTTAGTCCCAGGCCTCCCCTGCTGTTTCTGTAGAACTAGCCTGGAAGCATTTACTCTTCACAGGGACCAAACCTAGAATTTTTCTTCCCCCAATTGTCCCAGGAGGACCACTGTTCTGCCCCAACTCTTGTTTAGTTTTCCTGCTCTATGTTTACCCTGAGGCACTATTTTGTCTTCTTTGTGGGGGAAATCTGGAAGAATTTCAAATATTCTGACCTACTCTGCCATCTTCTCAGAATCCTTTGCAACAAGATTTTTTTTAAATGCAGAAGAAGAAAATTACTTGAACTGATTAATATATTGAAAAGCCCTGAAATTACATACTGTTTCATATCATTAAACCTCTCCTCTCCAACCTGTCTCTGCAAAGCAATAGCATGAAGATCTTGTCTCATAACTATTCTTCAGAGCCAAGCTTGTTCTTTGTAATTTTGCAAAATCATTTTTGATTCTATAATTATTTCCATTTGCATTGTTTTAGTCATTGTATTAGTCATTGTCAAGTTACATATGGATAACATACAATGTATACTTAATATATTGTTTTCTTACTCTCCTTACTTAACTTTTCTTCAGTTAATGTCTTTTCATGCTTTTCCATATTCACCATTCCTTATAGCACAGCAGTATTTCATCACATTCATATATCATAATTTGTTTAACTTAAACTAACAAGATCCTTTTTTCCCAGTTTATTATTGCCACAAAAGTGTTTATAATTCTAATAGTTAATAAGATCCTCCTGATATTGAACTAAATCTGCCTTCCTAAAATTAAAACTTGCCTCTCCTAATATCCTTGTTCTGACCCTGGAAGCCACCTAAAAGTGTAAGTCACTTATCCATGTGATGGGCCTTCACATATTTGGAGGCAATAATGGAAGATGGATTAGGAACTCATCCTCTTACCTACAAATGGAATGTTCTTTCTGCATTCCACACTGTCCAATTCATTATTGAATTAGAATTGCAGACCATAGCCATCATCTAGTCCAACTGTGACCTAAATAGTCATCTCCCTGTTCCCCAACATTCCATCTTTGCTTGAAGATCTGACTAACTTACTATCATAGAGGCATTTCACACCTATCTATGTACTTGCCCACAAGGGTTCCCTCTTTTCTTCTGCCTCATTGAATTGTGATTTTGTTTTCTGTTATTGTTTGCCTGCCTTAAGAATAGGCAAAAAAAATTAGTGTCTTGTTGTGAGGAATATAATGGAAAATGTTGGAGAAAGAAAACCTACCCTGAAGACACTGACTTGGCTGGTTGATATAATAGTTCTGAAACAATCTAACATGCCATAATGGACAAATTATAAAGAAAATAAAACATCCCCATGCCTCTTGAATTCAATAGACAATATCCAAGTGATGAGAATTTACATCACTTCTAGAAAGTCATGATTGAATTGTTAATGATTTAACAAGTAAAACATCTATATTTCTAATTCATAATGGAGTTGCAACAGATGGTAAAATATTATGCAGGGAATATTCCAGGAACCCTGGAGGCTTAATGCCTGGTACTGGGAAATATTTGTGTATTGGGCCAGTAGAACTAGTTGGTCTTGGAAATAGATTTTTCCTTTAACCCACAATGATTGGATGTGTTTTTTAAAGGATACCATGAGTATCTGGAAATGGATATTTGCTCTATCTTTCCTTTCCTAACCCTGATCAGTATTAAAGTGAAGAGAATTTGAAAATGAAAATTCAGTGTCCCAAAGAAATTTGCCAGTGTAGAGAATGATTACAAAAGAAAAAAAATATTGTGAATAACTGAGTGATCTTTAAGACTATTAGAAGTATGCTACGTACCTTTATGTTTCTAGAGCCTACCAGACATAGCAAAATTAGTCATAGAGAAAAAATACAGTCTAAAAAGCTAGGAGAGTTTGGGGGTGAGTGCTCATTGTAACTAATAAAACACTTTGACCTATTTTCCCCCCCAAGGCGGTACTGCTACTCTTAATTCTAACAAAAGCAATTCGTTACAGAAGCAGACACAGTGACAACACTGGGGCAATGTGAACAATGAATCTTCTAGTTCATGACTGAGATGGGGAAAGAGGCTGGACACAATCTGGTATACAAATAAGATTTGAGGAAGCAAAATTTCAAATGATTCAGAGAAAAGATAGGTAAGATCCTTGGGATTAAAAAGCATTCCAGGAGAAATGAGAAGTACACAAGAATCAAATTGTGAGGGCACAAAGAAAAACAGTTTCAGGGATGAGGAAAAGGGGATATTAGTTAAAGAAAACAATGCAGAACAGAGTGTATCATAAAACATTTTCATTCATAGATTTTAAATTTTTAATTAATAGCAATTTATTTTCTCCCTTCCAGTGACTTCTACACTGGAAAATAAGAAAATGAAAACCCTTAAAACAAATAAACATAGTCAAACAAAACAAATTCTCTCATAGCCATGCCCAAAAATATTTACCACATTATACATATTTGGTTGATTATCCCTCTCTCAGGATGTGGGTAGCATTGGTCCTCTAGAATCACAGTTGGTCACTGTATCAACATTATTCATTTTATAATATGACAGGAATTTTCACCTCTCCAACAGTTTGGGAAGACAGGCATCTAAGAAGGGGAAGATTGAGGGAACCTCTGCTGATAAGAGACACCAGATCCAGCTGGCCAGGGTAAAGGAAGAACCAGCACACTCCTGGTGTAGGCAGAAGCAGTGAGGCAAGGGTGCAGTTGGCTGTGGCCTCTTACAGGAAGGCAGAATTCTTGATTTCAGTGCCAGGGCAGAGGGGAAAACTGAAGAAGGATCTGAGACCAGTGGTACCATCCCTCATAGCCTCAGACTAGAGGTGATTACAATAATAACTTCTACAAATAAAAGAAAATGAGCAGATGAAGGAGAAAGAATCAAAATATAAAATGTTACTATGGGAATAAAGAAGACTGGGGTTTGTCTTCAAAGGAGGATAGTAAAACAAAAATGCCTCTATTACCTCATAGAGTAACATCAAATGAGCACCTGCCCAAAAAGAATTTATAGAAGAATCAAATGAGAGGGATTGAGGACATTTTTTAAAATAAGAACAATCCAAGAAAAACAAAAAGATTAGGAAAAGAAAGTGAACAACCAAAAAAAAAAAAGATCAAGAACCTTAAGAAAGAAAATCACCCCATTAAATTAGAATTGGGTAAGGGAAGCTCAGTGAAGTTATGAGATTTAATTTTTTTTAATAGAAAAAGAATGAAAAAAATAGAAGAGAAAGAGAAATATCTCATAAGAAAAACAACTGATCTGAAGAACAGAACAAGAAGAGAAAACTTAAGAATAACTGGACTACTTGAAAGCTACAATAAAAAAAAGAACCTTAAAACAATAATATAAGAAATCATTAAAGAAACTTTTTCTGAAGTGTTAGGACAAGACAGGAAAGTAGAAATAGAAAAACTCCACCAATCACCACCTATAAGATATCCCATGAGGAAAACCTACAGGAATACCATAGCTAGATTCTGAAACCCCCCGTTAATGGAGAACGTATTACAAGCAACAAGAGAAAAAAAAAAAAACAACTTAAAATGGCAGTGCCCCAATTAAAGTCACACAAGACCTAGCAGTAGCTAGACTAAAAGACTTTTAGCTACACTAAAAGTCTTAGAATACTATATATAGAAAAGCAAAAGAACTGGGGCTGAGACCAAAAATATCATACCCAGTAAAGTTAAGCACAATCCTGAATGTAAAGCAAATGAACATTCAATGAATTGCCAGACTTTCGGGAATTTATTGCAAAAAGACCTGAACTTAATAGAAAATTTGACATATAAGATCCAAGAGAAATATAAGGTAAATATCAAAGACTAATTACAAGAGGCTCAATAAAGACAGACTCTTTACTTTTTATACAAGGAAATATAAAAACAGATGTTCAAGATTATAATTAGTAATTGGGTAGTTTGAAAGAAAAATTGGACTAGAGAAGTATATGATTTAATTTTAAAAAACAATGTCATGCAGGAAAAGGTAAAAAGAATAATTATTTTATACAAATGAGGTGTAAGAAGAAGGATTAAAGCAGAGAAATTAGATGGGGGAGGAGGGCTGATAGTTCTGGAACCCTACTCTCATCAGTTATGTATTAAAGAAAAATATGTGCACATATGTGTATGCATATGTATATGTATGTATAAAAGTCTTCTAAATTCAGAAAGAAGTAAAAAGTTAAGAGGATAGGAAGGGGTGAAAGGATAGAAAGGGAAAGAGAAAAACTAAGGGGACAGGGAAGGGAGAGGATAAGGAAGGGATTTTAGGGTGGGTGTATACATTTAGAGGGGAATAAAAGTCTTCTAAATTTATAAAGAAATAAGAGTGTGAGGAAACAGAATGAGGGGTATAGAAGGGTGGTTATATTAATAGAATTTGGAGGATAAGGGAAGATCTTCAGAGGTGGATAGGTTAAGTAATAGTGGGTAGAAGTAAAGTAGAGGAGTCAGGAGGGATAACAAATAAGAGATACACACAAACATAAAATAAAGATCAGGAAATAAAATTTATTAGGAAAAAAGCAGGGGTAGTAATCATCATCTCAGACAAAATTAAAGCTAAAACAGATTTAATCAAATATTATTATGTAGTTTTATGTGTGTGTGTATCTTTGTGTATGTGTGTTTATATGTATATTACATCAATATATCATAAATATCATACACTATGACCAGGTAGGATTTATACTAGGAATATAGAGCTCCTTCACTATTAGGAAAACTATAAATATAATTGACTATATCAACCAAAAAACAACAACAATAAAAATTATAGGATTGTCTCAATTGGTGCAGAAAAAATATTTGACAAAATAAAACACCCTTTTCTTTAAAAATGAAAGAAAGCATGGGAAATTGATTGGGACCTTTTTAAAATGATATGTAGTACCTACCTAAAAATAAGAAGAGACGTTATTTGTAATAAGGATAAGCTAGAAGCATTCCAATTAAGATCAAGGGTAAAGCAAGGACATCCATTATCACCACTATGATTCAATATTGTAGTAGCTATGGTAGTTACAGCAATAAGAAAAGAAATTGAAGGTATAAGCATAGGCAATGTGAAAATAAAACTATCCTTCTTTGCAGATGATATTATAGTATACTTACAGAACCATAAAAATCAACTTTAAAAGTATTTGAAACAATAGCTTTAGGAAAGTTTCAGTTATAAATCAAACCCACAGAAATCATCAGTATTTCTACATACTATCAACAAACACAGCAGAAAGATAGAGAAATTTCATTTAAAATTACTGAAGACAATATAAAATATTTGGAAGTCTATGTGTCAAAATAAACTTGGTGACTATATGAACTCAACTACAAAACACTTTTTACATAAAAACAGATCTAAATGAGTGAATAAATAATCATTGCCCATGGTCAGGCCTAGCTAATATATTCAATATGACAATTCTATGTGCATTACTTTTCAGTGCCATACCAATCAAACTTAAATATATATATATATAGCTTTAAAAAAAGAATAGCAAATTGACCTAGAAGAATGAAAGACCAAAAATATCAAAGGAATCCATGAAAAAATATAAAAGAAGGAAATTTAGCAATACCAAATATCAAACTATGTAACAAAACAATTATCTTGAAAACAAACTGGTACTAAGAAATAGAGTGCTACATCAATAGAATAGATGAGGTACAGAATACACTGAAGTAAATTACCTTAGTCATCTAGCATTTAATAAATCCAAAGATCCAAGCTTTGGGGGTGAGAATTCAACAACTGTCAAAAAAATTCTGGGAAAGCTGCAAAGTAGTTTGGTAGAAACTAGGTATAGACCAATATCTAGCATTGTATACTAAGATAAGGTCAAAATGGATAAATGATTTAGATATAAATGATAATACCATAAATAAATTAGAGGAGTATGGAAAATGTATCTCTCATATCCATACATAAGGTGAGAGTCTGTAACCAAAGGATACAGAGAATGATTTGAAGTAAAATGGATAATTCTGGTTACATGACATTCAAAAGTTTTTGCACAAACAAAATTAATTTGATCAAATTAGAAGGAAAGCAGGAAACTGGGAAAAAATTTTTTATAAGTTTATGTGTTCATTTCTCACATATATAGGGGGCCAAATTTATAAATATACAAAGCTATTCTCCTCTTTACAAATGGTCAAAAGATATAAACAGGCAGCCTTCAGAAGAATATATCAAAGCACTCAAAAGTTATATGAAAAAAATCTTCCAAATCACTATTGATTAGAGAAATGGAAATTAAAAATCTCTGGGATAATCTCACACATATCAGATTGGCTAACATGAGAGAAAAGGAAAACAAAAATGCTTAAGGGAATGTGAATTATGACACTAATGTAATTTTTGTGCATTATTGCAGTGCAACCATTCTGAAAAGCATTTTGGAACTATGCTCAAAGGACTATGTTTATACTTTTTAACCAGAAATAGCACTACAAGGTTGGTTTCCCAAAAAGATCAAAGAAAAGGTAAAAGGCTCTATTTGTACAAAAATATTTATAATCACTCTTATTGTGGTGGCAAAAAAAAATGGAAATTTGTGATGAAATACTATTATGCTATAAGAAATGATGATCAGGATGATTTCAGTTTATCAGATATAGAAAAAACTGCAACAAAATCCCTTCTGATTGAAGCAAAAATGTGAACAAGTTAAACATTGTGGGAATTATTCTTTATAAAATATATTTTTAAAGATTAAGAAGGTAAAATAAGTAAGCAAAACTGAACTATACATAAAAAATTGACAAATATCTAGAATGTTTCCTACTAGAAGACAAATGAGTTAAAAGGAGGAGTAAAAAGATTTTTCCTATATAGCTACGTTGGGGTCAGGATTATTCTCTGAAATTTTCAAAAGTTTTTTAACTGGTGTGTGTGTGTGTATGTGTGTGTGTGCCCTTTCTTTTTGTATTATAGTCATCATGTACATTGTTTTCATTGACTCTGCTAACTTTGATTTGCATCTGTTTCATAAGGAACAGATTTCATCATGTACAATTATGTGTTCATCATATTCATCAATTCTTATGGCAGTAATACTCCATTATACTCATGTAGCACCATCTGTTTATTCATTCCCTAATGGTTGAGTATCTACTTTCCTTCAGTTCTTTGCTGTCACAAAAAGTGATGTTGTAAATATTTTGGTGTATATAGAGTCATGCTTCTTATCAGTAACTTCTTAGAGATATATGCTTAGAAGTAGAATCTTTGACTTATAAAAGATATTTTAACTACTTATTTGCACATTTACTGATTTCTTTCCAGAATGATTGCACTAATTTACAATTCCTTTATTGCATTAGCCTGAACCTACCCCTTTTTAAAATTCTTCCATCATTTTCTCCTCACATAGGGTTCAGTGACCACATGTTTAACTGCAAGCACCTGGAAACTCTCATTTAAATGTTCCACCAGGGTGCAGGCAATGATGTTTTGTTTTTGAAATAATGCAAGATATGTTTCTATATTAAGTACATTGCAAAAAAATAAAAATAAAGAAAAATAAAGAAAGTGAAAAAGTGTGCTTCAATCTATATTCAGAGTTCATCAGTTCTCTTCCAATATGTGGATAGTATTTTTCATCATCAATTCTTTGGAACTGTCTTGAAACATAGTCTTTATCAAAGTAGCTGAGTATTTCACTGTTGAACATTCTTTCAATACTGATGTGTATTGGTTTTGATCAATTTATTTCAGAGTTCATATAAGTCTTCCCAGGTTTTTCTGAAACTATTCTGCTCATCATTTCCTATGGGAAAAAAAAACTATTTCATTATAATTCTATGCCACAACTTCTTCAGCTGTTTTCCAATTGATGGGCCCCCCCTCAATTTCCAATTCTTTGCCACCACAAAAAAAGCCATTATAAATATTTTTTGTACAAATAGATATTTTCTCTTTTCTTTGATCTCTTTGGCATACAGAGATATTGCAGGGTGAAAGGGTATGTGCAATTTTATAGCTCTTTGGTCGCAATTGGTCACAATTCTAAATTGCTCTTCCAGAATGGTAGGACCAGTTCAGAATTTTAGCAATAGTGCATTAGTGTACCCATTTTTCCACATCTCCTCCAGCATTTATCATTTTCCTTTCCTTTCAAGTAAGCCAGTCTTAAAAAGATGAGGTGGCACCTCAGAGGCTTTTTTTTTAATTTGCAATTCTTTAATCAATAGTTATAGCATTTTTTTCATGTAGCTCTTGATTTCTTTTTCTGAAAACTGCCTGTTCATATACTTTGACCATCTATCAACTGGGAAATGACTATTTTAAAAGTTTTTCCAAATAAGTTTTATTATGTTTTCTAGTTCATTCAATAAATTAATTTAGATAGAATTGTCATATTGAATGTATTAACTCAGTCTACCCATGAGGGATGATTATTTTTCCACTTGATTGAAATTGTTGTGTGAAAGGTGTTTTGTAATTGATTTATTTGGGTTCATCTTAGCAGGTGAATTCCCAAGCATTTTATGCTAGAATTATTTTAAATGAAGTTTCTTTTTCTATCTCTTCCCATTGGCTATTGTTGGTAATGTATGAGATTTTGAATAGTTATGTGCATTTATTTTATATCCTTCAAATTATCTGAAATTGTTCATTTTTTTCAAATACTTTTAAAATTGATTATGGTTTTCTAAGTATATCATCATATCATCCAGAAAGTGTGATAGTTTTGTATCCTCATTGCCTGTGCTTACACCTTATATTTTTTCTTGTCTTATAGCTATAGCATTTCTAATATGATATGAATAATAGTAGTGATAATTGATACCCTTATTTCACCCATGATTTTACTGGGAAGACTTATGATTTATCACCATTACAGATAATGCTTGTTCTTGAAATATAGCTACTGCTTATTTTAAGAGAGGCTCTATTCATTCCCATGCTTCCTAGTGTCATAATGTCATGTTGTATTTTGTCAAAAACTTTTTCTGTATCTATTAATGCCAGTTTTTTTCTCTATTTTTGCTCACCCCAGTTTAGTATTAGCAAAACATTTTGTCATAAAAGGAATTTATTAAGACTCCTTCTTTACCTATTTTTTTTTCAGTTTCTATAGTATTGGAATTAAGTGTTCCTTAAATGCTTGGTAGAATTTATTGGTAAATCCATTTGTTCTGAGAGATTTTTTTTTCTTAAAGAGCACATTTATGACTTGTTCAATTTCTTTTTCTAAGATAGGCTTATTTGAATATTGTTTTTCCTCTTCTGTTAACTCCGGAAATTTTTATTTTTGTAAATAATCATCCATTTCTCTTAGATTGTAGACAGTATTTTTTCCCCTTTACTGGCATGTAATTGGGGAAAATAACATATAATAATTGCTGTAACTTCATCACTATTACCAGTATCTTAATTACCCTTTTCAGTCATCCCTTTAGATAGCAATCAACATTGCTTCTCAAGGGGCCTGCTCCCTTTGGACCAAAAGTGGGTATATTTCTGTCTCAAGTGTGTTTCTCATAAGGAACATATTGCTGGATTCTGGTTTCTAATCTATTCTGCTATATGTTTGTTTGATGGGTGAAATTATCCCATTCACACTCAGAATTATCATTACTAACTGTGCACTTCCCCCTTCACTATAAAACTCTTTTTTAAACACCTCTTTTATGTGAGATTCCCCCCCCATTCTTCCTTTCTCTACATCCTTATCCCAGTGCATGCCTATTTCTCACTTATAAATTTTTATATCATCATCCAAACATATTCAACTCACTTCTTTGCCTTCATTCTAAGCAGAGTCCTTCTAACTGTCCTAATAATGATTAAGTTCTTAGGAGGTTTACACATACACACACACACACACACACACACACACACACACAAACACACACACACACACACACACACACACGGGAATTCATCTGCCAAGATGAACCCAGGGTCTATATGAACACAATTACAAAATACCTTTCACATTAGATAAAAGTCTAATAATTCTTAAAATATCATCAATATATTTTCCACATGTTTTTTCCTTTGATATCTTAATTTTCTTCCATTTTTTTTCATTCTTATGAGTTTGTTTTGTTGTTAATAGTTCTTAGAGTCATTATCTTACCCTTGCCCAATTATAATATTTAATGAACTGTTTTATTCAGTGAGCTTTTGTACCTCTTTTTTTTTTCCATTCTGCCAATTCTGTTTTGTAAGTAGTACTTTCATCAGTGAAGTGTTGTACCTCTTTTTCCACCTGGAAAATTCTGGGGTTTTTTTCCCAACAATTTTGTGCCTTTATTTTTTTTACTGAGCTGTTATTTTTTTCATTATTTTCTTGCATTTTTCTCATTTCTATCCCCAGTTTCTCCTCCACCACTCCTATTTAATTAAAAAAAATTTAGCTCTTCCAGGAATTCTTGTTTATGGTCAATTTACTTTCATTTCCAATTTTGTTTCTTGATCTTCCCTGTCATCATAATTGCTTCATATGATTAGGGTTTTTTTTTTACTTTGTTCATTTTTCTAGCCTTTTATTGACTTTGGATTTTATGTTAAAGTTGAGCTCTTTTCCTGGGATGGGTGGGGAGTGGGCACTATCTCAAGCTTCAGGGTTTTTTACACGCTATATTCAGAACTAGTTTGCAGGGTTTTGAAGTGTTTTTAAACTAGTATGATCTGAGAAGAGGTAAAATCACTACTCAACTGGTCTGTACCCTGATCCTTTACCAAGAAGGGCCCTTGATTCCTTGTAATAATAATCAACATTGCTTCTCATGAGCTCTGCTCCCTTGGGACCACAAGTGATACTCCTTAGGTCCTCTGGTCCCTGTTCCTCAGTGACTACAAACACTTCTCTTCTCCCTGGAATTGTGATCCAGAAGTGGGTGGCATTGCCAACAGTGCCTGTTTCAGTGCTAGCACAGGGATCCCCTCTAATGTCTTCCAGACCAGTTGCCAGATCCATCCTACCACTCTGTCTTGAGAACTCCTTAAGCTGGTGCTGCTGCTGTTTTCATATACAAATCCCATAGCTGGTGTTGCCAACATGTGGGATCTGTGCCAAATCCCACTCCTATGTCACACACTCCTTCTGAACTCCTCAATTTTATTGGGCTGGGAAAATTTCTCACCCCAACCTTTTGTTGGTTCCATTGCTACATAATTTGATTTGAGGTGTTGTTTTAAGTTGTTTGGGGGAAAGGGATGTTAAGAAAATTTGACTGCTCCCCCTCTACTTCATCTGCTTTGCTCCATCCCAATAAGTCTCATTGGCAGTGTTTTTTTATCAATATTTTTGTGGATTTCTGCCTTCCAGTCAAACACATGTCCTGTGTCCATTCTCTTCCATATCTACTCTCTGGTAAATTACCTTGGACACAAATGTGTTGAACAGATAAACTAATATGTAAGGTGGTGAATTTCCCTTCATACTTGATAAAATATCTCAATCCAATCAAAATACATGTAAATCCAGAAAATATTTAAAGAATGGGAATTTCAAAGAGTATAGGAAAATGTGTATGAACTAGTAAGGAATTAAATTAGCAAAATCAAGAGAACAAAAATGAAGAATAAATCAAGAGAGCAATAATGTAAATGAAAAGAACATTAAACCAGAGCAAAATGCTAAATAGTTACATGTATAAATGTCAGGACTAGAGAAGAAATGAAACATTTCTGTCCTGGAGGTGAGGCACTTTGGGTCTATTAGGGTGCACACAGTGTAAGGTTCATACTATGTTTTTTTTTTTACCTTTGATTAACTGTTTCTTGCTACAAAAGAGGGCTCATTTGATAACTAGTAGAATATATCTCCTGAAACTATTATGATATAAGAAGAAAAAAATTTATCTTATTTTTAATTATTATAATAGTAGGGATTTCAGGCATTCACAACAGGACTTGCAGGACTCCATCACTTCTACACCAGAGCTAGTCCTTTGCGTATGTGATGCCATATGCAAATCTAGTTTCAATGGAAAAATATTTTAAAATATTTTAACAGTTCTGTTAAACTTTTTTTAAAACATGCCTATTTCACATTAGAACCATTTGTCAGCAGAATATTAAATAGAATTATACCACTAAACAAGAATTCAGTATGTTAGCTCCTTGATTCAACTTCTGATAACTCAACAAACTTTCATTAAGAATTTAATATATGGGGGTGGCCAGGTAGCACAGCGAGTAAGAGCACTGGCTCCAATGTTGAGAAGACCTGGAGATTGAATCCCAGGCTCAGACGCTTAGCACCCACCCAGAAACACCTGGCCTTGTAACCTTGAGCAAGTTACTTAACCCCAATTGCTTAGGGGCGGCCAGGTGGCTCAGCGAGTAAGAGCACCGGCTCCAGTGTTGGGATGACCTGGATCAAATCTGGGCTCAGATACTCAGCACCACACCCAGAAATAACTGGCCATGTAACCTTGAGCAAGTTACTTAACCCCGATTGCTAAAAATTAAAAAAAAATTTTAAAAAAAGAATTTAATATATGGAGGTGGAGCCAAGATAGTAGGAATAACTATAACAAACTTCCCACTCCAATAAATTCCTCCAAAAAAAGAAAAAAAATTAATATATATTTATACACACATACACGTGTGTATGCATGTCTATATATGTGTGTATGTATGTATGTATATGTGTATATGTATCCATATCCAGATATATATACATACAAGCATGCATTTATATTAAATATATTTATGTGTATGTGTATATATATGTATCAAGAGAGAGCGCACCAAATCACCAAATCTTGATTGAGAAACCCAGGGGAAAAAATCCCAATACTTTTTCCAGCTTACATCAACATAAGAAGAGAGGCACTAAAAGAAACTTCAGTCTGGGGACAGGTTGCAATCCAACAGAGGAAAAAGCTATATACCAGAACAAGAAGAAATCCCAGATCCCAGGTGAAGGGGCCTATACTTTTGTATGGCGAAAGGATATGTGTCAACTCCATAAAGCCAAGCATGAACAGTTTTCCTGAGGACTGCTGCTATGGATAGCTTTAAGGTTCTGATCACATAGTGTAATGCCAAGCACAAGCAACTTCTACATTCAGATTACAAGCATAGTAAACTCATTTTTTTTCAGTGACAGATTAAGGCCAAACATTCACAGAAAATCAAAATCAAAATACAGGGTAACTCAGTCATTTAGTAAGTTCTCAATAACTTAAAGAGTTATTAAAGCTTTCAGATTCCATGGTTCATCTTCCATGGTCCCAGCTCCTGCCTGAAACTAATCCAGTTCTGTGTCCAGTTCCCATTCCATATTGAAGCTCATGGTGTTCATTCCACCTCAAGTCCTCCACAGTTTCTGTTTCTGGGAAGACAAAGCTTAACAGAGACAAAACAACATTCTTACACATTGCTGGCACCATCATCAATTCACCTTCTGCCTGTGAAATCAATACAGACCCACATACAAGGTCTGAGAACTTAACACAAACCATCAGTAAAGTCTCAGGACCTCTGAATCTATCCTCCAGGACTTCTGTAAACAGACAACAAGAAAATCCTCTTTCAGGGCTTCCAGTAAGGTCCCAGGGCTTCTGTGCAAAGTATCACAAACAAAAATCAACACAAACAGAACAGAAAATCAGAGCGCCTGACCACCACAAAGTTCCCCTTCTCAATTCTGCTCTTTCCTAGCTTGGGTTTCTCCTTATATATGGTCGTTATCTTGTCCCTGTTGCATGAGCAAGTTCCTCCCACTGTGGGGTTCACAAGTTCTCTTTCTTAACAAAGACTTGATATAATCAGGGCAAATGAAGGACACTTGAACTGAAACAAGGTGCTAAATACTTAAGTAGATGAAACAAGGGGCTAAGTACTTCTTTGCTTGCCACTACAAACTGGCATCTCTGTTGCTCAGTACCTAGTTCTAGGTCACAGATCCAGCACAGACTTAAGAAGGGATATACACCTAGTTATGGCACTAAATGTGAGGACTAGTCACCACCCCTAACTGGTGCCAAGCAAGTCAGAAGTTCAAAAGCAAGCACCAGTTGTGTGGCCCAGGTTCTAATCTCAGCAGGTTTTTAGATCCCAATAGAAGAGTGTGTGTCACATTCAGTCTGAAGCCTATAGAGAATTAAAGAGAGTAGGAATCTGAGATCAAAGGGAAGCCTATACCATGTTTCCCCGATAATAAGACATATCCCGAAAATAAGCCCTCCCCTTACTGTGTAAGATTCCTCTAAAATAAGCCCTCCCCCAAAAATAAGCCCTATAGAGATTGCTACTGTAGTGAAGGTGATCCCCTGTGCTACACGCTACATTACGGTACCCTCTGTATGCACCGTCCCCCCCGGTGAAACACACGCCGCGCTCCCAGCTGCATCCAATCAGAGCTGCAGCAGTGAGCGCGTCATCCTGTTCTTCCCCAGTGATTTTCTTATTGAATAAAGGTACATTTTTTTGTTCACATTTACCTGTTTATTAAAATTGCTGTCAATGTTCATTAAAATAAGCCCTCCCCTGAAAATAAGCCCTCTGGTGTTTTTCTGTCCAAAAAATTAATAAGACAGTGTCTTATTATCGGGGAAACATGGTAGTTCGCTGAATCAGCAAGACTTTCCAGCTGGTTGATAACAGCTGAGTTCAAAAGTGTGCTGAAACTCCAAAAGGGCAAGCTCTTAAACTTGTTACTGAGACCCAAACCAAACTGAGTAACCTGCAGAGCTATACCAGGAAGGATACTGATCTGACTTTACCCTGGGTCAAAACACTTTGGTAGCCCTCAAAACAATCTATCACCAAAGCCTCAAAGAAAAATTTAGCTTGTATATAAATTCAACTAGAAATCCTGGAGGAAATAAAGCATATGAAAAGTGTTAAAAGATACTTTTATGAATGATATCAGAAAGTTAAAGGAAATAACTGGGGGAAAATGAGAGCTATGGAAGAAAGTATGGAAAGGGAAAGTTATAAGAGGTCCAAAAACTTTGCCTAAGCAACAAATCCCCTAAAAATTAGAATTGACCAAATATAAACTAATAACTCCATGAAACAACAAGGAATATTAAAACAAAACTGAAAGACTAAGAAAAATAAAATGAAACATAAGCTATCTAAACGAAAAACCACTGACCTGAGAAATGAATGAGGAAAATACTATGAATTATTATACTGCTTGAAAGCTATGACAGAAAAAATAACCAACAAATTACAGAGAGAGAGAGAGAGAGAGAGAGAGAGAGAGAGAGAGAGATAATAAAAGAATACTGTCCAGATTTCTTAGAACCAGAAGGCAAAATAGAAATAGAACAAATTGCTTTAAAAAAAAACTCAAAATTCCCAGGAACATTATAGTCAAATCCAGAGTGTTTGGTCACTTTAAAAAAAATATCAAGAAAGAGGTGGCTAGGTGGTGCAGTGAATAGAGCATTGGCCCTGGAGTCAGGAGGACATGAGTTCAAATCTGGACTCAGACACAACACAAAAACTAGCTGTGTGACCTTGGACAAGTCACTTAACCCCAACTGCCTTCCAAAAAGCAAAAAAAAAAAAAATCAAAAAAGCAGAAAGAAAGAAAGAAATTGAATACCAAGAACCAAAATCAGAAATGGAGAAGTTAGAATGTGATATGTCAGATGAAAAAGAATATAAGCTTACAACCAAGAATGATTTGCCAATTAAAACTCAGTATAATCCTAGAAGGGAAAAAGTATTTTAATGACATAGAGAACTTCCAAGAATTCCTGATGCAAAGACTAGAGTTTTCTGAAAACTTTGAAGTGAAAACAAAGCAATGGAAAGAAAACACAAAAAGTTAAACAAAAATGAGTAATCATAAGGTACTAAGGATAATTTACTTATTTTTTAACATAGGGATATAATGCATGCATCCAGTTTGAACCCTAGTACAATCAAGGGCCATTGAAGGAGTTTAACTAGATAGAATACTCAGAACAGTTCTTTTTAGTCTTCATTATCATAAAAGTATAGAAAGGGAAAAGGAAGTGTAATATACTAGAGAGAGAAAGGGAGAGAAATATTAGGTAAAATAACTTCTCAATTAGCAGTCTATTTAAATAAGTAGGAAGGGATACCAGGAGCAGCTGACACTAAAATGTCAATCTCTTCTTAATTGGTCAAAGGAGGGAGAATACCACACACAAACAGACAGTTTGATACAGAAATATATTTTGCTTAAAAGGGAAATAATAGGGAAAAGGGAGAAAGGAAATTTGTACAGAGATTAGATTAGGGAAAGGATTAGTCCTAAGAAAAACAACCTGTAATAATGTACAAAAAATATTTATAACTTTCTGCAGTAGCGCAGAAGAAACAAAGAAGGTGCTTATCAATTTAGAAAATAACTGAGCAAGTTATTTTAGACAAATGTAATGTAATACCATTGCACTATAATAACTGATAAAGGGAATGACTTTAGAGAATCCTGGGAAACTTCATATGAACTGATGCATAATTAAATAAACATAATGAGAACAATGGGGTAGCCAGGTGCTATAGTGCAGACTACCAGGCTTGGAGACAGGAAGGCATATCTTCCTGAATTCAAATACAGCCTCAGACATTTACTAGTTTTGTGACTCTGAGCAAGGTACTACTGTTTCCTAATCTGCAAAATGAGCTGGAGAAGGAAATGGCAAACCACTCCAGTATCTTTGCCAAGAAAATCCCAAATGGGGTCATGAAAAGTTGGACATGAATGAAAAACTACTTAACAACAAATGAGAACAATCTGTGAGATGACAGTAATATTTTTAAAACAATTTTGAAAGATATCAGAATTCATAGTGGAATAGCCAACCACAAATCCAGAGGACAAGTGAGGAAATATGTTCAGTACCTCCTGTTAGGGAAGTGAAAAACTCAGAGTGAGGAAAGGAGATTTGAATTCAAGTATCTCCTGCATCCAAGTTCAGGACTCTTTGAGCTATATTGCCTTTGTAATACCTGCCATTGAAAAATATTAGTTTGGGAGGGGGCTGAGTCAAAATGCAGAGGATAACAGGAATTTGCTTGAGCTCTTCCCCCCATCATCTCCAAATACTTGTAAAAAATTACTCTAAATGAATTTCAGAGCTACAGAACTCACAAATAACAGAGTGAAACACACCTCCAGCTGAAGACAGTCTGTCAGGCTGACAGGAAGGGTGTATCACACTGGGGTGGGAGCAAAATGTAGTCCTACATGGGCTCACTGGCACAGAATGGACCAAAGCAGGCCTCAGGGAAATGAATCACTGGCAGCTGTGGCAGTTTCCAGACTTCTCAACCTAAAAATGCCAAAGACAAAGTAAAAGTTCAATGGGGAAACTCTGTTGGGCCTGGGTGAGAGAGGAACATGATCTGGTCCCAGCCCCAAGGTAGCAGAGGTGATGGCAGCAGCAGCAGTGGTTCCAGGACCATAGATGGTGGGGGCATCAAGCTGCTGATAAGAGGGAAATTGTAGGTATCTCTTTTCTGGCACAGTGATAGGATTCTCTTACTTTGCCCTGCTTGGATCTAGGTCTCAATGTTGGGCGGTGGTCCTGGGGTGAGAAGGAGCACTAACATGGCAAAGCTTGTGATAGCTGTGGAAAGGGAGTCCTACTCACAGTAATGAGGAAGGAAAGAGTGCTTGTTGTCACTCTCTGACCAGACCACAGGCCAGGAGATGAGTAAACACCTTTCCTTTTATCATTTCACCTTAGAAGAACTGAAAAATTTTAGGTGCCTAGAAGTAGCTCTGACAACTGCTGGGTAAAACCCCCCAAATTTAGGATGGAGCACTTTCCATTCTGGAAGAAGAGACCTATCATGGCAAAGAGCACAAAAGTCAAGTAATTGGCTGGGAAAATGGGCAAAGGAAAAAAAATCAGACTGCATGATCTTTCTTTGGTGATAAATAAAAATAAAACCTAGAACCAGAAGAAGACAACAAAGTCAAAACTCCTGCATCAAAAGCCTCCAAGAAAAATATGAATTCATCACAGGCCATGGAAGAGCTAAAAAAGTATTTTGAAAATCAAGTAAGAGAAGTAGAGGAAAAATTGGGAAGAGAAATGAGAGTGATGAAAGAAAATCATGAGAAAGGAGTCAACAGTTTGCTTAAGAAAACCCAAAAAATACTGAAGAAAACAACAGCCTAAAAAAATAGACTAACTCAAATGGCAAAAGAGGTTCAAAAAGTCAATGAGGAGAAGAATGCCTTACAAAGAAGAATTGGTCAAATGGAAAAGGGACACCCAAAAGCTCACTGAAGAAAATAATTTTGTAAAAATTAGAATGGAGCAATGGAAGCTAATGAGTTAATGATATAAGATATAATACAAGATATAAAATAGATCCAAAATAATGAAAAAATAAGACAATGTGAAATATCTCTTTGGAAAAAAAACATTGGCCTGGAAAACAGATTGAGGAGAGATAATTTAAAAATTATTGGGCTACCTGAAATCCATGATCAAAAAAGGGACCTAGTCATCATCTTTCAAGAAATTATCAAGCAAAACAGTTCTGATATTCTAGAACCAGAGGGCAAGATAGAAATTGAAAGAATCTACTGATCACCTCTTGAGAAAGATCTTAAAAAGAAAACTCCTTGGAATATTGGAGCTAAATTCAAGAGTTCCCAGATCAAGGAGAAAAGATTACAAGCAGTCAGAAGAAACAATTTGAGAATTGTGGAAACACTCAGGATAGCACGAGCTCTAGCAGCTTCTACATTAAGGAACTGAAGGGCTTGGAATATTATATTCAGGAGGTCAAAGGAGCTAGGATTAAAACCAAGAATCACCTACCCAGCAAATAAAATATAATATTTCAGGAGAAAAAAAATGGACATTCAATGAAATAGAGGACTTTCAAGGATTCTTGATGAAAAGACTAGAGTTAAACAGAAAATCTGACTTTCAAAAATAAGAATCAAGAGAAGCAGAAAAAGGTAAACAGGAAAGAGAAATTATAAGGGGCTTATTAAAGTTGAACTGTTTATATTCCTACATGGAAAGATGATATTTGTATCTTATGAGACTTTTCTCAGTATTAGGATAGTTGAAGGGAATATGTGTGTGTATGCATGTATATGTTTTTGTATAGAGAGAGGGCATAGGGTGAGTTAAATATGAAGGGATGATATCTAAAAAATAAAATTAAGAGGTGAGAGAGGAATATATTGGGAGAAGGAAAGTGAGAGATAGAATAGGGTAAATTATCTTACACAAGAGAGAGAAGAGAAAGCTATTACAATGGAAGAGAAGAGTAGGGGAGTGAAAGGGAATGAGTCAACC
The DNA here is from genome assembly GCF_028583685.1 of Petaurus breviceps papuanus. NCBI lineage: Eukaryota > Metazoa > Chordata > Mammalia > Diprotodontia > Petauridae > Petaurus > Petaurus breviceps. The sequence continues at coordinate 4,603,963 of NW_027185887.1, read as the reverse complement.
TTACTTTCACTGGTTTTGGCTTAATGACTGAATGACATACATACTTAATTGAGTTATCTTGCTCTACAGGAAAGTAGGAGGAAAGGGGAGCAAGATAGGAGGGAGAGAAAATTGGGAGAGGGGATAGTAAGAAGCAAATACTTTTGAAAAGGAACAGGATCAAAGGAGAAAATGAAATGAATGGGGGACAGGATAGGATGGAATGAAATATAGTTAGTCTTTCATAATATGACTACTATGGAAATGTTTTGCATAACTACACATGTATAACCTATATTGAATTGCTTGTCTTTCCAATGGGATGGGCAAGGAGGGAAGAAATGAGAGAATCTGAAACTCAAAGTTTTAAAAACAAAAGTTAAAAAATTGTTTTTACATGCAACTGGAAAATAAGATGTACAGGTAATGGGGTATAGAAATCTATCTTGCCCTACAAGAAAGTAAAGGGGAAGGGAGTAAGAGAGGTGGGGACATAGAAGGGAGGGCAGATTGGAGGAAGGGGTAATCAGTATGCATGCCATCTTGGGGTGGGGGTAGGGTAGAGATGGGGAGGAAAATTGGAACTCAAAACCTTCTAGAAATGAATGCTGAAAAATAAAAATAAATAAATAAATTCTGAAAAAAAATTATTGGTTTGCCATGCTGTCACTATTTTACCTACAAATAAAATAGTAAAAATTTAGTTGTTACTGCCTGCTAAAGAATTAACCTAAAGCAGAGATTCCCTGATAACTAAAGATGTGACATTCTGACAAGTCTTTCCAATATTTACCAGTGTTTTGGAAGCAAATGAGAATACATGATTTTACTTCCTAGCAATCAACTAGTCAATAATTTTTTATTGCAAACTTACTTTCTATCAGCACTGTTCTAGGTACAGTGAAAGAAATATAAAGAATGAAACAGTCTCCTTGAATGAAGAGTTTATTTTCTACTGGGAGAGACAAAAATATAAATATAGTATAAATGTAAATACAAGCAAAGTAGTTAATTTTAAGATAGTCTGGGAGGGAGGATTTAAGAGAGAAGGTTAAAAGGGTTCAGGAAAGGCAATGTTTAAGCTCATGGGAAGCTTTGCTTTGGGGCTCACTTTGAGAAGTGTTCTGTGATTTGACCAGACAAGACTCTGGGCAGCCGTTGAGGGCCCCCCTGGCTTTGAAAACCCAGATGTTGATGCTTCCCTCTCTGGTAACTGTGATTAGGAATGAATGTATGTAATGTCTGGACAGTTTGGAAGCCTGTCTGATGAAATGTCCTTGTAACCTATGCTTGTAACCTCTGTATATTCTGAAGTTTGGGGTGCTGACCTTTTTTCCCCTGAACTAGGTAAATGATATGTTTGATTGATTAAAGTAAGCTTGTTAACCCATTTTGAGTTGCTTTCCTTTAGAAAAGCAGATCTAAGAATCTGTGTTGGCAGCCACCCTGCAGATGCAAGGGTGCTTGATGCTACAGTAGATGATATAGTGGATAGAGGACTAGATCTGGAATCAGGAAGACCTGAGTTAAAATCCAGCTTCAGACTTACTAGATGCATGACCAGACCTCCTTCTGCCTCACTTTCTATAAAATAGATGCAAAAATAGCACCTAATCCCCAGGGCTATTGTGAGAACAAGTAAAATATTTGTAAAGTACTTTCTAAACTATGAAGTGCTATATGCTGCTATTACTATTGTTGTTGTTACTAGTATTTATTTATTTATTTATTTTTGCCTTTTGGGAGGGCAGTTGGGGTCAAGTAACTTGCCCAAGGTTACATGGCTAGTTTGTGTGTGTGTGTGTGTGTGTGTGTGTGTGTGTGTGTGTGTTAAGTGTCTGAGGCCAGAACTGAACTCAGGTTCTCTTGACTCCGGGGCCAGCGCTTTACTCACTGTACCACCTAGCCACCCCATACTAGTATTATTTATTGCCTGTAGAAGTAGTGCCTTCATCAGAAAATGGAAACCTAACACTTACTTCTATCCTGGCTTCTGGGTGCCATATCACCAAATGCCTGCTGGATGTCTCCACTTAGATGCCCTACAGGTCACCACAAACTCAATATCTCATGTAAAATTCATTTTTTCCCCTTGAAAATCCCACCTCCTTACTTTATTATTACTGTTGAGACAGCCACCAACTTTCTAATCAAGTTTCAACATCAAAGACATCCTTGATTCTCCCTCACCCTTTATGTCCAAACAATTAACAGCTCCTACCAATTATGTCTCCACTGTACCTTCACCTTTTTATTCACTCTATAAGTTGTCATCTTTGTTCAGGACCTGATCAACCCTCATCTGGAATATTATGGTAGCCTTCCAGATGTTCTCTTTGCCTCCTTTATCTCCTGTCTCTCATCCACCTTCTGTACATAAGCATAGCTCTGACCCTGTCTTTCAAGAAACTTTAGTGGTTCTCTACACCGATAGAATAAAACCCAAATATCACTAGCATACAAAACACTTTGCAATCTATCCAATATATCCTTTAGACTTTTTTTATATCACTTCACTTATAAGCTCCATGTTCCAAACAAATGTGTCTACTCTATAAGGGACACAGTAGATTCTATACTCAGTTTTGTTACTTTTACACAAGCATTTATCCAGTCCTAGAATACACTCCCTCCTTATCTCAACTTCATAGTAATCCTAGCTACCTTCAATGCTCAGTTCATGACACTTCCTAAGAGAGCCTTTCATGATTCCCTCTGGGATTAGTGCCTACCTCTCAAATTTTTTTTTAAATTTATTTTGCCATTTACTTATTGTTGTGTATGTTGTTTCTCCCTAATAAGCAGTAAGTTCCTTGAGGGCAGATATTTTAGGATGGTGAATTAAATTGCTAGGGCTATAATTAAGGTTTCTTTACCAACTTTTCACATTTAAGAGTAAATGTGGAAATATTCTCTAAAAATATTACCATGTGATAAATATTGCCTCTGTGTAAAGGAATATCAGAGCTCAAAGGGACTGATGGTTAAATTTTGGGCATTTAGAACTTGGAATTAAGTAAATGCTATAAATCAGTGCTTAGTTTATTATATTAATGGTCTAAACTTAAGAAAGTGATGGAGAAAATTGTAATTGTACAAATTAATCTTAAAAGTGTTGTCTTATGTGCCTCCAGAGAGCAAATTGCTAAATATTTGCCAGCATGTCCCTGCCTACATCTGTGTCACTAAAAGGCGAAAGTAAAACCCAACCCACTTCTCACATATTTTACAATGAGGCTTGGTGAGGGATATGAGTCATACTGACAGGCTTTCAGATGACTGATAAACATAGGAATTACCAAAACTGCTCAAATACCTTCAGATACTTCTAAATAATAAGCAAACTGGAATGCTTCTCTGTGTCTACTTCATTTCTGATCTTTATCCAACCTCTTGTTTTTTCTTTGACTAAATAATTGCATTGAGGAGAATATATCTGGAAAGTCTCATCACAAACCAGATAAAAGAGATATGTTCTAACATTTTCATAGCAGCATTATTTATAATTTTAAAAGTCCAGAAGAAATGCAAATTCCAAACCACAGGGAAATGGTTAAATTAATTGTAGGAGAGGATCAAAGACTAAAATGCAGCTCAGATCTAGGAGCATGAGGATGACAAGTGTGGCATTGATTGGGTCTTACCTTGGTAGCTGTGAAATCTTCCGGGTATCTTGAACAGGCTGCAGATGCTTCCAGTCCCACACACCCTCTAGGGATGGCCCATCCTCTTGACACTACCACAGCTTCTCCTCCCTTGGCTATGTCCTGCTGTGTGTCAGGCTTATCACAGGTTCCCAAAGTAGGGGAACCAGGAGCAGGGGAATAATGGTGGGGGGAGGTGGTAGTAACCTTGCGGGTGATGCAAATTTCAAAAAAAAAAAAAATAAACAGGGTTAAAGAAAGTTGATTTCCAGGAGCGGCTGAGTAATTTTTTTTTCAAAGGGGGCAGTAGGCCAAATAAGTTTGGGAACCTCTGCAAGTCTAGAGCCTTCCATTCTGTGGACTCAACAGATTTGTCTAAAATTCCATCTCTTGGCAGAGTTTCTGGTGAGCTTCTGCCTTCAACTCTGTGTGGGCGGGGGAGTTTTCTTGCTTTCCTTCTGTGACCCGAACTAGAGAAGGCACCCATTCCAGAGAGAGTTGGAGGGTTGTTTTTTTAAAGCAACTCCTCAAAATCATTTGCTGATCCTTTCCGTCTATTCATTGGGACTTTCTTGGAGTCCTTTTGCAGCCTGCGCCATTGTGATCATGTCTATTTTCTCAGGTTGTACCACATACTTTCCCCCACCAGTCTCAAGAAAAGGTTGCCCACCCACACCACAGATGGGGAGGATGACTCCTCTTTGGACCAAGTACAATTGCTTAGCTTCAATGCAGTTGCCAGGCCAGACTCCAAGAGTCACTTTGGATGTTACAAGCAAGCCTGATTTGGGACTTTTCTGTCCACACATATTCCAAAGCTGGGTCTAGGACATTTCCCTTGAATAATATAGAACTCTGGGCCCTGCCCCCCTTTTATAGGTCTGATGCTTATGCAGGCCACATACTATCAATTCTTTCCAGGAATTTGAGGGTCTTGGCCTGAGAAAATTCCCAAATTGGGCCTGGGATAGTGGTCTATAAGGAGAGAGGACCTAGCCCCAGCCCTGCCTTCAGCTGAAGTTTCTCTTTCTGCGGCAGCAGACCTAGCTTTTACTTTGAGCCCAGGTGAAGTTTCTCTTACTGATTTAAAAAAAAGTCTTTCCTTTCAAGGAGTCAATGAATTTTCCTCCCACATTAAGCTCTGTGGACTGGGAGTGGGCAGAGATGGATTCCCAGTGTTCTCTCTTTAGTCCACATTTTCAAGATTTTTGAATTATCAAATGAATTGGGTCCTTCCTGGATGGTCCCCCCAGATCTGGCCTTCTTATTACTTACTCTGCAGTCCCCCAATATGTCGATATTTCTTTTCAATATTCTTAGACTAGTTTTATTCCTACTCTTTGGCTCTACCCGAGGATCAGGAGGTCCAGGTGGATCTTGACACCCCCAACAAGCATCACATTTCAATCAAGTCAGCCCTTCTTTGGTTAAGACATTAACCAAATGATGATGAAAGTATTCCAAAAATCCATAGCACTAAAATAATACTAGTAGATCCACAGTATTATATCAAAACACTAGGAGGCAAGGTTTCAAACAATCAGCACTTAGCAAATAAACAATAAAGCAAGTGAGCCATTTAGTGAACTACTCATTGATATGAGTGGTATGCATTGATATGCACAGACTCATTGGAAGGCATTGACACTAACTATATGAATATACTAGAAATTAGTAAATAGGTAACAATAGCCAATAAATCAGAATCAATTGCATGTATATACATACACATATACATATATAGATATAATCTCATCAGCAAATACTTAATTCAATAAGTAGCAGCACCAGAATAGATGCTTGGCACTTAGGATTCTTTTATGAATGCAGAAGGTTGAACCTAAGGGTCCACCCATAGCAGAGTGATAAACATAATAGTGTTTTCTTGATCCATTGCTTAGTCTCATTTCTATGAGTGGAAATATATATATATATATATATATATATATATATATATATATATATATATATATAATCAGTAGCACTTTGACCTTTCTAAGGGGGATCACAGCAATCAAAGTAAGGCAGTGACTAATGGAGACAGATCAACAGAACAGGAGGGGTATTCATTTCTGTCTTTGGATTCTGAATGCCTACAACATTAAGAGCTTCGTAATTGTGAGATGAGTTCAATTATAGCAATGAAATAGCCATGATGATAACAATGATAGTTTGAAATTATTTGGTACTTTCAAGTTTTCAGGATTCTTATAAATATTATCTCATTATTGACTCACAACAGCCCTCCATTTTTCCAAATGATAAAACTATAACTGAGAACAATTAATTAAAATGGCCATTGTTACAAGCTAATGAAGCATCATAAATGGATTTTGCATCCCAATCTTCCTGTTGGAAAGTCCAATATACACTATTTCACACAAATAAATGACTCAGCCTTGTTATTTTGCATCACAAACCACCCCTACCAATCCTTACTGTACCTCACCCACAAGAAAAAAAATGGACTTAAATTTTTCTTTAAAAACTAAAGTGAATGTTGAGCTCAAATTGAAAAATACTGTTGTATGCAGAGATGAAATAGTTTTAATGTTTACTCTTTCTCTGCATAGTCAATTACAAATTTTGCTATTGGCAAGTTTTAGCATCTGTTTTAAAGATCCTGCTTTTCTACTTTGTGAACTTCATGAAAGTATGGCAAATTTGGCAGTTGCACTTGATGGCAAGAGTGCTCTGCATGTGAATTATGAATTATCAGTAAAAACTTTCATTATATTTCAAATTCACGCTGTTGTTCCAAATGTCACATCCAAGTGACAGAAGTAACAATGCTAACCATACTGAATAAAACCAGTAGGATATATAAAGTCTGTCAGCTGCTTTTACACACATTGATTTTTTTTTCTGAGGACAAGTTTTCAAATTCAGGAGAAGTAAGGCAGTTTCAGACATCAGAAAATAAATAGCAACTAATAGGACTGTCATGTTCTTGAATTGGATTTTTGTAGTTTTCCAAAGCAGTTATTTAAAAGAAATCATGTGTGCTATGATGGCAGTTATATCTTTTTTTTTCTTTAACAGTTGTGGTAAGTAGCATTATACTTTGGGAGCACTTCCTTTGTCCCATATGTCTGGCAATGAACTATTCTACATAAGAGTTGATTATAGTTTGTAGAAGATTTAACCATTTAAATGGAGGATTTTTTTTAAATAATTTGTTTTGAGGGCATGAAAATACAGAAATCCTCTATTTTGATGAATAAAAAGTAATGAATACAATACAAATTTCTTTGATTTTAAAGTTGTCATTATGATATCAGTTTCTCTACTTTTACCAACAGAATTACGGCTGAATAGATAGGCAAGGCTATTCCAAATATTCTCAGAGGGAGAATTGAATGACAGAATTAAGGAAGTAGCTAAGGAATAACTATTTAAGAAGTCATCGTGCTTGTCATTTCCATTCACTTTTTGCTGTTCACTTTTTAAAATTTTGTCTTCGAAATTCTATCTTTCAGCATTATGTTTAACTTTGCTGGGTATGATATTTTCAGTCAGAATCCCAGTTCTTTAACTCTTTGATATATAGTCTTCCAAAACCTGCAGTCCTTTAATATCTCTGCTGTTAGGTCTTAAGTGATTCAAATTGTGGCACTATTATATTTAAATTGATTTTTTTCTTGTTGTTCTTAATATTTTCCCTTGAGCTTGGGGTTCTGGAATTTGACTATAACATTTCTATGAATTTTCCTCATAGGATCTCTTTCAAGTGGTGATGGATAGATTTTTTTCTATTTCTACTTTACACCTCCTTCTAATACTTCAGGATTATTTTCTTTCATTACTTTTTGTATTATTGTATCAAGATTATTTTTTTATTATAGCTTTAAGGTAGTCATATTATTCTAATGTTTTCTCTTCTTGATCTCTTCTACAAATCAGTTGTTTTTCTTATAAGATGTGCCACTTTCTCTTGTATTTTTTTATTCTTTATATTTTGTTTTATTTCTTTATCTCATAACTTTGCTGCCTTATTGCCCAATTCTAATTTTCATGAAATCATTTAATTTATTAAGATTCTGAATTTTCCTTTCTAATTGGTTGACTGTCTTTTCCTAATCTTGTTTTTTTTGTATTGTTCCTTTTTTTCTTTCTTTCTTCTCCTTGTTTAAAAAGTTTTTCCTCAATCTCTTTCATTTGATTTTTATGGTCTTTTTTTAAAGTTCTTCTATAAATTCTTTTTGGGCAGGTAATTTGACATTACTCTTCGGGTTAAGAGAGGGGTTTTTTTGCTTCAATATCTTCCTCTGAAGATGAACCCTGCTCTTTATTTCCAGGATAATTTTCTATGATCATATTCTTTCTCCCTTGCCTGTGCATTTTTTTGTGGTAACAGCTCAATTTTTGTAATCACCTCTTGTCCTGGGGAATAGAGGATGTTGTCTTTGGCCTCAGATGCTCTTCAGTTCTCCCTTCTGACCTTGAAATCAAAGCAAAACCTCCAGCCTCCTTAAGTGCCCACTTCTAGTTGGGTCCCACCCCACCCACTGCTTCTGCACTCACCTGGCATGTGCTGGTTCCTTCTCAATGTAGCATAGCTTGGTCTGGTATTTCTTGTCAGCAGAGATTCCCTCGATCTTCCAGGGCTCAGATGCCCATTTCTCCTCACTGTCACAGGGGTAAAAGTTCCTGTGACTGGGGCCAAGGCAGTCTCCCAACCCAACTAACTCCAGGGCATGCCACTTGATGTTTAAACAGACCCTAGCCTGGAGATGTTTACTCTTCACAGGAACCAAACTTCATCCTAATATTTTTCTTCAGATTTTCTGCCATTGTCCCAGAAGGACCCCTGTTGTGCCCTTATAATTTATTTTTAATCATACTTTGTTCACTCTGAGGCACTATTTTATCTCTTTTGTGGGGGAAATCTTGAGAGTTTGGAAGTTTCTGACTTAGTCTGCCCCATCCACCATGTTGTTGCACTAGCAAAGAAGAAAACAAGAAATCCATGTTAATTTTAAGTTCTATTCAATAACCAGGTAGAAAAATGAAGAGAGGTTCTTTTCAAATACTATATGTCAAAGTCCATTATGTAAAAATATTTGCTCTAAAGTCAGAAAACTTTAGAAAGGTACAAGTGACCCACAAGGATTTCCAACCTCCAAGTTTTTTTTATTCACATTTGAACAGAATTAACAGTGTCAATAATGTGCTAGGTGATCGAGGTTTAGTGTTTCCAAGGTAGAGAATAAAATATTTCAGAATAAAATAGCTAAAATTATTCATTACAAAATCAGCTATATATTTATTTCAACTTAATATAAGTAAAAATCATCAAACCAAAGCAGTTACATTAGACTTCAAATTTTGCTTTGGCATCAGATATAATCAATGCCAATTGCTCTTCAAGCTAATCATCCCTACCTGTTTTGATTCAACAAACTCAAATTTAACAAATGTTTATTAACCAGTTGCTATGCATGGAGCAATCCACTAAATTGCTTACTATACTGTAATTAAGAGTATGTTTATTTCATCCACAGAGTTCATATTCTAATATGTATGTCTTTCCATATTTTTGCTTTGAGAACACAGGTGGGGATTAATTTTCAGGTCTCCATGTCCCATTTAAGAATAACAATCTTCCCCCTCTACCATAAAAGTCTAGGATGGAACCATATGCCACCACTGACTTTTGGTGTCCCACTTTCTTTCCCCATTTCAGTCCTTCCTCTTGCCTCCTCACTTGTTGTTCTGTAAGACCTCTTCTTAGTGAGAGACTATAGAAGTAATATTCCTTTAGTTTTTTTTTAATTCAATTATATTTTATTTTCAAATTTTTATTCTCTTCCTCCCATTTTCCCATCACACCCTGGAGAAATCAAGAAAGACAAAAAACATTACAAACATGTTTAGTTAAGCAAAATAAATTTGAAAATAGTCATATCCTCCCTCATAAAACATGCTTTAATCTTCACTCCATCCATCACTCCTCTGTCTAGGGATGGGATGATTCATCGTGAGTCCTCTGGAATTGTGGTTGGTCATTGTGTTGACCAGAGTTCCTAAATCTTCCACAGTCATTTATTTCTTATAAACTATCTTCTTCATTTATAACAGTAAAATATCCCATAACATTCCTATATCACAATTTGTTCTGCCATGACCCAATTGATGAGCACTACTCCCTTAGTTTCCACTTTTTCCCACCACCAAAAAGAACTGCTATAAATATTTTTTACACATACTTTTCCTCTTTATTTAATTTCTCTAGGGTATATTCTTAGTAAAATTTCAGAATGATTAAACAAATTAAAATTTCATTGGTGTACATGTTTTCCCTAAGTCCTTCAAAAATTTGGCCTTTTTTAATAAGCTTTTTCATTTTGATGATTGTGAGGTTGTGCCTCAAAATCACTTTAATTTACATTTCTCTATTAGCAATTTAGAAGTTTATATAAATTTGATGGTTTCTATTTCTTCTTCTAACATATTATATATTCATATACTTTGACCATTTATCAGTTGGGGATTGAATTTTTTATTTCAATTAATTTCCATTATGTCCTTTATCAAAGAAACTTAGCAACAATGATTTTTCCCCAGTTTCCTTATCTTCTAATTTTATATGAGTAAGCATTTCTTGTTCACTATTTAAAATTTTTTTTCTAATAAAAAATTGTCCATTTTACCCACTTTGTACCTTTCTATCTCATATTTATCCTCAGATCTGACACCTGTCTTCCTTCCACGTTCCTCTAATTTTCTTCGATGGCACCTTTATATCTAATCCATTTGAAGTTTGTATTAGTATATGATGTGTGATGCTGGTCTATGACTAGTTTCTGCCAGCCTGCTTTCCAGTTTTCCCTATAGTTTTTGTCAAATAGTAACTTCTTGTTCTAATAGCTAGGATAATTAAGTTAACAACAATGAATCTACTGTGCTTGTTTGTTTAGTGTATACCTAATTTACTCCACTGATCAACTTTTCTATTTCTTACCCAGTAACAAATTGTTTTGATAATTATAGCTTAGTAGTACAATTTGATATCTGGTACTATTAGTACTGGTATTCGATATCTGGTACTTCCTTTCCATTTTTAAAAATTATTTATCTTGATGTTCTTGTCCTTTTCTTCCCCCAGACAACTTCTTTGATTATTTTTCCTAGTACAATAAAGAAATCCTTTGTTAATCTGATTATAATGGCACTGAAAAACTAAATTAACTTAAATAGTATTATCATTTTTACTATATTAAGTTTATCCATAAACAGTTAATATTTCTCCAATTATTAAGATCTATGTTTGTATAATGAATACTTTATAATTCCATTCATGCAGTTCCTTTCTGTGTTGACAGATAGACTACAAAATATTTTATACAGTCCATAATTATTTTAAATGGAATTTCTCTTTTTATCTCTTACTACTGGATTTTATTAGTAATACTATATATGGAAATGCTGATGGTTGGTGTGACTTTATTTTATATTCTGAAACTTGGATGAAATTGTTCATTATATATTTCAACACCTTAATACTATTGCAAAAAGTGATTGTTTTGTTTCCTCTTTTCTATACTCACTCTTTTAATTTCTTATCATTGCTATAACTACCATTTCTAACACTTTGTTAAATAATATTGCTGTTGTTGTTTATGGTGATGATGAACATCTTTGTTTTATCTCTGATCCTATTTAAAAGGCACCTAGCTTGTCCCCATTACAAATAATGCTTATTCTTGGTTTTAGATAGATCCTGCCTATCATTTTATGGAAAGCTTTATTTTATTCCTATGCTCCCTAGCAGTTTTTAAACAGTAATTGGCGATGTATTTTGCAAAAAGCTTGTTTATTCATATATTAATATAATTGCAGGGTTTCAATTCTTTTGTTATTAATATAATCCATTATTTTTAAAGTTTTCTTAATAGTTATCACCTATGAATTGCTGGCATAAATATATCCTGATTATAGAGTATAATCATTGTGATATGTTGCTGTAATATTCTTGATAATATTTTATTTATGATTTTGCATCAGTATTCATTACAGATTCTGGTCTATAATTATTATTCTCTGTTTCGACTCCCCCAACTTCAGTATCAAGATATTATTTGTGTAATTGAAAGAATTTCATATTACCCTTACTTTTCTAATTTATTCCCCTATGATCATTTGTAGTTTACATTTTTATATTTCTCTTGACTCTTGTATTGATGTGTCAAAGTCTTTACATAGCTCTGGTCTTTTCATCAGGATTGCTTGGAAGTCCTTTATTTCATTAAAATCTATACCACCACTCCTCCCATGAAATTATATTCAGTTTTGCTGGATAATTTATTCTTGGTGGTAAACCTACATCTTTTCTGGAATAGCATATGTAAAGCCTTCTTCTTCTTTGTAACTTTGACTGTTAAATCATGTGTGATCCTGACTATGACTCCTCAATACTTGATTTCTTTTTTGTGGCTTCTTGAAATTCCTTTTTTTTTTGTTCTGGGAGCTCTGGATTTTGACTATAATATTCCTTGGAATTTTCATTTGGAGGTATTTTCCAGATGACAGATAATTCTTTCTATTTTGACTAAGCCCTTTAGTTCTCTTTTTTTTAACTATTTGTATCTATTTTGTTTAATATTTCCAAATTTATTTTGTTTAATATTTCCAAATTACATGTAAAAAATTAACAATCCTTTTTAAATTTATGAGTTCCAAATTATTTCCCTCCCACAAACCCTTGCCTCCTCCTTGAGAAGTCAATGAGAAGGCAAGATATTAGATTTTTATTATACATGTGAGGCCATGCAAAACGTATTTCTATATTAGCCATGCAGCAAAAGAAAACATCAAAAAAGATTTTTAAGTATGCTTCAATCTTATTCAGAGTTCATCAGTTCTCTCTCTGTCTCTCTCTGTCTCTGTCTCTCTCTTTCTTTCTCTCTCTCCCTCTTTCACTTCCTCCCTCCCTCCCTTCCTACCTTTCTCCCCCCCCCCTCCCTCTCTCAGTGGATAGAATTTTTCACCATGGTTTCTTTGGAATTGTCTTGGATCATTTTCTTGATCACTCTTAAAATATTGCTGTTATTGCATACAATGTTCTTCTGGTTCTGATCACTTTGCTTTGCAGCAATTCATATAAGTTTTTCTGAATCTATGGTGCTCATTATTTCTTATCACACAATAGCATTCCATAACAATTGTATCAATTTGTTTATTAGTTTCCCAATGGATATATATCACTTTAATTTCCAAATCTTTGCCACGAAAAAAAGAGTATTTATACATATATTTTGTACAGACAGGTCCATTCCCCTTTTTAAAATCTTTGTAATACAGCCCTAGTAGAGGTATTGCTGGGTCAAAAGGTATTCAAAGTTTGATGGCCCTTTGAGTATAATTCCAAATTGTTCTCCAGAATGGTTGTACCAGTTTACAACTCTACCAACAATTCATTGGTTTCCTGATTTTTCCACATCCCCTCCAGCATTTGTCATTTTCCTTTTCTATTATGTTAGCCAATCTGATCGGTATAAAGTTGTACATCAGACTTTTTAAAAACTTGTATCCCTTTAATCATAAGTGATTGGGTAATTTTTATAACACTATTGATAGGTTTGATTTCTTCTTCTTTACCATTTTTTTCATATAGTTTATATAGTATTAAGATTAATAGCTCTTAAAATGTTTAGTAGAATTTACTCATGAATCTATCTGATTGGTCAAGAAGTTTTCTTTTCCCCTTTAGGGAGATCATTGATGGTTTGTTCAATTTCTTTTTCTAAGATGGGATTATTTAAGTATCCTATTTCCTGTTCTACTAATCTGAGTCATTTATACTTTTGGAAATATTTTTTTCACTTCACCATTATTGTCACTTTTAATGCCATATAATTTGGCAAAATAACTCCTAATAATTAATTTCATCTTCATTGTTGATGCATTTACATTTTTCATATTTGATACTAGTAATTTGGTTTCCTTCTTTTTAAATCATATTAACTATGTTTAATCTACCTCATTGTATTTTTTTTTCATAAAACCAGTTTCTAGTTTTATTTATTAGTTCAATAGGGTTTTTTCTTTCAATTTTATTCATCTCTACTTTGATTTTCAGGGCTTCCATTTTGGTTTTTAATTGGAGATTTTTTTTTTTTAGTTGTATGCCCATTTCATTGATCTGCTCATTTTCTATTTTTTTAAATGTTAGTGTTTAAAGATATTAACTTTCCCCTAAATCCTACTTTGATACATCCTACAAATTTTGGTATGTTGTTTCATTCTCTTTATTGAAATTATTGTATCTATGATTTCTTCTTTGGCCCACTTATTCTTTAGGATTAGATTAGTTTTCAATTAACTTTTAATCTATGGCTCCATAGTCCTTTATTATATGCAATTTTACTTCATATTAGTCTGAAAATAGTACATTTAATATTTCTGCTCTTCTGCATTTGGTTGTGAGGCATTTTCTTTTGTTACATGGTTAATATTTGAGAAGGTGCTATATACAATGGAGAAAATAGTATACTCCTCTCTATTTCTATTTAATACTCTCCAAAAGTCTATCATATCTAACTTTTCTAAGATTTGTTTTTCATTTCCTTTACTTCTTTCATATTTCTTTTGTGGCTAGATTTATCTAACTGTGAGAGAGGAAAGTTGAGGTCTCCCACTAGTTTTGCTTTGCTGTTTATTCACTCCTATAATTCATTTAAAATTTTATTTAAGAATTTGGGTGATATGTGATTTGTTGTATATATGTATAGTACTGATATTATTTCATTGTCTCTTGTTCCCTGCCTATCCTATTAATTGGGTCTATTTTTGCTTTTTCATTTTCTGAGATAGTGGTGGCCACCACTACCTATTTTGTATCTACTGAAGCATAATAGATTCTGTTCCAGATTTTTATTTTAACCCTTGTGTGTCTCTCTGTTTCCAGTGTGTTTCTTATAAAAAAAAACATAGTATTCAGTTCTGGTTTCTAATCCTTCTTCAATTTCTGTTTTGTGGGTGAATTCATCACATTCACATTCACAATTATGATGATGGTCATGTACTTCTCTTCATCCCATTTTCTTTTCTTAATTATTTTCTTCCTCCTTTTGTCTTACTCTAAAGTCTATTTTGCATCTCACCACTTCCTTCTTTTAAATGCATTTTATCACCCCTTTTTTCTTATCCCATTCCCTTCCTATTTCTCTGTCAGGTAAGACAGATTTCTATTACCAATTGAGTATACACACACACACATATACATACATATGTGTGTGTGTGTGTAGGTATATTTCCCTTTTTGAACCAAAGCAGATGTGAGTGAGGTTCAAGTGTTGCCTGCCCAACACCCTCTCCACCATTTTTCCCTCCAATGTAAAAGCTCTTCCTTCTTGCCTTTTTTTGCATGAGATAATTTTTCTCATTCTTCTTTGCCCTTCCCCCTTCTCCCAGGACATTCCTCTTTATTGCCTATTCTTTTTTTTTTTTTTTACAATATCACAACTTTATTGACTCACTCCTGCCCCTCTTTTTTATGTAGAATCTTTCTTACTGATCTAATAATGATAACAATCTTAGATCTCTCCATATAATTTCTCTTCCATATTAAAAAAAAACATTTATATATTTCTCTTGAGTCTTTTATGCAAAAGTCATGTTCTATTTAGCTATGGTCTTTTCATCAGAATGAATGATGGTCCTCTGCTCCTTTAATGCAGCAACTGCTAAATTTTATGCCACCTGACTATGACCTCATGGTATTTTGATGGTTTCTTTCTTACTGCTTGAATTATTTTCTCTCTAACCTGAGAGCTTTGTACTTTGGCTATATTATTCCAAGGAGTTTTCATTCAGAAATATCTTTCAGGTAGTGACTGATAAATTCTTTCAATTTCTATTTTACCCTCTTCTTTTAGGATATTGTACAGCTTTCCTTGGTAATTTCTTGAAATATAATGTCTAGGCTTTTTCTTTGATCATGGCTTTCAGATAATCCAATAATTCTTAAATTACCACTTCCCAATTTTCTATGTCAATTACTTGCTACTATTGAGATATATTATATTTTCTTCTATTTTTTCATTAATTTGATTTCTTTGGTTATTTCTTGATCTCTCATAGAGTTATTAGCCCAGTTCTAATTTTTCAAGTAATTATTTTCTTCAGTGAGCTTTTATGCCTCTTTTCCCATTTGGCCTATTCTATTTTTTAAAATGTTGTTTTCTTCAGTATTTTTGTGCTTCTTTTCCAAAGCTCTTAATTGTTTTTTCATATTTTTTTGGTATCACTATCATTTCTCTCCCCACTTACCACTCTTAATTGATTTTGAAAATTATATTTAGCTCTTCCAGAAATTCTTTTTGGGCTTATGTCAGATTTCCTTTTTTTTATTTTGAGGGTTTGTTTATAGCTATTTTGACTTCATTGGCTTTTTCTAAGGTTATATCTTTTTCTTCCCTGTCACCATAGTAATTTTTTGTAGTCAGGTTCTTTTTGTGTGTCATTATTGTTTCCTCATTTTTCTACCCTATTTCTTGATTTGGAACTTCATATTAATGTTGGCTTCTCTTCCTGATGTGGGAGAGAGGGAGAGACTCTGTCTCAACTTTGTTTTGTTTTGTTTTGTTTTTACATTGCTATTTTCAGAGCTAGGTCTGGAGGTTTTGAAGTTTTCAGTGCTTTGCAAATGATATGATTTGGGAAGAGGTGTGGTCACTGCTTTCTTGGTTTGCACTCTGGTCCTTATCCAGGAAGGACTCTGATCCCTTTAGATCAGAATCAAAATGACAATTGGTGTAAAGATATTTCTGGGTAAAGATACTAAAGTGGTTTGCCATTTCCTTCTCCAGCTC
>NW_027185887.1:4566672-4587515 GCF_028583685.1 Petaurus breviceps papuanus | reverse complement strand
TGAACTCTTTCTATACTAATAAAGAGGAATAATGGTGCTGGCAGTCACTAATATGCCTGAAGGCTTTCTTCACTGAAACAGCTAAGTCTGGATCCTTGAGAAAAGAAATAACAATGAGTAAAGGAGCTGAGTCTTTGTGAAAGGTAGAGAAGGTGAAGTCAGTATATTTTTTTCCCCAGCACCTTTGGATGCTTGCCTTCTAATTTCTTGCCTTGCATTCACTGAAATAATGGATTTCAGGGTCTTACAGTAGCCCAGGATTTCTCAGACACATGAAGACAAAAAGCTGAGCAGCTTTTCACCAAGTACAGAATTAGAAAAAAAAAAAATCTTGATAATTCAGGCAAAAAAAAATACAATCAAAGTCCTTTTCTGATTTTTTTTCATCTTCCTGAACACTGAAGACAGGGATTCTGTGGAAGAGGGCCACCAATGGACTTACCATTGAAAAAAATGAAAACTCATAAATTAGAGAGATTCTTTTTTAAAAAGCTTCCATGTTGCTTTTTTTTTTCTTTTTGGAGGGCAATTGGGGTTAAGTAACTTGCCCAAGGTTACATGGCTAGTTTTTTTGGTGTGTGTGTTAAGTGACTGAGGCCGAATCCTAATTCAAGTCCTTCTGACTCCAGGGCCAGCACTCTACTCACTGAACCACCTAGCCACCCCAACTTCCATGTTGCTTTTTAACAAACTTGTTTGATTTTTTCTCTTGATAAGTTTTGATACATCAATCACTTCCCAACAAATAAAACCTCCCCAGCCATAACACTGTTAATTGAAAAAAAAATTTAAGCACCAAATACAGTGCCAATGTACATAGATTTCACTTTCTAAAATTTATTGTTTGTTAACAAAAAGGATAGGTACTTTAACTGTTATTATTTGGAAACACCATTGTCTACTGTATTTGACCTGAGTTTTGTTATTACTTAGTGTTGTCTGCAGTTGCATTATTGAGACCATCATGTTTATTTCTCCTTTATTTCTACCTTCTCCACATTGCATCAATTCATGCAGAATTTCTCAAATTTCTTTATATTCCTAGGAGTTGCTATTACTTACTATGCTATTACTTTAGCATATATACCACAATTTGTTTCATCATCTCCCAGTCATTGAGCACATGATTTGTTTCTAGCATTTTGCTATTAAAATAATGCTGCTATAGTTTAATATCCTTATCCATATAATGTATATATATAAATATAATATTTATATATACATGCCATATATAATAAATACAAATCTAGTTTTATACTTATACATATACTATCTCTCATTATAGCCATGCAGCCAAAAAATTGGTTCATAAACCAAATTGGATTGATATCATGGATGCAAAGATGGCTTAATACATACACATACACATTGTGTATATATACAGTATGCATGTATGCGCATGGGTGTGGGTGTAGTCAATTTTTAGGCCTATTCTTCATGACCCCTTTTGGGGTTTCTTGGAAATAATACTGGAGTGGTTTGTCATTTCCTTCTCTGGTTCATTTTGCAGCTCAGGAAAAACAGATTTAAGTTATTTGCCAAGGATCACACAGCTAGTAAGTGTCTGAGGCCAGATTTTAACTGTCTTCCTAATTCCCTGCCCAAAACTCTAGCTGTTGTGTGTGTAGCAGGGGCTGGGGGTGGTGGTGGGGTAGACAGGTCCTTTTTCAAATTTACCTCTTTGACTGCATAAGATAAATAATGTGGTCGATAACAAAGGATTTAAAAACAAATTTAATTGGTATGTTTTATTTTTACATGGCCTATATTTCTGATTGTATTTATCTTCTCCCCTCTACCACCTCCCCAAAGTGCTATCTGATATAACAAAGTTTTGTTTTAAACTTAATTAATTTATTTTGCTTGATTATGACTATTTGTTACTAGGAATTTGTTTCTCTTTTACCTTTTTTCCACTATGGGCTGAAAGGGAGAGAAAACAAATTTCTGTTAATTTTAAAAATTAAAGAGAGAAGGGAAAACAGTGCTTACTCTTTCATATGAGGTCAATATTGTTTGCTTTACTTTATTGTTTTGCTTTATTACAAAAGACCTCTCACCCAGTGGTAGTCATTTGTAATATGTTTGTAATGTAAATATAAAATACAATAAAACTTTAAAAGAAAATAAAGAATAGGAAGAAGAGGGGGAAAGCAGCAAGATGGTCAATACATTTTAAAAATCTGACAATATAGAGAGCCATGGGCTTTGAATAAAGAAAGCCTGAGTTTAAATCTGGTCTTAGACAATTACTGTGTCTCTACTTACTTAGCTGTGCAACCAATCAAGTCAATTTATCCTTTTTTGACTCAGTTTCCTTATCTGTTAAATGAGGATTATAATAATACCTACCTCCTAGGTTTATTGTGAGGATTAAAAGAAATAACATTTCTAAAGCACTTAGCAAACTTTCAAGGACTATATAAATGCTGTTATTATTACCATGAAAAAATCTAAATACCCAAATTAACAAAACACAAATAAAGACTTTAAGCAAACTCAGAAACTGAAATTGAGTGAAGCAAAAGGAAACTGTCCAGGAAGAAATTAAAAAAAAAAAAAACAATCTAGACAAATTTCCAGAAGAAATAATTATTACCTATATAATACAAATTATTCTGAATCATTCAGAAAGAAAAGTCTACCCAATTTCTTTGATGAAAAGATACCATTCTTTACTTAAAATGGAGATGGATAAATCAAGGAAAGATAATTATAGACCAATAATATTCATGTCACTGCAAATATTTTAAATCAAATCCTAACAAAAAGAATATAGGCTGCTACTTGATATAGTGCATGGAGTGACCTGAATTCAAATCCTACCTCAGATATTAACTATATGACCTTTGGCGATTCATTTAATCTGATTGCTCAGTTTCTTTACCTGTAAAATAGGGATAGCAATAGCACCTACCTCCTAGCTTTGTCATGAGAATAAAATGATATATTGGTAAAGGGTTTTGTTAACCTTGAAGTTATATATAAATACTAGCTCTGTCCAAATTGGATTGATATTATGGATTCGAGGATGATTCAACATTAGAATATCACCTTTCATAGTTATCATTGCAACACTAAAAGCAACCAAACCATGTTGTCATTTAAGGAGATACAGAAAAAAGTCTTAATAAAAATATATTACTAATTTTTGCAACAAAAAAGAAGTATAGGTATAAAATATTCCATTACATCCATGTGCCATAATTGGTTATTATACTTTAAGAAACGACCAATATTAGCAACTCAGAGTAGATGGAGCCAGGAGAATAACAGACATAATGACTAAAGCAGTATAAATAGAAAGAACGATAAAATAAAACCAAACTCTACCAAAATATAATGATCAAAATTGGCCCTAGAAAATAAATGATGAAATGTACCTCAGTGTTCTCTTTGGAGAGGAGCTATTGTAGTGGAATGTTGCTTACATTGTTTAAGGCAACCAAATCATGTTGTAATTTAAGGAGATATAGAAAAAGTCTTAATTAAATATATTGCTAATTTTTGCAAAAAAAAGAAGCATAGGTATAAAAGGAAAATTTAAAAAGATTATGAAAAAGTATATAACAAATATTAAGATCTAGGATTATTTTTAAAAGGAATAACAGGTTTTCATGAAATAAAAAATTAAAATAAGGATGTCTCCTCTGCCCACTATTGTTTGACAACATTTGAAATGCTATTGATAGTAATTGACAAAAGTTATTAAATAAAAAAACTATTAGAAAAGTGAAGCCAAAATTATCCATATTTTAAAGGATATTATAATATGCTAAGAAAATCCCAGAGAATAAGATTTTTTAAAAAGAGAGAACTAATAGCTTCAGTAAAGTAGCAGGCCACTTAACCCTGTTTGCCTCAGTTTCCTCATCTATAAGAGGAGCTACAGAAGAAAATTTCAAACAATTCTAGTAATTTTACCAAGAAAGCCTTAAATGGGATCATGAAGAATCAGTCATGACTAAAACAACTGAACAACAGTAACAAAAGAAAAGTGTCAGAACACAAAATAAATCCATAAAAATCAAAGTATCTATGTAACAATACAAATATACTACAGGAAATAATAGATACATCATTCAAAATACCTACAAACTGCTTAAAATATCTTACAGTGAATTCTTTAAGACACACAAAATTATAAAACACTCTTCAAAGAAATAGATTGCATTTCTAAATAAATAATTATATCACTAAAAAAGATAGTTTTTTACCATTGAAAAGTTTTTACCCCAAGCAAAACAAGATAAGAAGAGAAACTGTCAACTGGCAAGAAAATGTTTGCATTAAATATCTTTGATAAAACTCTGATATCAACATGTCAGTTCAAATATTTAAGGCCAAACATCACTCCCCAATAGACAAAGTAAAAAAAAATATGGGAAAACATAAAACAGTGTTCAAGAACTATTAACAACCACTTGTAGATCATCCAAAGTTTAAAATAAGGGAAACTCAAATTAAAAGAACTTTTTTTCATCTCATTCATGGTAAAATCACAAAGATTTTTAAAAGGTAGAAATAAACAATGTGGAAGAGACTATAGATAGCCAAACTAATGTACTGTTGTTAACGCTATAAAATAGTCCATACTGGAAAATAAATTGAAATTTCACAAAAAAAAAAAGCTGACAAAATGTTCATATACTTTGGCTTAGAATTTCCCTAATTTCATGTACTAGGAAGGAGTTCAATGCCAAAAAAAGTACAAAACATATAAGCTATTAATGTGGTTAATTTTAGTCATTTTTAATTTCTTATTTACTTTTATTTTATTTTTCTTTGTTATTAGAAAAGGCTTACTGTGTAGGGGAAATGAATAGTATTTTCAAAAATAACTGATGGGGAAATACATTGTCTTTAAAAATATATAATGTCATTCCATTGGTTATAACTTTTCTTTATAAACTTGACTAATGTGAAGGGATATGTAGAACCTATATTGGATTGCATGCTGTCATGGTGGGGGGAAGAGGAGAGAAAATCTGGAACTCAAAAACTTATGGAACTGTATGTTGTAAGCCAACAGTAAATACATTTGAAAAAAATATGTAATAGCAAAAAATTTCATGTCAAGCCTACTTCCCTACTATAGGGCCCAGGACTCCAGATGTAGGGTATCCTAACTCTCAAAATTTCTCAGCTTTATACACACTGGGTCTACATAAAAACAGAAGCAATTACACTTCAAATAAACCACAAGTACCCTAATTGTTACCTTGATTTATATTGCCTTATTATAAGTCCTCAAGGCTTCTCTTATCTATAATGGCTAGACAAAAAGCATTTCTTTCTCTTTTGGCAAGTAGTAGTCTAGAGATAAAACCACTTAGGAAGGAAGTGACTAAGGAATTGTTCCTTATCATTCCCTGGAAGCTTAAATCTTCTCTGGGTGCTCCCCACCCAAGCATTCCCTGGTTGGTAATGGAACCATAAAGAATGACTGACTTAAGCAGATGCTTAAAGAAACAGGGTAGCAATTAAAAACAAGAAAGGAGTAGCCCCTTATTCAAAAGTTACCCTTAAAGAAAAATCTCATATGAAGAGTTTTCTCCAGTGCTTGCATGACCCTGGTTTCAGGAAGGATCTCTGTGAATTGCAGGCCAATTTGTGGCTATTTTGCCTCCTAAATTGTGTTGAATATAAACCTCACTTCATAAACAAAATGGAAGGTACATCTTCATGGCTCCCATGAGATCTGAAAACATGAAGCTTTTGAATGACAGTTCCACAGGAACTCAACTGTGTTGTTGGCGGTGTTTTAAAAAGAAATGTTGACCTTTCACTGAGACAAAAAATGCTCAAAAGTTAATCAAATTTTTTCCCTACCTCACAAAGAATATAATTGTAGATATGCAACCCACATAAGAAAGAGGGGGAAAAAGTGACAGTTCAATAGGAATAATCATTGACTACTTTGCCATGATATCTTGAATAAAAACAAGTCAACCTGCTCCAAGTTGTTTGGTGTTTTATCAGGTCTAAATTCTTTAGATCTGTTCAGAATCCACACATTGACACAGTATTTTGGCTTGACGCTTTCAGAGATAAATCTCCTAGTTCTTCAAATATGAAAACTTAGTGGGTATTCTCAGTGCAGAACCAAAAAAACCCTTCCCTTTCTGGCCTGTGACTTACTTCCATCACCAGAAATTCCAGGCATATGAATGTAACTCCTTATCAGCAAGTAAAATGATAGAAGGTATAGCTTCTCTCAGCTAGAAGCAGACTAAAGGATGATGCGAGGTAAAAACCAATTGGAATCTTTGAGACCTGAAAAGAAGATAAAGGGTGGAGGAAAGATATGTAGACAGGCCAATCAATCTCAAGGGAAGGCCACTGACTACTATGCCAAACAATATAGTTGGAAGCTTGTCTGACTCACTCTCCTACTTAAGGAGTAACCTGACTTAACAGATTACTACTACACAGGGAGTAGGCAAATATATCCCTTCTCTACTTCCTCTTCCTCTGCCTGATTAACTGGTGAACTCACTTCAATTGTGTTTCTTATTGACATAGATAGTGTCCAAGGATTTGTTGAGAGCTACCAGTCAAGACATTTTATCCAAGACATTTTAATATCCTAGATTGTAGTCCCATGGCACACAAAAACCAATGAGACCCAACCAACATTTTCATTAACCTTTGATAGGTTTTAATTACAAAACAGGAGGGATAGATATGACAGAATGATGAATACAACGGAATTTTGAAGGTAAATCAGGGGAAGATCTATATCAGGTAAAAATAATGAACTGATCAACAAATACTAGGGTAGGGTGGGAAACCTATAGCCTCCAGGACACACATGGCCCTCTGGGTCCTCATGTGCAGCCCTTTGACTGAATCCAAACTTTTGTGAAGTGTCCATTGTGAAGCTTAGAGTCATTCAAATAGTCACACTTGAGGACCTAGAGGGCCTCATGTGGTCTCAAGGGTGCAGGTTCCCCACTCCTGTGCTTGGGAGTTTAACTGGAATTTTCAGACTAATCATTAATAGTATCATAATAGCTAGTGGCAGAAAATGTTCATCATAAGTAAATTGGGTTAATAAAGCTGAACCAAAAATTATTCTGACATTAACCAGTTAATCACCTAAGCTAAATTTTGATATCTCAGTTAAATTCTATAAATTTTAGCTAGTTATATAACTCACTTTATCAAGCAGATGACAATGTCAAAATTCTTATGACATCATTGTTTATTTGCTGTTCTGTGGACTGTACTTTTATAATGGATTGTGTTGGCAGATAAAGATAAAATTATTTTTTATTTATCCTGAGTGAGTGCTTGCTATAAGTGGATACAGTGGGGAAGAACAAAGGGGGAACCACTGGATAAATAGCTCTAGACTTAGCCAGACTATACTATTCTCTCTCCCTGTCTCTATCTCTCTTTATCTCTATTTCTATCTCTCTGTCTCTCTCTTTCTCTGTCTCTGTCTCCTCTTTCTCCCTCCTCCCCCAACTCTTGCCTTCATATCTGAATATTTTCACCATTGTTTGTGCTTTAAAGTTTCCCCCTCTCCAGTTATCCTGATCTATATCTGATTACTGGACCCACTTGGCTCCAGTGAGAAAGTAAGGCTGGCAACTTGGCACAGCTGTCCCTCACTCTAATCCAATTCATTTGCATGTCATGGCATCACCTCAATATGATGTTGTGATCGTCTTCAAGAATGAAGGACCAACAAGAACAGGAGTCTATAGTAGTTGAAGAAAGATCCCAATTCTCAAGGGACTGAGGCTACCTCTACAGATAGCAATGTTTAGTTTGGAAAAGTAGCCCACATCCACTGAACAGTTGGGAGAAGTGAATAATAACACATTTGACTCTCCCCTCCCTCAACCTCCTAAAACTTGTTAGCATTTCCCTCCATCTTGCTACCTAGTAGATTTCACTATCTTAACGCATAGGTGAGAAGGAAGGAATAAGCATTTATGTATTGCCTACTATGTGGAAGACACTATGGTAAGCACTTTATAAATATTATATCTTTGGTCCAAAAAACAATCCTGTGAGGTAGGTGCTGTTCTTATTCCCATTTTACATTTGAGGAAACTGAGGCAGAGGTTAAATGACTTACCCGGGGTCACATAGGTTGTTTCTGAGGCCAGATTTGAACTCTTGTTTTTCAGAACTGAATGTCTCACAAGCAGCTTAATCAGAGCAGAGTACTATTTCTTCTTTTATTCCTGACACTATTTTTCTGATAATGTGTCAAAAGATTGCATCACAGTTAGGACCTACCCAGAATTTAAACCAATTTTTAGTTAAGGGCAAATCTGATGATCTCCTGATGAAGACCCAAATATGCTAGGTAATTAGAAATTGCATTCCAGCATATAATATAAAGTACTTTCCTCAAAATTTCAATAAAAGTAATGCAAGTACTATAAAACCCATTTAACAGATAAATAAATAGATTCTGGGAGGTTAGAACTTATGCTGATTATACAATAAAATAATATTAAAGCAACATTTAAAAACCCAGTTGTACTGATTTCAAGAGTACTACCCCTTCACTCTGATAGCAAGTGAAGAATTATAAACCTTTAAGCATAAGCTCTCATCAGAGTGGAAACACCCATTAGATCTGGCCCATCTCTATTTAAAAGGGATTTATTTACTCTGTCTGGATTCTGGATATGCTAGCAACTCCAACACTTTTTTTCGAGGAACAGTAAAGCAGAAGTGAGCTCAACTGGTACATGGCTGTATCTGAAAGCAACTGTCATCAAGATATATTTCTCTAGATCTGATGTATGTCATCTAGGGATAGAGACAAGACAAACCGTGAATGAGAAACAACTTCGAGCCTAAGGATCATTAGAAAAATAATACTCAATTTCTGAGAGGCAAGAGAAAATCCCAAGAAACTGAGAATGGAATACTATGTAGCCCACACCACCTTCTTTGAGTAATTCTTAGAGCCAAAAGCTAAATGTATAATCTCTGAATTTCCCTGTTATTTCACGAGTGTCGCTGTAGAGGGCTCAGAAGTGTTGGTATGAAGGAGGAGTTTCTAGAGAAGCACTCCACAAAATAATGGAACTCTGCTATTGCAAGGCAGGGGACTTTAAGCACAAAGAGCTTGTTACTATTACTTCAAGAGAAGGAAGAAGGGAAAGGTAAAGAGGGAATGGAAAGTGGAGGAAAGGGAGCAAGAAGGATGGAAGAGGGGAAAGAGACAGAAGGAGAAGGACATGAGAAGAGAGAGATTCAGAAAATAGTATAGAAAAGATAGAAGGGAAAAGAGAAGGGAGGGACCAAACTACCAAGTTACAAAACATCACTATGAATTAAGGTGTTACAAATGCCCTTCTTTGTAGTGTTGACACCCAAATGCAACTTTGAAAGCAAAAAAAAAATTGGTGTATTTTCAAATACACTGATCTTTTGGTACTCTGTGAGTCGTAGTAGTCTCATTCACTTAGTCTGTTCATGCATTAAATAGGCTCTGTTACCATAGATAATCAGCTATATTAAAAAATCTCTACAAATAATAGGATAATGATTCAAATCATATTAATAAACTGTAAGATTTCATGGACTTTGGAAACAATATCATAGTTAATTTCCATACTTTTGTACTTCTAGTGAATCATATTAATGATACGTATATTTTTATAGTACTTTATAGGTTTTTTAAAAAGTTTTTTCATATACATTCTCAGAAAAATACTGTGTAAAAGTAATAGCAAGAAACATCATCCTCCATTTTATAAATGATGAACCCAAGTTCAGACAAATTTATGTCTGTCTAAGATTATAGAGCTATAAAGTGGCAAATCTGGAACTTAATCAAATGTAAGTCCTTTGAATCACAGCCCAAGGATCTTTGTATATCACCATACTGATGTAAGTCAGTCAGTAAACTGATATTTATTCAGTACCTGTTTCTGTGTGTGAATAGTTTGGGTGGTCCAAGAAGAAGAAAACGTAGGAATATAAGCTAAATTCTGGAAGATTGATAAAAAGCCAGGCAAAAGAGAAAGAAGGCTATGAGAAAATCTTCTGACAAGACAATATAATAGAGAATGTGACAGGAGGGGACTAGACTGGATGACATCAGCTGCTTCTCTGGGAGACTACTGATTAGAAGAATAACATTGATTTGTTGATTGTCTGAGAGAACTCAGCTGCTGGGAGGATGCGAGTATATAATCCTGCTAAAAGCTATTTTGTTGCTCTATATTGCCATTTATAGCCTGAGAGAGAGTAAACCTCTCAGAGGTGCCAGGTTACCCTCTCCTGCTCTTTATTGTTGAGTGAAATAAATGGTGGTGGTGGAGAGGAACAGGTTGGGCTGTGATCCATGCTTTCCTGTGAGGAGAGGATTAGAGTTGACTAGACAAAACAGAATCCCTTGTTATTTACAGATCTGAGAAGTATAATATTTCTCTGGTTTGAGGAAGTTGCTATCACTACAAAAGCTTAACACTTTTTCACTATTACCCTATTAAGAATAGCTGTGAGCAAAAAGAGATTGTCACTGCTGCATGGGCTCAAAAACAGAAGAATATCTGCCTAATAGCATGGTGTAATGGTAATGAAATTTGAAGATCTTCCCTGTCCCTTAATAGACCTAGGTAATTTGAGATCTTCCCTGCACGTTAATGGGCCTTAGGTGGAACCTAACAAGAGGGGCTTGATTGGGAGGATGGCTTGTTTTTCAGGAAGGCCCACACCTTTTGTTACTTTGTAATTGGGCAGTGGGTCATGAAGGTTGTGATATCCTCTGACCCTGAAGGAGGGTATATACACTCTGAGGTGAGTTTTTGCCTTAGGGCTCACTTATGGGAAGAGTTGTGTGATATGGCCAGATAAGACTCTGGATAGCTGTTGGTCTATTGAATTGTGTAATTTTCTCTGTCTGTATTTTTTGTGTGCTTGTAATTTTTTGTGTTTTCTGAAGTTCAGGGTGCCAACTTTTTCCCAGGAGCTAAGTGAATGATATATACATATGTATATATTATGGATATAAATGATATATACATATGTATATATTTTTGATATAATGATATAAACATATGTATATATGTTTAATTAAAGATTGTTGACCCCTTTAAAGTTGCTTTCCTTTAGTAAAGCAGATCAAAGAATCTGTGCTAGCAGTCATCCTGGGTATTCCAGGGTGCTTGCTGTTCCATATGGTTATAGGACCACATGAAAGTCCAGTAGCAGAAAAAGTGGCTTTGTGTGATACAAATTATCCCTGGAGGTACAAAGGATTGAGTGCTATAGTCCAGAACTATAACTTGCCACCAGAAACATGGGTTTTCCTATATATTTAACTCCCTGTTAGGTGGTTGTGTGTATCCATTCTTCCTTAAGAACACTGCTTGTATCTGTGGTAGTGTGCAACCCATTTTATGAGTAGGCTAATGAGGTTTTCCCACTTTTGTCCTCTTTTGTGAAAAGTGATTATTTTGAAAGGCAGACCCGGAAAGCGTGGCTGGCAGATGCTGAGGCAGGCCTGGAAGGCACGGCCAACAGGAAGGACTGGAAGGGGCCTTATCAACTCCAAGGGCAAGTCTTCCCACCAAACAAAAGGGCCACTACCAGGCCTATCACCAAAGGGCTGGGACTGGAAAGAGCAAGGTAAGAACCAAATACAGGGTCCCCTGTCCTGGACAGCAAATACTCCTGGGGCTACCACTTCATAGCCCAGACATTTAAAAAAAAAAAGCCCCTATCAGGACCTCCAAAGACCAGGATGACAGAGTGAACCTCACCTGCTCCAAACTCCCCCCTCACCCCCCCACTGAAAACATAATAATTATTGCCCCAGGGCAAAACCCTCTACAATAAAGGCTTGGGATCCCTAGAGGAAGGGTGTAGCTAGGGCCCTGCCTCAAAATGGGTAGAAAGCAGACTACAAAAACAAAGATTCTGGAGTCCTATCCTCAGAGGGAGGAACCAAACTCAGAGGGAGACAATGTGGACACCACACCCACAGCTGAAGCATCAACAGGGAATGAGTCCCAAGCACAGAAAGCTCTCCTAGATGAGATCAAAAGGAACTTTGAAAACTGAATGACAAAATGAATAATTCTCTCAAAACCAAAATAGCAGAATTAGAAAAACATTATAATGAAGAAAACATCTCTCTAAAAAGAAAAGTGTATGATATGGAAAAGGAGCTTCAAAAATTAACCAAGGAAAATGATTTGCTAAAAACTAGAATCAACCAAATGGAAACAAATAACTCTAGGAGGAACTCCTAGAAGGAACTCTAGGAGGAATTAGTCAAGCAAAACAACAAGAATGAAAAATTAGAAAAAGAGGCAAAATACCTCAAAGAAAAAATAACTGACCTGGAAAACAGATCCAGGAGAGATAATCTGAGAATCATAGGCCTACCAGAAAATCATGATAAGAAAATGAGCCTGGACAACATTCTCCAAGAGCTTGTTAAGGAAAACTGCCCTGAGATATTAGAACCTGAGGGTAAAATAGCTGAAAGAGATACCAAACTGAAAAGTCCTCAAAATGTTGTGGCCAAACTCCAAAACTACCAGATAAAAGAGAAAATACTTCAAGTGGCCAGAAAGAAACATTTCAAATATCAAGGGTCCACAGTGAGGATCACACAAGATTTGGCAGCCTCTACACTGAGAGATTGGAGGCAGTGGAATACAATTTTCCGGAAGGCAAAAGAGCTCAGGTTACAACCAAGGATCATACCCAGTGAGACTGAGCATATTCTTCCAGGCAAAGAGATGGTCATTCAACGATATAACAGAGTTCCAGACCTTCCTGATAAAAAAAGCCAGAACTCAATGGAAAATTCAAACTCCAATTATGAGATGCAACAGAGACATAGAAAGGTAAACAAGGAAAACACACACACACACACACACACACACACACACCCTGCTATTTGATAAGAGCAAACTGGTTATAGACAAGTAGAGGGTATGAGTATAAAATACACAAAAAGATGATTTAAAAAATCTTATTAAGGGCTACAAAGGGACTGCAATGGAAGAAAGGGAATGAATGAAGTGGAAAGGGGTAACTTAAGCCACACAAAGAGGCATAAAAACTGTATAGCAGAGGAAAAGAAGGGAGGGAGATGGGAATCATGAGTTTTTCCCTCATTGGTTCTGGTTCAAGGAGGGAATAACAACCAGCTAAGTATAGGACTCTATGGAGAAGAAATGCAAAAAGTATCATTTTAGAGGGAAAGAGGGGAGGGAGAGGAGCTTTGTATGAGATTTGTTCCTGTCACTCTTGGTGCAAAGAAGAAATAACATACTTCATTAAGTATAAAAATATCATACAGGCAGTAGGAGGGGGAAAGGCTACGAAAGGGGGGGTAGTAGGGAGGGAAGAATTAAGGAGAAAGGGAAGGAAAATGGAGGGGGGCTGATAAAGGAATACTGAGGGAGGTGGTGGTCAAAAGGAAAACTATTAAGGGAGAGAAGGAAGAAGGGGGGGAAATATGAACATTAACAGGGGCGGAAATAGGATGGAGGGAAAGAAATCGATAACAATCATAACTGTAAATGTGAATGGAATGAACTCTCCCATAAAATGGAGATGGATAGCAGAATGGATTAGAAATCATAATCCTACAATATGCTGTTTACAAGAAACACATCTGAAACAGAGGGACAGAAGGATACCCACAGGGTAAAGGTAAAAGGCTGGAGTAAAATATATCATGCCTCTGCTAAAGTAAAAAAAAAAAAAGCAGGAGTAGCAATCCTTATCTCAGATAAAGCAAAAGCAAAAATTGACCTAATTGAAAGAGATAAGGAAGGAAACTGTATCCTGTTAAAAGGCATGATCGAGAATGAAGCAATATCATTACTTAACATACATGCACCAAGTGTTATACCATCCAGATTCCTAGAGGAGAAGGTAAAGAAATTAGAGGAAGAAATAGAGAGCAAAACTATACTAGTGGGAGACCTTAATCTCCCCCTCCCTGAACTTGATAAATCTAACCTCAAAATAAACAAGGGAGAAGTTAAAGAGGTGAACAGGATTTTAGAGAGGATAGGTATGATCAATCTCTGGATAAAACTGAATGGGGATAAAAAGGAATATAATTTTCTCAGTGGTTCATGGAACATACTCAAAAAATGACCACATTCTAGGGATAAAAACCTCACAATTCTATGCAGTAAGGGAGAAATATTAAGTGCATCCTTTTCAAATCATGATGCAAAAAAATTATATGCAATAAAGGGCCATAGAAAGACAGACTAAAAACTAACTGGAAATTAAACAATTTAATCCTAAAGAATGAGTGGGTCAAACAAGAAATTATAGGAACAATCAGTAATTTCATTCAAGAGAACGATAATAATGAGACAACATGCCAAAATTTATGGGATGCATTAAAGGCAGTTCTTAGGGGAAGTTTCATATCCCTGAGTGCATACATGATTAAATTAGAGAAAAGGGAGGTCAATGAATTGGACATGCAACTGAAAAACCTAGAAAAGTAGCAAATTCAAAATCCCCAATTAAATACTAAATTCAAAATATTGAAAACCAAAGGAGAGATTAATAAAATTGAAATTAAGAAAACTATTGAATTAATAAATAAAACTAAGAGATGGTTTTATGAAAAAACCAACAAAATTGATAGAACCTTAGTTGATATGATAAAAAAAGAAAGAAGAAAACCAAACTATGAGTATCAAAAATGAAAAGGGTGAATCTACCTCCAATGAAGAGGAAAATCAAAACAATAATTAGGAATTATTTTTCCCAAATGTATGCACATAAATTTGACAATCTTAGGGAAATGGATGAATATTTACAAAAATACAAGTTGCCCAGATTAACTGAAGAGGAAATAAATTACATAAATAACCCCATCTCAGAAAAAGAAATTGAACAAGCCATCAGTCAACTCCCTAGGAAAAAATCTCCAGGGCCAGATGGATTTACTAGTGAATTCTATCAAACATTTAAAGAACAATTGATTCCAATACTCTACAAACTATTTGGGTTAATTAGTGAAGAAGGAGTCCTACCAAATTCTTTTTATGACACAAATATGGTACTGATACCTAAATCAGGAAGAGATAAAACAGAGAAAAAAATTATAGACCAATCTCCCTCATGAATATAGATGCAAAAATTCTAAATAAAATACTAGCAAAAAGACTACAGCAACTTATCTCAAAAATAATGCACTTTGATCAGGTAGGATTTATTCCAGGCATGCAAGGATGGTTTAATGTTAGGAAAACCATCAGTATAATTGATCATATCGACAATAAAACCAGCAGAAACCACATGATCATCTCAATAGATGCAAAAAAGGCTTTTGACAAAATACAACATCCATTCCTATTAAAAACATTAGAAAGTATAGGAATAAATGGAGCCTTCCTTAAAATAAGAGGTATCATCTATTTAAAGCCATCAGCAGGTATTATATGTAATGGGGAGAATCTAGAAACATTTTCCATAAGATCAGGGGTGAAACAAGGGTGTCCACTATCACCACTCTTATTCAATTTGGTACCAGAAATGTTAGCAGTAGCAATTAGAGAAGAAAAAGAAATCAAAGGAATCAAATTAGGCAAAGAAGAGACAAAGTTTTCACTCTTTGCAGATGATATGATGATATACTTAGAGCATCCTAGAGAATCAAGTAAAAAACTACTTGAGACAATAAATAAATTTTGCAAAGTGGCAGGATATAAAATAAACCCACATAAATCCTCAGCATTCCTATATATTTCCAATGAAATTCAATGGCAAGAGATAGAAAGAAAAATCCCATTTAAAGTTACTGTAGACATTATAAAATATTTGGGAATCTACCTGCCAAAACAAACCCAGGACCTATATGACCACAACTACAAAACACTTTTCACATAAATAAACTCAGATCTAACTAATTGGAAAAATATCAATTGCTCATGGCTGGGTTGAGCTACTATAATAAAAATGACAATTTTACCTAAATTAAATTATATATTTAGTGCCATACCAATTAATTTACCAAAAGACTACTTTATAGTGCTAGAAAAAAATAGTAACAAAATTCATTTGGAAAAATAAGTGGTCCAGAATATCAAGGGAATTAATGAAAAGAAATGCTAGGGAAGGTCGATTAGCTATACCAGATTTCAATCTGTATTATAAAGCAGCAGTCATCCAAACTACTTGGTACTGGCTGAGGAATAGAGAAGTGGATCAATGGAATAGATTAGGCACATGAGATTCAGAAGTCAATGACTATAGTAATCTATTGTTTGATAAAATCCCAGACCCTGGTTATGGGATAAGAACTCACTATTTGACAAATACTGCTGGGAAAACTGGAATATATTATGGCAGAAACTGGGCATAGACCATTATCTAACACCATATACCAAAATCAAGTCTAAATGGGCACATGATCTAGGTATAAAGGTTGATACTGTAAGCAGTCTCATAAAACAAGGAATAGTTTACCTGTCAGATTTGTGTAGAGGGAAAGACTTTATGACTAAACAAGAATTAGAGAACATTATAAAATGTAAAATGGATCATTTTGACTACATGAAATTGAAAAGCTTCTTTACAAAGAAAGCCAATGTAACCAACATTAAGAGGGAGGTGAGAAATTGGGAAAGAATCTTTACAACCTATGTCTCCAACAAAGAACTTGTTTCTAAAATATACAGAGAATTGAGTCAAATTTATAAGAATACAAGTCATTCCCCAATTGATAAATGGTCAAATGATATGAACAGGCAATTTTCAGAGAAAGAAATTAAAGATATCTGTAAGCATATGAAGAAATGCTCTAAATCACTATTGATTACAGAAATGTAAATCAAAACAACTATGAGGTACCACATCTCACCAGTCAGATTGGCTAAGATGACAAAACAGGAAAATGACAAATGCTGGAGAGGATGTGGGCAAATTGGAACATTAATGCATTGCTGGTGGAGTTGTGAACTTATCCATCCTTTCTGGGGAGCAATTTGGAATTATGCCTAAAGGGCTATAAATACTTTCATATCCTTTGACCCAGTAATACCACTCCTAGGGTTATATCCCAAAGAGATCATAGAAGTGGGAAGAAGACCCATATGTACAAAAATGTTTATAGCAGCTCTTTTTGTGGTGGTGAAGAATTGGAAATTAAGGGGGTACCCATCAATTGGGGTGTGGCTGAACAAGTTGTGGTATATGTGTGTTATGGAATACTATTGTGCTATAAGAAACAAGGAGAAGGTGGACTTCATATTTACCTGGAGAGGCTTATACGAACTGATGCTGAGTGAGAAGAGTAGAACCAGGAGAAATTTGCACACAATTACAGACACAATGTATGTGTGATGACCAACTTTGATAGACTGGACTCTTTTCAGCAATGCAGTGATATAAGTCAATCCCAAAAGACTCATGATGGAGAGAAATGTGTGCATCCAGAAAAAGAAGTAGAAAGAACTGAGTTTATATCCAGATGGAAGCAAAATACCTGATCTTTTTCCTTTTCTTGTTTGGTTCTATGTCCTCTTTACCATTTTTCATTCCATCTGATACAATCCATCTTTATAACCTGACTAATTTCTAATGTGAAAGTATTTACAGATCCTGTACTTGACTATATGCTGCCATGAGGAGGAAGTGAAGGAGGGGGACAAAACGTGAAACTCAAGGAATTGTGGAATTGAATCCTGTAAACTAAAAGGGAACAAACAAATTAATTTAAAAAAAAAGAAAAGTGATTATTTTTATTTTTTGTCTTCTATTAAGTAAATGTTAGTATTATTCTGCTTTTGCCTTATTAAGTAAATATTTTAGGGTTAGGCTTAAATGGTGTCATGGCCATTATTTTGTATGAATGGGAAACAAAAAAGTGAGAGGTATTAGTATAGTAGCAGAAGTGATGAGTAGAACTTCCACCAGACACACACACACACACACACACACACACACCATGGTTACTCCAAAAACCCTTAGGGAATGCAATGTGTCAAAGTTGCATGGTATAACCCCTTTGGAAACCACACACTTAGCTTTGTGAGTTCATGTTGGGGCAAATAAACCCAGAGACCTAGAGTAGGAATCATCATACCTAGATTACACTTACATGAGCTATACTTTACATGCTTTTCAGCTCTGTGTTAAATTTTGTGTTAAGATAATGTCATGTCTCAATATCAATGTATGGGTATGTACAGAATCCAGTTTTTAAATCACTATCATGTTAATTTCAATTGTTGGGGGGAGACCTGTTATTCTAAGAAATGATGTGTTTGTTATTTTAATTTGTAAAATTGTACATAAAAATAAATATTTAGTAGACACAAAACTCTACTAACATTTTTGTCAATACTGTGCAATAAGTAGCTAAGGCTGGGGAAGAGGTTGAAGGAAGAACCAAATTGAAAATATTGCTCACCTGACAGGAAGAGGATGCCTTTGAACCAGTGGTTTCAACACAAGAATCAATTTATCTTCATATAAGTTCAAAATTATAAGAATTACTGTAATAAATTCATAAAGCAAAAAGTATACTCAAAGAAAAATGGGCTAATGCAGATGAATCTGGCAGAAAAGACTGCTTAACATTCATAATGAGAGATGATAGAAAAGGCATTTGCATATTTTTGAAGATGTTTCTAAATAGCTGAATGTGTAATGTTGCATAAGGGATAAAAATACAGATGTGATGTGTTTTTTCTTTCAGATATTTTTATTTGCCACAATAATATGGAGGAATAGTCCAGCAATAAGCATTTATTTAGCACCTATGTTTCTGTCACTGTGCTAAGCACTGCAAATTCAAAGAAAGGCAAAGATACTCTCTACCCTAGAACAGGTCACAATCTAATGGAGGAGATAGCATGTAAACAAATATGTACAAAGAATCTATAAACAAGATAAATAGGAAATAATCAACAGAGAGAAGCACTAAAATTAAGAGAGATTGGAAAAAGCTTACTGTAAGAGGTGAGATGTTATTCCATTCATTATACTACTAAGGTAACTAATAACATTATCACTAAAGCCAATGGCTTTATCATTCTTATCCTTGATCTCTCTGTAACATTTGACACTGGAAACTAGACCTTCTTTCTAGATCTCCCAAATCCTCTAGTTCACATTCAAGGCTTTCATAAGCTATGACCTTCTCCACCTTTCCGGTCTTCTCATACTTTATACTCACTAATGAAAATGTTTTCTCCCTCAAACTTCTTTACCTGGATATAGCCTTTGAATTCACTTTCATTGCCTTACGGAATCAAAGAAAGAATGCACTTTTAAGGTCATCTAGTCCAACATCCTTCATTTTATAGTTGCGGAAACTGAGTCCCACAAAAATTAGATGGCTTGCTCTATGTCACACAGATAATATCCGTCAGAGACAAGATTTGAAAACATCCTCTGACTCCTGTCTTTACCTCTTTCTACTGTTATCATGTTGCCTGGCCACAAAATAAAAATTTCCTGTATCATAGGTAACTGAGTACATGCTTTTCCTTATAATTAAAAGATAAGCTCTCAGAACAAGGCCTATGGCAAATAAGACTTTGTCACCTCTGCAGCTTTGCTCACTTAACAAAAATACTTATTGAATGAATGATTTCTAAGATCATTTCCAAATTTATGAATTATGTTGACAGTAGGAATTCATTTCAGGCTAAGTATCTTGGTGTCCATTAGGTCAACGATGAAAGGACATAAAAATATCAACAACAAAGCAAAACAAATATTTATGGAGTACAGATTACATGCTCAAAGTTATGGGAGTATCCAGAGAACTATAAACAGCAATATTCACAATCCTCAAAGAGTTTTTTGCTTGTCCTTCATTCTTGAGGACCATGACATTAGGAAGGTGATGTCATGACTTGCAAGAGAATTGGACTTCAGTGAGAGAGAGAGTGCAACATCACCAGCCTCACTTTCTCCTCCAGAGTCATCTGGGTCCAATGGCAAGATATAGATCAGGACAACTGGAGATCACCCTGAATGCAGTGGGAGGCATTGGCTTTTTTGAGCAAAGTTCTTTCCCAGGTCTTTATTTGACTAAGGCAATGACCAATCAGTGGCTAAGGCTAGGTAAGAAATGAGCCAAAGAATAATCACTGAAAGAGCCTTGCCTCAGTCAAATGGAGACTTGGGAAAGACCTTAGCTTAAAAAAAAAAAAAAGGTCTCTCCCACTGCATCAAAGAGTTTACAAATTAATTGATGAGATAAGACAACCAGGAGAAAACTTTAGGAGTATAAAAAGTAATATTTGAGACAACAATAGGAGAGACTTCATGAGGCAAGAGAAAATTAATTGACAAATTAATTGCGTAGACAATAATTGCTTTAGGAATTCATTAAAAATTTCATTTTCATATATAAGTTGTTTTTGTTTTGTTTCGGTGCTTAAATACCGATAAGCTGAGTTTTCTAGCACATGTTGCAATTAAGATTTTGTTAATAAAGGAGCTAAACCAAATCACTTTTATTTTTTTTTTAATGATGCTCTACTTGGACTAATACAAAGGTTTTGCAATATGTAAACAAAACATACACAAACTTTGTAGAACTTTAACCTTTTGATTTGGATATTCTTTTAATCATTGTCAATAAGTATACCTCATATTTATAGAGAATTTTAAGGTTTCCAGAGTTCTCATCTCACAATAAACTTCTGAGGTAGATGGCCAAATTATTATTATTCTCATTTTACAGATAGGAAAACTAGAGTCTGTCTCCTATTTCTTTGACTTTGTAGAGATTCAGTGGTGTCTAGAGTACTCTCTCTCTCTGTGTCTCTCTTTCTCTCTCTCTCTCTCTCTGTCTCTCTCTGTCTCTGTCTCTCTCTGTCTCTCTGTCTCTTTCTCTCTCTCTCTCTCTCTCT
>NW_027185887.1:4512390-4566572 GCF_028583685.1 Petaurus breviceps papuanus | reverse complement strand
CTCTCTCTCTCTCTCTCTCTCTCTCTCTCTCTCTCTCTCTCTCTGTCATCACCATTTAAATCCCTTTGTTTCCATTAAGGCTAGGCTAGGTACCACCTACTATGAAAAACTTTTATTGATCTCCCAGTCCTCTCCTCAAGTTTTCTTGTATTCAGTAATATATTTACTTTTTGTATGTCTCAGTAGAATTTAACAAGAACAGGGACTCTTTTTATCTTTGTTGTTTTTTCCCTGGCACATGGAAAAATCTTTTGCATATAATATGCATTTTACATATTCTTTTGTTGCATTAAATTTATTTTTAGAACAAAATTAGGCCTACTCCCAGAAATAACTTTCAGTTCTACAAATGATCCTACAAAAGAGACTCCAAGAGAGGAAAATACATATTCTTTATTGGATCAATGGCAGACCTCTTCAGGAAAAGATGTAACTGATTATAAAACCCAATGATCTCACTTTTATTCATCATGAACATTCCAGGTTCTTCACAACACTTAGATGTAGTTTTTCATCATTATCCCAACCACTGCAATCATAATTTAGTTAAACTTAATTATGGTTTTTCTCAATGTGCCACTAATGTTACTGGATAAATGAATAGGAAACAAGGCACTCGATCAATAAAGAACTGATTGGAATGGTATCAAAATGCTTATTTCATTTTTAAATGTTAGAATACTTTTGAAATAGATTTTATTTAAAAGGAGTTTCTGTGGAATACAAATTATGAAAGGAATTTATCAGCCTGAGCAACTGAAGGTGAGGAAAGATGATTTAATTTATATGGTCATCATATTATCTGTATCTTTTTTTTAAATATACATGTATAAAATTGTAATATATTTTCCCTTTCATATTATACCTTATATGATAAAATCTGTACTCATGTTACCTTTCCTTCTAAAATATAAGATTTATTATATACAAATATATATAAAATATAAGACAGAATCATATCTTAATTATCCTTTGTATCCTCCATATGACATTAGCAGCTACTCAATAAATACTGATCAACAAAGGAAAAAAATGTGTCTGTGTATTCACATGTCTGTATATGTGTGTGTATAATTGTTCCTGTTGAGATTTTTTAACATGTCATATTATAAACTAAATAAACACTAGATTTAGGAATGTGTGTGTATGATTTTATGTATTTTTTATGTATATGTATATATATTTTCAGAGGGAACATCCTCCAATCAAATCACTGAGAGGTGTTTTATAAGTACTGTATTAATTAAGTGGAAATATTTTTGCGACATTAGAACCACAGTTTTAAACAAGCTTTTCAGGGGAGATATTAGATGGAGCCCTGATGGGGTAGATTTCTGGCTTAAGAAAAATGATAATTTAAAAAATATTTTATTTATATAATTAATCAAAAAAAGTCCTGATTATGGCTCAGTTGCAGTAATAATCCTATCTGCTAATTATACTAACTCCCTTTTTTATGCTTTATACTTTCTTTAGTGTTTCTTCAGAAATAAAAGCTCTTTTCCAAAGCCTTGCTGACTATTCTTGCAAAGTTTCCAAGTTTCTTCCTCTACTTCTTAGTCTTTTCCTCCCTCCCACATATATTTTCTTTTTAACATAACTCTGGGTATCAGATCTCTTCCCACTGATCATTCTCATCTTTATTTTCTAGTTGAAAGTGTCCTTCTGAAAATGCAGCAGCATTGTGTATTCCTGTTTTTAAAGGGTCTCCCAGAAGGCATTGTACACATTTAAACTTTAATAATGTTGGTCGTAGGTGTGATCAATCTGTAAACAGCTCATTTATCCATGCTTGGAACTACACTATACAACAGAACACAATGTATTCTCATTTCAGATCCTTATGACAAAGGAAAAATACCTACCAGAGATGAGAAGGTAAACTGTGCCCTAAAGCTAACAGAACTGAATTCTGAATTAGTTATCAGAAGAAAGCATATATATTGAAATTTCTATCTGACTGCTCATCTGAAAAACATTGCAGAGCATGGAGTTGACCCTTTGGCAAACTTTTTTATGGGATATCGTACCAATTTATTTGCTCATTCTGTAAAAAGAAACTTAACATCAGAAAATATGCCTCCATACTAAATGTTGTAATGTAAAGGAATCCAGGTGAAATAATTCTCTTTTTTTCTTTTTAGAAGTTTTTTTAAATAATTCAAACACACAAGAATAAAGATGGTGCATATGGGCTATTTGGTATAAAGTTTTGTCTTTTTCTCATTTCTACTTAAAATCAGGAAACTAGTATAGATCTCTCTTCTCATTAGTCTCTTGGTCTCTTCCATATTTTATGAAAGAGAGAGAGAGACAGAGAGACAGAGAGAGACAGAGAGAGACAGAGAGAGACAGAGAGACAGAGAGAGACAGAGAGAGAGAGAGACAGAGAGAGAGAGAGAGACACAGAGAGAGAGAGAGATGTATATATACATATTTTTTTGTGCATATATATGTTTGCATCATGTAGAGAATATAGGGATGGGAGAGTATGATATAGGATCTCTCAGGTGCGCTTGAAGATCGCTGCACCAAACCCTGACCCAATTGTCTCCTATTGGCTTGTGAGCTTATTAATTTTCACTTTCTCGGCTCAAAGGCATTTTAGTGAGTATGTTCTATAATATTAAGAGAAATTACTAGAATTGCTCCAACTGTCTCTCTAATTGACTCAGGCCTCACCTTGAAAATCTCTTCTCCAATAGGCTACTTTCCTCACTCTGTCAATCTCAAAACATGAATTTATAAATAAAATTACTATCAGACATGTAATTGCAAAATCAAGTAATATAAAATGTAAATAAGTATTTAAAAGGCAGTGATGAAACTCAAAACCAGTAACTCTATATGTTAAGGGAAATTCTATTTTTTTTTAAACTATTACCTGGA
Organism: Petaurus breviceps papuanus; assembly: GCF_028583685.1. NCBI lineage: Eukaryota > Metazoa > Chordata > Mammalia > Diprotodontia > Petauridae > Petaurus > Petaurus breviceps. Next base: position 4,563,683 of record NW_027185887.1, on the reverse strand, counting down.
TTTCTCAATTGTTAACTGCCAAAACCACCCCAAAGGCTAGCTCTGCTGGTCACAGTTGACTTCTCTGTCTAATGTTTCTCTCCTCTCATCTCACTTTCTGCTCTTTAAACTATAGTGATACCTCACTCTTTCCTCTCTACTTCTCCCATCTGGTAACCCCCAAACATGCATGGAAGTCCCTTCTTCAAAACAATTAGAACCCTAAATCACATTGAGTTTTCCTATGTGTCAGAATAGTCTGGCATAAGATTTTTTTTTTATCATCCTAAGGAGGTTTTTCAAATTCCTTGAGGATTCTCTAGCATTAGAAAAATCTTTCATTAGTTTTAGGGATCCTGAGTCTCAACAGCATAGTGTATGTATGCATGTATGTATGCATGCATGCATGTATGTGTTTAGCCAGGTATGTATGTTGGAAGGCATGTATGTATCTGTGTGTATACACATATTATATGCATACATTAATACATACACATGTGCATATACATGTGTGTATATGTGTTGTATCTATCTTCACTGTATTTGCCTCTCATATGCACAGGCATAGGTATTTATAAGTACATATTAAGCTATATTTATGCATGTGTATGTGTTCATGAATATGTATACTAGAGTCAGCCAGAGGATTATTAAATCTTCTAGGTGAGCCTTTACGCCTCCAAAAGAGACAAATGCTACAAATTAGGAATTGATTTATTGTTTTATTGTTTGTCTAGACCAGGCACCAGCAAACTTTTTCTGTAAATAGTCAGATAGTAAATATTTTAGACCACATGGGCCAAAAAGCAAAATCAAGTATACCATGTATGTACTTATGCAACAAAAGAGAAAAAAAATTTCCACAACTTTTGTTCTGCAATGTTATTCAAAATAATAAAGTATAATTTTTGTAATATGGGTCCACTCATGAGAAGCATGGATTCTTTGTGGGGTTGAGGGAATAGCATTTGGCTTAATTTAAGTTCAAAGTTAGTGTTCTCTGTCATCCAAATTGATATTCATATCCATATATTAATGCATTTCTGTAATGAGATTTCGCATATTTCATCTTTGAAGATTCCTTTTCATGCAGATAGTTACTTCCAAATACTGATATTAATCTAAGAGCACATTAATTTAATTGTGCATATTCATTGCTTGGAAGGCTTTTTTTTTTTTTTTTGCTTTTTGGAGGGGGGAAGGCAGGGTAATTGGTTTTAAGTAACTTGCCCAAGGTCACAAGAGCTAGTAAGTATTGTGTCTGAGGCTGGATTTGTACTAAGGTCATCCTGATTCCAGGGCTGGTGCTCTATTCACTGCACCACCTACCCACCCCTTGGAAAGCATTTTTTTTTTAAATTCTATTAGATTATTTTCTTGATAGTTGATTTTTTATTATGTCATTACATTGCAGATTAATTACTTCCAACTGAAGATTAGGTGTAAGCTACTCAATTGCACAGTTAAATGAATTTTGAAATATCAAAATGCCTTTTGCCTTTGCACAGAGGTCAGAAGAATGCAGTTGACACTGTAGTTTGAGCTCAGAAAAGGTATCTGCTAAAAATTTGTGTGAGAAAACATCTGATTTCTTGTTTTAATCTTTGACAACAGAATAAGTATTTAAGGCAGCTTGATACTGCTAGATTCAAACAACATTAGTTATCAAGTTTATCTTACCACAGTACAAATTTCACATGTAAACACCTTTTTGCCTTTTAATTTTAGGTCAAATTCATTAAGAAACATTATCAAATCTGTAGGAAAAGCTAATTTTCAAAGCCATTCAGTATTTTGGTAATATTGGTTGAAGACAGTTCCTAATCAGAAAAATTTCAATCTTGACCCTGAGCTCAAAAAATATATTTTTTTCTCTTTCTTTTTTTTAACATGAGTCTGCACTAATAATAAAATGAAAATATCACAGTATAACAATATACAAAGCATTTGAAACATTGCCAATTTATAACTATCACTGTAATTTTCACTCATGTATGGTCTCTGTTACAACTCCTCAACTCTAAGCAGCCATAGACAATAGGAAAACAAATGAGCATGGAAGTGTTTCAACAAAATGATTCAGGGACACCAAAATTTGAATTTCATATAATTTTATGCGTTGTAAAAAATTCTTCTTTTTTATTTTTTAAACCATTTAAAATGTTAAAAACAATTCTTAGCTCATGGGCTATACAAAAACAGACAACAGCTATGTTGGACTAGAACACCTACTGTAGTCTAAGAAGGTAATAGAGAAAATGCTAATAGTACAGATTAAACTTTTAAAAATATTGTAGACATTTTTTCTGCAATTACTAAACATTTATTAGCACACTCCTCTGTGTGTGTATAAATGTATATATGTATGAATGCACGTGTTTGTAGAGAACCACAGGCCAGTGGGACTCTGACCCTGATGTCTGAATAAGCCCTCTCAACTGAAGAGCCTGCTACCAGGCCTGAATAGGTTCCCCCACCCCACAGAAAGGAGCTCAAACACACAGGTGTGAGCATTATGTCCTCCAGATAAGCATGGTTTACACCCCTGGCCTGGGAACAAAGAATTGTGCAATGTCCTCAGGGGAAAACAATTAGGAAGTGTCCTATAAAAGCTTATATGTGGGGGTAATAAAGATGTCTCTATTTTCTACCACTCTCAGAGTCCTGTCTCTTTTATGCACTTTTTCCCAGCCTCTGGGTAAGCAACTATTTTTCAGCCCTGCTGCGGGACGGCAGGGATCCAGACATGTTCAAGGTAGAACTTAAACATTTATCTGTACATCTCTCAAGCTACAATGATTTTCTTTTCTTCTCTTCAATCAAATCATAATAACTCAGTTATACAGCACTTTAGTGTTTTCATTACAATGTCTATCCTTTAAGGTGGGTAATATAAATGTACATTACAAAATTAGATGGGGAACTTTGATGATATATAATACATATATATAGCATTACATATTATATTAGTTATATTGTGTTATGCTATGTATTCTAATGTCAGGTCATGCCACATCATGTCATGTCATGATATATTTCATATAATGAAACATATGTAATATAAACTATAATATATAGTAGCTAGTTAGTGCATGGAATATTAGACTTGGAGTTAGAAAGACCTGAATTCAAATCTGGCCTCAGATAATTTATTAGCTACGTTACCATGGGGAAGTCACTTAATCTCTGTTGGGCTCAAATAATGATTTGCCCATGTCACACAGCTAGTCAGGATGTATGTGTATTTTAATCTACTTCTCCTCTGTGAGGAGGTGGAGCATAGAGAGAAATTTCTATTCTTGTCTCCTACTGTCACTGGATCAGGAATTTTTGCATGAGCAAAAAGATTTGTTAATTAAAAATAAAAGACCTTCTACTGAGTGGGTTCTTTTGGCCTAACCTCAGTATAGATTTTATCACAATTCTCTAAATCTTTTATAAGTCTTTTCAATAATATTATACTTCCCTTATTTTTATACTTGGTATCTACTCACCACAGGCCTTCATTCTTTCATGTATATACACACATATTCAATACATAACTTTTGAAAATTTTAATTAAGGGCACTTAATTGTGCTAAGCACTGGGGATACAAAGATAAACAATCATCTATTTCCTCATTGTTTACAGTACAAAAATATTCTGTCACATCCATATACCGTAACTTATTCATTCATTTCCACTGACCAGTCATTTTAGTAACTGGGTAGATGTCATCATCTTTATTTTATGTAGCAATAGTGAGAAATAAATGAACATTTTAAAGAATAAAAACATTAAAGAATAGGTGACCTTTTCAATAAAATTACTATAATGGTATCTTAAAATTTAGTAAAGGCTTCTCCATTTTCAATCAATAAACATTTATTAACTACTATGTGTTAGTGGAAGGATGAAGTGGTAGATTTTTTCAGGAAAGAAGAGACATGAGCTTATTTGTAAGCTGTAGGAAATGAGTCATTAAACAGAAAAGTTAGAGTGGGAATGACAGAGGGGGAAATATGTTGGAGGATATGGATAGAATGCAATCACTTGGACAAATACAGGGGTTAATTTTGGTGAGAAGTAAAGCTACTTCAAAAGCTACTTCATCATGTGAGGTAGGAGTGAAAGAGACAGTAACAGAAGGCATCTGAGTAGTGGGAGATGTTAAAGAGAAGAGAAGAGGGAGTTCATAGCAAATGGCCTCATTTTTTAAATGTAAAATAGGAGGCAAGCTTCTCAGCTAAAAGGGTAGAAGGAAGATCCACGGGAGGTTTAAGAAGGGATAAAAAGGTTTGGAAGAGCCACAGTGAAGAGTGGGATGGTGAGTTGATAAGGGAGATATAATAGGATTGCCTAGCAGTAGGGAGGACCCAGTTAAAATTACGTAACATCAATTTGTAGTGACTCCTGTCAGAACAGCCCATATGATTTTCTTCACCTTCATTCAGTAGTTCATATGAAGGTGTGAAGGCTATGAATGGTGGGAATGATCCAAGGTTGAGGTTTGTATAAACGATATGTATATTGTGTATACATGCAGTTGGAATGATATGAAAAACCATATACTTTTTCTTAAGTTTACCAAATTATAAAACTTTGTCGAGATTATATTAAGGGTCATACAAGCCATGCTACAAAGAATTGCTCTGATTTTTCTCTTCCAAAAGATGATAATAAATTCCACTAACATAACACTGTAAGATTTACATAGTGTTCATTACAACATTCCTGTGGAACAGGCAATGAATGAATTCCCATTTTATAGATAAGAACACTAAGGACTATAACATTTAAATGATTTGCCCAGTGTAGTACAAGCTATTGAGTATCATAACCTGGATTCCAATCAGATTTTGTGACTTTACAATGCCATATTCTTTCCTCCTACCACACTGCCTCTTTAGATAAGTTTCTCTTTTGAAAATGTACCAATAGTTTGTGGTGAATATAAATAATTCAAAAGAAGGAATAGAACCTTAATCTTATAAAATAGCTAATACAGGCTATGAATGGACCAGCATTCAGTAGAGATAATTGATGAGGATGAACTTTCCGAGGTGACATTAAATGGAATCTATTGAAAATAGGAAAAGAACAGTATGTATTTTCTTGCAGTAGCATCAAGGTAGAGTGTAGGGAGAATCATATGTACAAATACACCAGAGCTATTATACTTGGAAAGGAAATATCAAGTGTATACTTTTGATGACAGGAATTGAGTCATGCAGGAAGGACATTTAGAGGAACTTTTCCAATACAATATTTTGGGCTTAATAATGACAGGTAAGCATTCCAATTAGAAGCAAACAAACCTAGAAACCATGACATTTAGAATGTCACAAAGGCTGTCAAAGATATTGAACATGTATTTTAACTGAATATTCCCTTCAAAGAGAAGAATTATCATTCCATCTAATTATTTTTAGGGACAGTTATTTTAAAAAATAAAAGTTAAAATGTTTATTGAAAATATGACCTAATGAAATTAAAGAGAAGGTTTATTTCAGCCTTTAATTGCCTGAAGTTGACTTATTCTGAGGAAACTTCAGCTAGGTCTCAATTAGTGTGAAAAATGAATCCTATGACACAGTCACATGTATTCAAATTTGTACTATTCAAAGTTATAAACACATACCATGTGGTCATTTTTTCCAGCCCAGTGGATATATATGCTGTGTGAATTTTAATAATGTGATCAATTCAGGAGATTCATAGTTCCCACTAATTAAGACCTTGTTGTATTTTACTTTTGCAACACTTTGACACCATCATATTGTAAAGTTAACATCTTTCAGAATTTTACTACTTGCAAAAAACTTTGAAATTCCACTCTCTGGGCTTCAACTTCTCTTCTACCTCTCCTATTCCTCCACATACTAAACCTATTCCTTTCTCTTATAGTAAATTTATGGACCCTTGGATTATTATTGTTCTCACAGTTGATCTCCCTAGTAATGATTTCATTTGCCTCCCAATCCAGGGGCAGACCCCATCATCTTCCACTTTCATGGATTTACTATCCAATATTCTATAAATCTTGCCCACTGTAGCAGCAAGCACCCCAGCATCCCCAGGGTGGCTGCCAACACAGGTTCTTAGATCTGCTTTGCTAAAGGAAAGCAACTGAAAATTGGTTAACAAGCTTACTTTAATCAGTCAAATATATATTATCGTTCACCTAGTTCAGGGGGAAAAGGTCAGCACCCCAAACTTCAGAGTATACAGACAGAATTATCAAGACAGAGAAACAGATTAAGTAGACAGGTTTCCAAACTGTCCAACCATTACATCCATACCAAATCAACATCTGGGTTTTTCAAAGCGGGGGGGGAGGGGGGGGGACTCTCAACAATGGCTTCCCAGAGTCTTATCTGATCAAATCACAGAACACTTCTCAAAGTGAGCCCCAAAGTAAAGCCTCACATCAGGGATTATATAACCTTCTCCTGGGTCAGAGAATGTAACCACCCTCTTGACCCACTGCCCAATCACACAGCATCAAAGTGTGGGCATTCCTGAAAACCAAGCCTCTTGCCACAGGCTCCATGTGACCACGTTCAGCTTATTAGGAGGCAGAGTATATTTTCAAATCAAGGAAGGTTCTCAGAGTCTCTTAAGCCTATCAAAGGGCCTAGGGGCAGGGAAGATCTCCACTTGACATTTTTTTTCCTAACCTGCACATACTCATTTTTAAGTAGCCACCACCATCTGATTTCTTTCTTCTTGCTCTAGAGATGTTCATTCTTTGGAGAATATTTGAAAGCTCAGCTGATGCTACCCAGTAGAATTTATGGTACATAAATCTAAAAAGTTATACAACACACACACATATCAGCAAATGACCTAGCATTCTTTCAGCTCTCGTGCTCCAATACTCCATTTCTCATGTCTTCTTAATATAGCATCTTTTCTTTCTTTCTTCCCTCAAGTCTCAGAGGATTTATTCCCTGTTCCTAACTAAAGTTTTTACTTTTACTTGCACCCTTGATCTCACTCTCTTCTGCTTCATCTCAGACTTCAGTCCAAAAGTCATTCCTTCTGTTTCATGCATGTTCATTCCTTTACAAACTGTTAAACTACCCTTAAAAGTTCCCCACTACCCATTCACAGCTAGGTTTCTGTCTCCAGGATTTTATTGAAACCACTCTTCCTAAGGTAATGATTGATTTAGTAATCAGTAATCCAAAGCCTCTCTTCAATCTCCAATATCCTTGACATATGCAGTTTTTGATAGTGTTGATTACACTTATACTTATTTTGTGTACCCTTTCTTCCACTAGTTTCAACTTACTGCTATTCTTTTCTTTTTGCTTTTTGGAGGGGGAAAGGCAAGGCAATTGGGGTTAAGTGACTTGCCCAAGGTCACATGGCTAGTAAGTGTTAAGCGTCTGAGTATGGATTTGAACTCAGGTCCTCCTGACTCTGGATCTCTTCTCTATCCACACTGTCTCCCCTGTCACTTTGATTCATTTCCTGCGGTTTCAACCATTATTTTTATGTCAAGGATTCCCTATATCTCTTCTGAGGTCCAGGCCAGTATACTCTAGATCTGTCCCCCAGCAGCCCAGAGTACTTCTCTACCTAACTGTCCCAGTTTCGTTTTGCTTTGTTTTGTTTTGTTTTGTTTTGTTTTGTTTTTATAAATTTGGCTCTGGATTCTCCCTTATCTCATAACAAATTAGTTATCAGGTCCTTTGGATTCTTCTTCTTCTTCAATATCTCTTGCACCTTTCCTTTCCTTTCTATTTCCTATCTAACACAAGCCTTCTATAACATGGACATGGAATATCACAATGATGTCTTAGAATATCTTCTTGTCTCCACTCTCTCCCTGCTCAAAGCTATATTTTAAATGTTGCCAGAACAACCTTTTTAATGCATAGACTTTGTCAAGACACTCTTCTACCTAAAAGTATTTAATGGCTCCTTATTTCCTTTAAATAAGCTCAAACTCCTCTGTTAGACTTTCAAATACTTTTTTTCAGTCTGATGTATATTTACCTTCCATAGCCTATGGTCCAGTCAAACTGAATTATTCTCTTCTCCCTTCAACTCTCTTATACCCTCCTTTATTCTTATATTTGTTCAAACTCTTATTCACATATTTAATATTTTTCTTCCCCTCTTCATTCATTATATCCCTTCTCTCCTTTAAAGTTTAGCTCAGTTACCACTTCTTCCCTTAACCTTTCACCCATTAACATCCTTCTCCCTCAGATTTCAGATAGCACTTTAGGTATAGATCTTTAATATGCTTACCATATAAAATTTTGTATTCCAGTGAACCATGCTTATTAATCATCTTCCACCACCAACATCACCACCTAGTAGATAACATCTTGCAATTATTATCTCAATTGATCCTTATAACAATTCTGGAAATTATCCCTATTTTTCAGATTAGGAAACTAAGGCAAACAGGTTAAGTGACTTGCCCAGTGTGACATGGCTAGTAAGTATCTGAGGCTGGAAAACTCAGGTCTTCCTAACTCCAGACATCCTTTCTCTTTAACCACTTTTCAACCTAGCTGGAGTGTTTAAATTTTAATGAAAGAGATTCAGCTTAGAAACATAGAAGAACTTTTTAAAAAGACATTTAGATATTGGCACAGGTGGCAAAAGATTTTATGAAATGTTTGTGGACTTAAAGGAAACCAGGAAAGCAGTAGCTGGAATGGAAGGGAAAAAGCATTCCATCCAGGGAACACAGCCAGAAAGAAGGCCTGGAGATAGAGGGTCTTATTCCATGAAACAGCCATGTCACTGTATTGAAGAATATGTGTTGGTGAGTGAAGTAAAAGAAGAATGGAAAGGTAGGAGGAGGCTATGTTTTGAAGGGTTTTTAATACAAAATACATCATTTTGTACTTGATCCTGGAGGCAATAAAGAACCAGTCTGGGCTTCAATTTCCTTGCTTTTAATATGAAGGTGTTTTGGTCTGTTTTTTAAAATAAGTTTCCTTTTATCTTTGACATTCTATGATTTATTATTATATATTTTAACTATAATTTCTAAGAGTCAAATATGTGAAATTCATTCTTAATGCCTTACGAAAGGAACAGTCAGAGAAGCATCCATAGAAACATTTATGAATATCAATTTCTCTTTGCTAAGAATATTTTACAAAGAAAACTCATATTGTGAAGGAATGATATCTAAAAAAATAAAATTAAGAGGTGAGAGAGTAATATATTGGGAGAAGAAGAAAGGGAGTGATAGAATACGGTAAATTATATCATATAAAAGAGGTAAGAGAAAACTGTTACAATGGAGGGGAAGAGCAGGAAGGTGAAAGGGAATGGGTCAGCCTTACTCTCATTGAATTTGGCTTAAGGAGGGAATAACATACACACTCAATTGGGTATCTTACCCTACAGGAAAGTAGGGAGGAAGGAGATAAGAGGGGGAATGATAGAAGGGAGGATAGATTGGGGGAGAGGGTAGTTAGAAGCAAACACTTTTGAAAAGGGACAGGGTCAAAGTAGAAAATAGAATAAGTGGGGGGCAGGATAGGATGGAAGGAAATATAATCTTTTACAATATAACTACTGTGGAAATGTTTTGTATAACTACACATGTACGACCTATATTGAATTGCTTGTCTTCCCAGTGCAAGTGAGTGAGGAGGGAAGAAGGGAAAGAATCTGGAAAGTAAAGTTTTAAAAACAAAATTGTTTTTTTACATGCAACTGGGAAATAAGATATACAGGCACTGGGGTATAGAAATCCATCTTGCCCTACCAGAAAGTTGTGGGGGGCAGGGTAAGGGGGGGGGAAGGGGAAGATATGAGAGAACAGATCGGGGGAAAGGGTATTCACTAGGTTCACTATCTTCAGGGTGGGGCATAGGAGAGAGATGGGGAGAAAATTTGTAACTCAAAATCTTGTGGAAATGAATGTTGAAAACTAAAAATAAATAAATAAATTGGGGGGGGGAGGAAACTCATATTGATATGTAAGTGGAAATATCACTTATGAAGCCTTCCTGGGGAAATATATCTTATACTAGCTTGTATATATTTGCATTAGTTTTAGTCATCACCTTTTCTTTCTGAATTAAGAATAATAACTTAGCATGAGTGACTTCATTTTGTTTTAAGCTTCCATTTTGGATTGTTATTTTTCTGCACTGTCAGTTTTCAATAATAACATAAACATCTGTGTAGTGTAGTTTGGTAGATAGCATAAACATACATGTGTATGTGTGTTCCCAAACAACTAATAAACATGTGTGTACTCTAAAATAGGAGAGACCACCAAAAATTATTGTAAACAATTTGAAATCCTTTCATCATAACACAAAAATAACCAACCAAATTGTGCTGTAAATACAATAAGAATTTAGCCAAGGGCATGTAACAAGTAAATATGATTGCTAGAACTATAAGAAACTCATTCTAGACACCAGCCTTCATTCTGCCACTGGATTGGCAGTAGGACAGAATCTTGTATTTCTGTTACTCAAAGATTTGAGCATTCCATGTTTTGTAGAAATTGATTGATGGAGACTCACCAGAATGCTACCTTGGAGGGAGATATGGCCTCTTTTTAGGCAGAGAGGAAACTTTGTTGTAAATACTGATATAAACTATGCTTATCAGAACCTTTATTACTTTTATTAGGAATAAAAATAACTAGTATTTATATAGTGCTTTAAAGTTTTCTAGGTCCTTTACACATATTATCTCATTGTATTCTTACAACCCTGTGAGGAAGTTACTATTATAATCTCCATTTTCCAAATGAGGAAACTGCTATATTCAGAGGTAAAGTGATGTGCTCAAGGGAATGCAGGATTTGAACTCAGGTCTTCCTGACACCAGGTTCAGCTTTCTATCCACTGAACCATCTGTTAGGAATCGGATTTGTGGTTTGTTCCTAAAGGGGTTGATTTTTATATTATTTAATAAATATTGATGTGATTATACCTGCATTAATGAGTATAAGTCTGATTTAATGTTTTCATCATACTAGTCAGCACATATAATAGTAAATTTACCAACTATGTACAATGAATTACATCTTTCAGATACATATGTGTAGTGATTAACTACATTGACAACGATTGACAATGTGATTAACAAAGCAAAACTTTTTAATTGGACAAAACATGCTGGTTCTTCTCTGTAATGAGCATTTTTTTTTTCACCAAAGTTGACTAGATGTGAAATATTACCCTTCTGAAAAGTGAGATGTTTTTAGCTATAAAAATAACATTAGCATCATACAAAGATAATGATCACAGGAAAATATTCCTCAGAGAAGGGTTTTCAAAAAGAAAGTAGACATGAACTCTGAATTGTAATCTCAAAATGAATATATCTAACAACCCAAGTGGTTGTGTATCTCACCCCTGGTTCTTATTATAACTAGGTCTCTTTCCTTAGGATCCTATTTCTATTGATGATACTATAATTTTTCTAGTCAGGCTCAAACTCTGGGGTCAACTTTGACTGCTTTCTCCTTCATACATTAATACCATAAGGTTAATACGCTACATCTGTATGATGCTTTTTCAGTGTACTTTCATATATATATCATGTCAATCAGTTGATAAATATTTATTACATGCCTACTATCAAAAGCAGTCCAACCTTATCTGTTCCCATATTGGGATGCTTCCAGTCCAATAGTAAACATAATAGTGCCAGTTGCCATCCCTAATTACAAACTTAAGCTTCTCCAAGAAGGTTTTATTTTCTGTGAGATCCAGACCCTTGAATACATCAAATCCTTTCAGTTTGGTGAGGACCAGGGCACTACCCACAAGGTCTAGAAGTGGGTGTGAATGTTGTAAAAGCAAGAAGCAGCTTTCAAGCTCTTGTAAATCAGGTGGTTCACAGTGTTGCAAGGCAGAGTCTGGAAGCTTAAAAAGTCTATCACCTCACCATTTGCCTTCTCTACTACAAGATATCAATGACATTCTTCTAAGAGAAGAGCCATTGTTCTTCCTCTTCCTGGCTCAAGATAGGGGTTAGAACTACTTTAGGTATTTGGTCAGGAATTGGTGGACCACTGGAATGTCTGTGCTGTGTGCTACAACCCAGATATTTTTGGAGTTTCAACTGGCCAGTATAGCTTCATGATGTGCTGAATAGTCATGTTCCTGCTCAAAGGTGAGAATGGCGCTTCAGTCAACATTCATAGGAATATACACTGGTACCTGCAAGGACCAAAAAGTTTGGGTAGTACTACCCCAGCAGTGTAAACAAGCTGGAAGATCCCCTCCAAGTAAACCCTTGTGATATCTCTAATCAGCAATGGTGCCACTTACATGGAATGCAATTTCTTGTAGATGCAAATCGAGCTGATCTCTACCATTGTCTTCTCTGTGTCATAGATATGGATGCCTGTGGTGATGGCACTGATGAAGTTCACCTTCACAAGTTGACCCTAATGTTCTAGTGGTCCATTGTTTTTCTCTTTCCTCTTTTATTACTCCTTTTTTGGATCCACTATTATTAAACTCTCCCTGTTATAGATATTTTTCTCCTCATTCTTACAGTTGCTGCAATGCTCACAATCATTGATGTTCCCTTCCATCAACTGTGGCATCTGAAGCAGCAGCAGTAGTGGTTTCCCTATTGTCTCACTCTCATCACCCATCTTTAGTTGTCTACCACTTACCATTATTATGACTCAGCCATTTACCTGTTATCATTACCAAACTCTTAGATTTTAGCTTTCTAAAAATGATCAACTTAGATATCTCATTTTTTATGAAGCTATGTCTTTTTTTATTATTCAGCTGTTTCAGTTCATGCCCAACTCTTCATGCTCCCATTTGGGGTTTTCTTAGCAGAAATATTGGAGTGCTTTGCTATTTTCTTCTCCAGGTCATTTTACATATGAGGAAACTGAGGCAGAATTAAGTAGCTTACTCAGGGTCACACAGTTAGTAAGTGTCTGAAGCCACATTTGAAGTCTTCCTGACTCCAGGACCAGCAAGTACTCTATCCACTGTGCCACATAGCTACCCCTAGCAATGTCTTTAATCATACTTACAGCAGTAATAACTAACATTTACATAGCAATTCAAGTCTCACAGTGTTTTTACACATATTATCTCATATGATAGGAACAATAACCCTGCAAGATAGATGCTACTATTATCTTCATTACATAGATGAGAACTGAGGCCAAGAGAGGTTAAGAAACTTTCTCAGTATCACACAACTTATAAAGATCTAAGACAGAATGCAGGCTCAGTCCTACTTGACTCTAAGTCCAACTTATTTAACATTATAAACCTTGTATTATTTATCCACATTCTAAAAGTTAAAGTAAATTGTAGATGACAAACACATGGCCCACAGGCAGCAATGCAGTCAGTTTAATTCCAAGTGTAGCCCAAACCATAGTAAAATTGAATCGAGAAATTTTTAACAAAATAAATAAAAGTATAACAAAACACAGATAATGTTAACATGCGTTTTTCTTCAATATACAGGAGGGATCCATTTCTTGAGTTTGACACCATATACAATCAAAGTTTAGGTTTTATTACTTGAAATTTATGCTGTTGCCATTTTACATTTTTTTTTTTGCTTTTTGGAGAGCAATTGAGGTTAAGTGACTTGCCCAAGGTCACAAGGCTAGTTTTTTGTGTGTTAAGTGTTTGAGGCCAGATTTTAACTCAGGTCCTCCTGACTCTAGGGCTGGTGCTCTAGTCACTGCACCACCTAGCTGCCCCTACACTCCCTTCTTTAAAGGTCTTGTGTCAAGTTTATGAAGTCATGAGTGTATTTCTTTTAAAGGTAAGTAACACATGTTGGCTTTAATCCAGAGAAGAAGGAAAAAATTACGATTAGCAATGTTAGAAAACTGTGTAGGGATATCAAGAAAAGCAGAAGGAAAAAAAATGTTTGATCTCATGAGAAAGGACGACATGGCCATAGGCCAAGAATTCTGCAGGCCTCCCTATCCTGTTCCTAGAGATTCCACCTTCTAAAAGGTGAAAAAGAGATGAATAAACGTGACAGTTGATGTAAAAATATTGCATAACCTTCCATGAATGAACTAGAAAGAATTCTTGTCCTCCTTCTTGTCCCTGTTAAATATTCTCTCTCCAGACCCAAATAATTTTTCCATCTTGGCTGTTTTAATATATAAGCCAAGTAGAAAAATAACTATAATGGAATAGTAAAGAATAAAAAGGAAAAAAAATCTTTCCTCCATGACCAATAAGCATTTACCAGGAAGGCTAATGTTTCAATGGTCTGCTCATAGCTTTTTTATGGGTACATTAAACCTGTTTAATGACACATTAGTAATAGCAGATGAAGTGCAAAAAAACAGTGAGTAAAAGAAAGGCTGGTCACACTGGTTCACACTCCATGCACAACTAGGAATATATTAGAAGAGGGGACAGTTATAACAGCTATGGGAAAAGAAATATTGCACATGCCTTTCACATGTACAGTGTACTCTATGATGCCATCAGTATCTAAGGAGCCTGATGTGGATAGCAGGACAATGGGAATGACAAAATAAGACAAGATTGCATTTCTTGGTAGTTTGCAAACTACCAAATTATAGCTCAACAGCCAACTGTGGTTGTACAAAGGTACTAATATATATGTTAATTTTGAGAAAGTGTAAAGAACAAATAAGAATTCCAGAAATTACTGGAATGACCTGAGTTCTAGAAAGACACATAAAAGAGGAAAGTGGGTTGGAATTTGAAGCATTAGAAGATAGTTCTCTGGACAGGAATGATCAAGAGGTTTTTGGAATGAGGAAGGAACCTTTCACAAACAAAAGTAAAATAATCAGAAAGCATGTGAGCGAGATATTAGTAGGATTGTAGAGATTACAGGTCAAATTGTAACAAAAGTTAAGGACTGTTAAGCAAAGAGTTTGGTTAAACTAGCAAAAAGTCAACAAGTCTCTCACCATAAAATTTAATTCACATGAGCAAAAGCTGGAGATAGGAGATAAGTGAATAGAGTGCCAAGCCTGGAATAAGTAATAATAACATCATCATGAGTTCAAGTCCAGCCTCAGACACTTCCTAGCTGGGAAAGTTACTTAACCCTGGTTGCCTCAATTTCCTCATCTGTAAAATAAGGTGTACAAGGAAATGGCAAACCACTCTAGTATCTTTGCCAAGAAAAACCTAAATGGAGCCATGAAGAGTTGGACACACAAAAAAATGACTGAATAATAAGAAAAACAAAAATCAGAGACACTCTTAAGGTTCAGGGCAATGAAGAATTCTAAACTAAGAAACAAAGTAAACAAAGAAAGAAAAATTGTCAGGACAGGGGTAAAAGAAGGATGTCCATTGTAATTGCTTCAATTTTCTAGAATAATAGAAATGCAATTTCAAAAAGACAAGAAAAATTAATTGAGAGAATATATATAGGTTAAAAAAAGAAAATTATCATTTTTGCATAAGATAAAATGGTTTACTTACAGAACCCGAGTCAGCTAAAAATGACTGAAACAATTAATAACTTCAGCAAATGTGTAGGACATAGTCATGCACCAATTAGTGGGATTAATGAATACTGTGAAGTAGGTGCATGTATTATGTTTCACACTATTCAAAATTATAATTATGTAAAGTATAGTAGTTGGTTCCAGCCCAATGGAAATACATAGTGAGAATGCAAATCTTTGCAGCAAGTTTCTCTAATAAAGATATCCTTGTGAAAATATGTAAGGAACTGATTCAAATTTATAATGAGTCATTCCCTAAATGATAAATGGTCTGATTTAAAGAGGTAGTTCAGAAGAAAACAAAGCCAGGCTATCTATAGCCATAAGAAAGATGCTTTGAAACACTATTAATTAGAGAAATTAATATTAAAGCAATTCTGAGAAGCTACTTAACACCCATCAGAGTGGCAAAGAAGCCCCCCAAAAACTACAAATAAATGATAAATATTGAAGGGGCTACAGGAAAAAAATGAATAGTTAAAACATTCTGGAAAGAAATTTGGAATTATACACAAAAAATTACTAAACAAAGTATGTCTTTTGATACCAATGTAAAGCATGTTTTTAAAAAAGAGATTAGGGTGGAGCCAAGATGGCGGAGTAGAAGCACAACCTTCCAGAAGCTCCGGCTTCCACCCTCCCCAATACATATAAAAAGGGGACTCTAAACAAACTTTGGAGCTGCAGAACCCACAAAATGACACAGAGGAGCTAACTTCCCGCTGAGGACAGACCGGCAGGCCGGCAGGAATCCAGCACAGTGCTCTAGGAGCCAAGCCCAGCTCCACGCTGAGGCTTTAGCCCCAGGGCAGGCCTAACCAGCCATTGACCAGAGGGACTCCAGATCAGCAGCAGCTGTGGCCGTTTCCAGATTTATCAACACATAGACACAAAGGACAAAGTGAGAGGTCAGTACAGTCTGGACTTTGGGACCAGTGAGTGGGAATGCATGGCTTTTACCCCCAGGGCGAGAAGCCATTGAGATGCCAGCACAGCCAGCCAGTGACATGTGGCAGCTTCAGCTCCTGGGCTGCAGAGTGTAGGGGGACCAAGCACCAGTCTGAGGGGTAATCACTCTTGCTTTAACCTGCTTGGATCTGGATTGCAGTCTAGGGTGGAGGTTCTGGGGTGTGTGTCCACCTTGCCAGAGCATGTGGAGACCTCAGGAGAGGGCACCCATCTAATACCTCCAGCAGCTGAGAAAACCCCAGTGTTTGGGACGAAAGCTCCCCTGTCTGGTGGCAGAGACCTACTGTGGCAAAAAGCCCATAAGTCAAGTAATTGAGTGGCAAAATGAGCAGGCAAAGGAAACAAAGCAGACAGAAGATTCCAACAATACACTCCTATTTTGGGATCAAAAAGGGGCAAAGCATGGAACAGGAGGAAAGCGGTGAAGTCAGAATTCCTACACCAAAAGCTTCAAAGGAAAATACAAGCTGATTACAGGCCATAGAGGACCTTAAGAAAGATTTTGAAAACCAAATAAGAGAAGTGGAGGAAAAATTGGGAAGAGAAATGAGAACAATGCAAGAAAATTATGAAATGAGAGTCAACAGCCTGACTGAGAAAAATCATACCTTAAAAAACAGACTGACTCAAATGGCAAAGGAGACCCAAAAAGGCAATGAGGAGAAAAATGCCTTAAAAAGCTGAATTTGCCTGATGGAAAAAGAATCTCAAAAGCTCAATGAGGAGAATCATTACTTCAGAATTAGATTGGAGCAAATGGAAGCTAATGACTTTATGAGAAATCAAGATGCTGTTAAACAGATCCAAACAAATGAAAGAATACAAGGCAATGTGAAATATCTCATGGGAAAAACCACTGACATGGAAAATAGATTGAGGAGAGATAATTTAAAAATTATTGGACTGCCTGAAAGCTATGACCAAAGTAAGAACCTAGAAATCATCCTCCAGGAAGTTCTCAAGGAAAACTGCCCTGATGTTTTAGTACCAGAGGGCAAAATAGAGGTTGAAAGAATCCACCAATCACCTCCTGAAAAAGATCCCAAAAAGAAAACTCCTAGGAATATTATAGCCAGGTTCCAGAATTCCCAGATTAAGGAGAGAATATTACAAGCAGCCAGGAAGAAACTATTTGAATATTGTGGAAACACAATCAGGATAACCCAGGATCTGGCAGCTTCTACACTGAGGGATCAAAGGGCTTGGAATATGATATTCTGGAGGGCAAAGGAGCTGGGATTAAAACCAAGAGTCACCTACCCAGCAAAACTGAGTATCATGTTTCAGGGGAAAATATGGTAATTCAGTGGAATAGAGGACTTTCAAGCATTCTTGCTGAAAAAGCCAGAGTTGAATAGAAAATTTGACATTCAGATACAAGAAGCTAGAGAAGCATGAGAAGGTAAACAGGGAAAAGGAATCATAAGTAACTTATCAAAGTTGAACCATTAACATTCCTACATGGAAAAACAATAATTGTAACTTATGAAACTTTTCTCAGTAGTTGAAGGGATTAGGAATATATATGTTTTTTTTTCCATATGAGGGTATATGGGCATATGAATACATATGGGAATGTGTGTATATATGTTTACAGGTATACATAGATAGAGGGCACAGGTCCAATTTAACAGGAAGGAATGATACTTAAAAGGTGAAATTAAGAGGTGAGAGGAATATAATGAGAGGAGATGGGGAGAGACAGATTGGGGTAAACTATCTCATACAGAAGAGGCAAGGGAAAATGGTTACAATGGAGGGGAAGAATAGGAAGGCAAAAGGGAATGGGTCAACCTTATTCCCATTGAATTTGGCTTGAGGAGGGAGTGAAATACACATTAAATAGGGTATCTCACCCTCCAGGAGAATAGGGAGGGAAGGGGATGAGAGGGGGGGATGATAGAAGGGAGGGTAGGCTTGGGGGGGGAGGGAGGTTGGAAGCACTCACTTTTGATAGTACACGGGTTCAAAGTGGAGAGTAGAATGGGTGGGAGGTGGGATAGGAGAGAGGAAAGTGTTATCAGTCTTTTACAATGTATCTACTATGTTATTGTTTTGCATTAGCCACAAATGTGCAACCTATACTGAACTGTGTATCTTCCCAGTAGGGATGGGTGACGGGGAAGGAGGGGAATGAATCTAGAATTGAAAGTTTTGAAATCAAATATTCAAATATGTATATATATATATATATATATGAGTGTTTGTGTGTGTATATATACATATATATATATATATACTATTATTAATACCATCTTACATGTAATTGGGGAATGGGATGTGCAGGCACTGAGGCATAGAGATCCACTGGAAAAGTGGAAAGGAGTATGGGGGAAAATGTGGGAGAGAGCAGATTGGAGGAGGGGATATCCTGTGGGACTGCTATTTTGGGGTGGTAGTTGGGGGAGAAATGGGGAGAAAATTTGTAACTCAAAATCTGGTGGAAATGGATGATGTAAATCGGAAGTTAATAAAGCATTAAAATAAATGAAAAAAAAATTTTAAAAGAGATTAAAAAAGGGAAAAGTTTCTATTTGTACAAAAGTATTTAATTCAACTTTTTATGGCAGCAAAAAAAAGGAAACAAGGAATGTCAGTTAAAATTAGAAGAGTAACTGAATAAATTGCAGTAGAAAATGTAATGTAGCATTAATTGTGTAATAAGAAATGAGAAAACAGATTATTTCAAAAAGACATGGAAAAAATTATAAGAACTGATGCAAAATAAAGTAAGCAGAAGCAAAACAAAAGAACAATTTATTCTATAGTGTTGATATTATATAAATAAAACATGTCAAGGACTTTTATAAACTGATAAATGAAATTAGTAGAATCAGAAAAACAATTTGTACAATTAAAAACAATGTAAAAATAACTTTGAAAACTGTAAGTCTAGTGTAATACAATAACCATTCATGATTATAGAGGACCAAAAACAGATTTCTATTCTTTTTCTAGTAGACAAGTCGGGGTGGTGCCAGAGATGTAGAATATTGAATGAAGTTTCAATTAGTTCACTATTATTAGCTTTATTTAATTGTCTTATTTTGTTGTAAAAGACCCGTTATGGAGTAGATGCAATGGTTTCTAATGTAAAAACCAAGCACATAAATTAATTGTTTTTTGAAAAAATTTAAAGATTTCTAAAAGGATATAAGGAGTTATATTTGTCACTTGACTTCTTAAAAAACCATTTGGATAAAATTTATTTCTATGTCAGCTAAGTCAGTCAGTGACAGGTCTTCATTTTGTTTCACGATTTTTTTCCAGTGACTCTCCTATGCACTTCTCTAAATTTACTTTTTCTGTGAAGCCTTCTCAGATAAACATCAACTCCAAAAACTCAGATCATAGCAACTCTCTAACAAGAACTTATACTTGTAGATATATCTGGTAATTTTTATTTTTTTAACCATGTGTCTATATCTATTTTCATATGTAAGTAATAATTCCCACTAAGGTTGGGACAGTGTTAATTATTTCCTTTGTCATTTCTCTGCTAATTTATTTAAGACCATCTCTAATCCACCTGATCTCTCTTGTGACTGGACCCAGATGGTGTAGTGCCAATGCAATATTCACAGCACCAGTGGTAACTGTGAATATTCCAGCATAGTTCTCAATTAAAAATATAACAGACTCTCTCTATATAAGACAAAAGCAAAACATTTTACCAGACACCAGAGAGCCAAATTCCAACACCAGGAAACCGAATCCATCATAGCAACAAAGAAGTTAATATACTATAGCAAAGCAGAGAGCCACACAATCCTTTAGCCTTCCCACAAACAAACACCCTCCTAGCTCTCATAGCAGGAGGGAAACAAACACTCACAAACCTAGCTGTCTTCATGAACATGTCCTCTCCTCCCTCCATCATTAACTGCTCTGACTACCAGCTTCCTGTGGGCTTTGCTCTACCCTTCAACAAACTCCTCCCACCAGAGGCTCCATGTGATTACATTCAGCCTATTAGGGTGCAAGGAAGATCTTTAAATTACCATTACCATTACAGATGACTCTTGAAGAGAGAGTAAGGCTGGTGACATTGTACAGCCTTGCTTCTTTAAATTCAGTTCACTTTCAAATCAAGACATCACCTTCCTGATGTTATTGATCCTCTTTGAGAACAAAGTCAAACAACAACATCTGTGAGCTAATTTGTTTCCTCCTTTGGGCATGAAGAGAGGAGGGGTGTACTATAAGATGAAAATAAATAAATACTTCTAAAAGATGCCCTTTCTTAGTCAAAAGACATTGCCACTAGTACTAGATGTCCTTTCACTCAAAGCTCCCATGGTGGCATCTCTCTACTGTGTGGGCAACTCAGGCTCAGAAGCCTATCTGTCTATATTTATGTGTTGCCAGTATATCGCTCTGCTCTTATTTGGATATGGTACATCTCAGTGGTCCAGTCTCCCTGATTACATGGTCAATGGGAAGCAAGGAGTGAAGATGTAAAAAAAAAACATGGAGAAGGATGGTGGAGAAGAAACTTTCAGAGAAAAGGGAAAAAAATACTTCCCCAAGAAGTGTGATTCTTAACACCCTTTGACCTTTTCTCCCTCCACTGCGCCACAGCTCATACAGAGACTAGGACCCCACTAGAAACCTTTCCACTATGAGGGACCTTGCCAGACCTTCAGTTTCACTGGCACCTGTCTTTCAGAACCCAGGCTCACTCTAACACTATTCTGAAGCCTAAGTATATGATTTTTTTAAATAAAAAGAAACTTAAACAAGAATCAAATATAAAGATGGAGATTGGGGTAATTCTTTGTATGTAGAGGCTGAAGGATATGAACAAATTTTTTCTAAGGAAGGATTACAAACAGAGTAACCACATTAAATAGATGCATTCTAAAATGTATTACCAAAAGAACATTTGAGTTAAATTAGGAAGGTAAGTTGTGATGGCTAAGAGCCACCATGGTTTCATCCAAACAATGTCACAGAAAAATAACTTCTTTCCCTGTTATAATAGCTACTTTACTCGAGAATACAATGTGTAAAATTTGTGGTAAATTTGGCAAGGCATTTAAAAAAGTGTTTTATGTATCCCTGTTGACAAGATGAAAAATATTAATTCAATGATATAATAGTATAGTACATGGATTTACAACCATTTGGATGAATAGAAAAGACATAATTAATGAACTGATGTCAGCTTAGAGCAAATTTTTTAGTAAAAAATACCATGGATCTATTTCTTAGCCCTATGCTCTTCAAAATCTTTATCAGTGATTTATAATATGAAGACACAGGTGTCCTGTTTACTAAATTCATAAATGATAAGAAGCTGAAATATGTGAATATTCTGTAGCTAAAACAGGGTACAAAATGATCTTGACAGTCTAGAACAATATACACAATATAATAAAACAAATCTTAGTTATGAGTAATAATAATGTACTACACTTGGTTTCAAATAATCAACCCAAGTAAAGAATGCAAAAAAAAAAGGCAGCTAAGTGGAAGAATGGATATAAAAGGTTGAACCTGGAGTAAGGATGAACTGAGTTCAAATCTGCCCTCAAGGCACTTTCAAGTTGTTTGACCCTGGACAAATCACATAACCTCTCTCTACCTCAATTCCTTTGTCTATAAAATAGGGATAATATAGCACCTACCTCCAAAGGTTTTGAGGATAAAATGAGAAAATATTTGTAAGGCATTTAGCAAACCCAAAAATCTTATACAAATATTAGTTAATATTATTATATGGCTAAATAACAGTGCATCTGAAATTGGTAAGAACTTTTAGTGACTCAAAGCTTGATTTGAATCAGCAGTGTAGCCTACTTGTGAAAATGCTCATGTGATGTTAGCCTAGTTAAATAAAATTATATCCACAGTGGTTGAGGTAACAGTTTCATTTATACACTGTTACTTCACTCCACTTTTGGGGTACCCAATCCTAGCCATAACATTTTTAGAAAAGATATGAAGGAAGACTGGGTTAATAGTGTGCCAAGTCAAAAGCTCTCAATTGAAGGAACTAGTAAGTCTGAAGAGGTGTAGAGGGGACATGATAGCTTTCTCCAACTATACAGAGGACTATCCTGTAGTGAGGGGTTAGACTCAGTCACCTTGGTCACATAAGAAAGAGCTAGAATCAGTGGGTAGAAGATGAGGGAGTGGAGTTTGACCATGATTTAAGACAAGATGTCCTTGAAATATATTGAGATACCCATCTCTACATATCTTCAAATGAAAACTGGGTTCCTTTTCAGGAATATTGTAGAGGGTATTCTTATTGAATATGAGTGGATAAATTGCTAGTGCCTCTTTCAACCCTATAATAAATCTTCCCTGACCAAACCAATGGTAAGCTTCTCTTTCTCCTAAGTACCTCCATTTCTTCTCATTTAGAATATACTTATGATCTCTGGAGATCATACCAAAACATTCTCAGTGCTTTATGTACTTTTGAATCAATGCAAATTAACAAACATTCCTTAAGTAACTACTATAAGGTGGACACTGTGTAAAGTACTAAGGATAAAAAGTAGTCTCTGCCATCTAACATAACATTTTACTGGGTTTTTTTTTGACATATTGACTTTCACTGTAGTTAATTGTACATTTTGTTTCTTCTTGTATTAGATTGTAAGCTACCTGGTGGAATATACAGAAATCTGCTTCATTTTTTTATGTTTCTATTTCTTCCCCCAATGTCTTGTCTGTTTGTCAAGTGAATTAATAGGAAAAATATTTTTTATATTTTGGACATTTGTTACAGCTCATAAAATCAGAAGAAAACAAAGAAAATGGTAAGTACAGTGTAAGACACATTTCTTGTTGCCCTAAATCACATTTTATACACATAAGTTAAATATTATGATGAACTCCAAAACACCTAACTATGCAGCACCAAAATTTCACATTTTATTCAGTGCCCAATTATACAATTTAGTAAAGCAGGGTAAAAGGTATAAATTCATACTCCTCTGGTATTTCATTAAAAATTAATTTCAATCTACAGTAATTTTTATTTAAATAATTCTAAAAGATAACCAGATTACACAAATT
The DNA here is from genome assembly GCF_028583685.1 of Petaurus breviceps papuanus. Lineage (NCBI taxonomy): Eukaryota > Metazoa > Chordata > Mammalia > Diprotodontia > Petauridae > Petaurus > Petaurus breviceps. The sequence goes on along the minus strand of NW_027185887.1, from coordinate 4,540,272 downwards.
CTACATAGTATATATATATATATATATATATATATATATATATGTACATATATATATATATATATTAGTAGTTAGAAGCATCTTTGTGACTCTTTTTAAAATAACTCCATCAGGAGCTATTGAAAAAGAAATCTCATTTGTGAAAGGCAGTTTGATATTCTAAAATGAAACATACATAAGCTATATAGTTCTTCTTATATAATTCATCATTTTTTGACATACACATCTCACTAAATTAGATCCATGAACTTCATATCCTAAACTCTAAATGTTTCCACATTGAGAAGTGTTTCTCCTCCCACATCGATGTGCTACCAATACTGAATTTAAATTCAAGTAGAAAAATAACATCATCAGATCCTTGCCATCATTTTTGAAATAGCACTTTTTGGAATTACAGTGCACATACAGCCAAAATGAAAAGGAGTTTAGTTGACACTAAAGAACCCAAATACTTGTGTTTTTCCCCTAGTGTTATCTTTTTTATATTGTTGTTGTTTCACTGTTCTGGGTTCAAATTAGCTTACTGCTAATGCTATCGACAAAACTAGGCTCTAGATGTTACTCTTTGGTTTTCATTGACCAAGGAAGTCCACATATTTCTTAAAACTATTCCATGGAAATGTAGCCATTGGTAATTAAGGCAACCATCTTCTTGTGTCTATTCTTCATCATAAGTGCCAGAACAGGACCATTACCCCCATCATTCTCACCATATGGGTTAGAACAGGACCATTCTCACCATAAGGGCTAGAACAGGACCGTTATCCCCATCATTCTCACCATAACAGCTAGAACAGGACCATTATGACAGACAGAACTATGGCCCACAATCACATAGATATAACATTAATCAACAAAATGTAAGGGAAAGGAAAATAAACATTTACATGGCACCTACTTTTTGCCAGGCATTATGCTTAGCATTTTCTGTACATAGTATTAATTTGATCCTCACAACAACCTTGTGCCATTATTACCCTCATTATAAAGTCAAGGAAACAGGCAAACAGGTTGAGTGACTTGTCTTCAGTTATCCAGTTAAATTTGAACCCAGGTCTTTTTGACTCAGGGCTTAGCACTTGATCCAGTGTGCCACCAGATGCATTAAAGAACCATATTTCAATAGTTGCTGTCATTTCAAAAAGGCACCATTCCCAAGCTACATGGATAAAAATCTTTTTAAAATATATTCATTGTATATAATATATTATATATAGTATATTTTAAAAATATAACAGTCTAGCAGAAAAGATCAAAATAATATGGGAATAGGATGAGATTCTTATCATCCCTGTCATCTTCTCTTTCCAGAGCTGCACTGAGGATGTTTTCTGTGAAATTATAGAGGATGTGATTATTTCCTAATATGGTTATTCAACCACAAAAGGCAATGTTTTATACACCTGTGATGTCAAGTTTCATAAGAAATGGATGAAATACAGAAAGGAACTCCCTATTTCTTTGGACCCAATCACTTCTTCCTGGTAACTTTTTAAAAGTCAGACTGTATTGCTATTAGCCTTGTTAACAGTAATAGTGGCTACTCACCTATCTATAGTGTTCTAAGCTTTATAAAACACTTTTCCCCACAATACTGTTAAGTAGATAGTGAAGATGCTCAGACATGTTGAATACCTTACTCATAGTGATATAGTTACTCAGTGGTTTGTTTTTTTCTGGGATTCAAATTTCAGTTGCCTCTCATGAGACAGCTCACTGGTATATTGGATAGAAATGGCCAGACTTGAATCAGAAAGACTAGATTTTGAATTCTACCTCAGATGCTTACTAGCTATATGATGCTGGGCAAGTCATTTTATCTCTCTCAGCCTGTTTTCTCATCTATAAATTGGGTATAATAATAGTTACACACACATATATATATATACACATATAATAGCTATCTCACCAGGTTGTTCTGAGGATCAAATAAGTGCTTTGCAGATCTGAAAATGCTCCACAAAGGTTTTTCCTCCTCTTCCTACTATTCAATTTCTTTCTTGAATGGTGAAGGGGGGGCGGGGTGGAAGGGCCTGGTGACGATAGGGCAGAAGGAGCACCTGAAATACTGAACATCTCCATGTTGTATTGCTTTAGAATGTGTACTTTGTGGCTCATTAATTTAGTCAGTCATTCAATAGACATTAAGAACCTACTCTCTACCAGTGCTGCGGACACAAAGAAAGGCAAAAGACAGTCCCCACTCTCAAGGAGTTCGCTGTCTAGTTAATGGGGGACATGACATTCAAACACCTATGTATACATGTAACAAATGGATGACACCCTACTGCACTTCTGTGATACTATGGAGGCACTAAGAGTGTTGTAAGGATGCACTGAGAAACATCACTGCTCTATAAAAATTTCAACTGCTGACGAATCTTGTTATTCTACTCATGGAAAGATAGTGGGTTGGATTGTCTTTCTTTTGAGGAAGCCCAAGTTTTTTGTAGACCCAAGTATCTCATTGTTTTGCAGCAATTTTTGTCACTAAGGAAGAGCCTGTGTCTAGGAACATGGAATTTGAAGAGGCTCTGAGCTTAAATTCCAGGTGGGCATTTCAAAGAGTGGGAAGTTCAAAAACTCCCATTTTTCAAAAGAATTTACAGGGAACTCTGAGAACTCCTAAATTTGTGTCTATCCAGATTCAAGTATGCTGGATACTGACTCCCAGCAGCAGTGATACTTTATCACTGTGCCCTCAGAACACTCTTTCTTCCCCCATAGTATCATGTACCCCATTGTATTGAATACTTAACTGCTTTTAACTTTTACTATTTTAATTTATTCCTATTTGTACCCTAAGTAAGAAGTCCAGTAACAAAACTCATTCATTCTATTTTTCTCATTACCTCTCCCTTCTGCCCGAGAACTGGGATGGGGGAAAGCACTGCACCTGGAATAAGAAGTTAGATTTGCATCTCAATCGAATTAGCTGTGTGACCAAGAACAAATCACTTAAACTCTCTGAGCTCCAACACTACCTACCCACAGCAATAGAAGTGTCTAGGATCACACAGTTAGTAAGCATCAGAGACTGGATTTAAATTCCTTTCTTCCTCACTCCAGACCCAGGGATGTCTCCACTGTGCCATCTAGCTGCCTCCATGAGTATGGTGTCTCCCAAGGCTCTATCTTAGGTACTTCTCTTTTCAATCTACATTATCTCACTTGGTGATCTCATTATCTCCCTTGGGATCAATTATCATTTTTATTCTGATAACACATGATATATAATATGTTATATATATAATATGCTGATAATTCCCAGATCAATAAAGGCAGCATAGTCTCTATACTGAGCTACAGTCACATATCTCCAACTTCTTCAAATTAGGTGTCCTCTAAGACCTATTAAATTCAAAATGTCTGAAACAAAATCTATTATATTCCTCTTCTGAAAACCTCACCACTTCTGAATATTCCTATCAATATCAATAATGCTATTGATCACTGAATCTTTTTTGCCAATACTGAAATATGCTTATTACCTTGAATTTTCTCTGTGCTTGAACTAGATGCTGGATCTATATTCCTGATACAATTTCAGACCTTGCTTTTTATTTATACTCATAGCTCAGTTTTTCAAAGACACTCTGCCTGGCAATAGCCATTAGTCATTTTCTTGCCATGCAGAATAACCAATAGGGAAAAATCAGTTACAGGTCAAATAAAATATGAATCATCCAAATGACTTCAAAACAGGGTGAAGTTGAGGAACCATGGAAGAAAAATGTAAATACCAATTATAGGAATGCTCAAAAGCACTAGGTGGTTCCTAATTGCTTTCTTCTTTCAAATCATAATGGAGTTTCCTCCTACTTCATAGCTATAATTTGGCCTCCATGAATAGCCTATGATCTAGTTTCCCCTATGCCAAATGTGAGAACTATACAAATACCTTAAACTATGTTAACAAGTATTTTTTTTTAATTTTTATTAGTTTATTTATTTTTAGTTTTCAACATTCACTTCGATAAGTTTCAAATTTTCTCCTCTTCCCTTCCCCCTCTCTTACCAAGATGGCATGAAATATGATATGGCTCTATCATCTATGGCTCTACATACATTCCTATTAAACACATTTTTGCATTAGTCGTGTTGGATAGAAAAATTTTAACAAATGGGAGACATCATCAGAAAGAAAATAAAAAAGAAAATAGTTTGCTTTGCTCTGCATTCCAACCCCATAGGTCTTTCTCTGGATGTGGATGGCATTTACCCTTTGGAATTTTTATGTTTTAGGTCTTTGTATTCCTTAGAAGGGTTGTCTATCAAAATCAGTCATCACACACTGTGGTTGTTTCTGTGAATAGTATTCTCCTGATTCTGCTCACTTCACTCAGAATCAGTTCATATAATTCTTTCCAGGATTTTCTGAAGTCCACCTGTTCATAATTTCTTATAGCATAATAGTATTCCATTACATTCATGTACCACAACTTGTTCAGACATTCCCCAATTGATGGGAATCTCCTCAATTTCAAGTTCTTGGTCACCACAAAAAGAGCTGTTATGAATATTTTTGAACACATGGGTTTTTATTATTTTTATGATCTCTTTGAGATACAATCCTAGAAGTGCTATTGTTGGGTCAAAGGTTATGCATATTTTATAACCCTTTGGGCATAGTTCCAAATTGCTCTTCAGAATGGCTGGATCAGTTCACAGTTCCACCAACAATGGATCAGAGTTCCAACTTTCCCACATTCTTTCCAACATTTATCATTTTCCTATTTTGTCATGTTAGCCAATCTTAGAGGTGTGATGTGGTACCTGAGTTGTTTTGATTTGCATCTCTCTAAATCAATAGTGATTTAGAGCATTTTTTCATATGACTATAGATAAATTTAATTTCTTCCTCTAAACCTGCCTGTTCATATTCTTTGACCATTTATCAATTGGAGAATGACTTGTATTCTTGTAAATTTGAATCAGTTCTCTATATATTTTATAAATGAGGCCTTTATCAGAGACACTAGTTGTAAAATTCTTTCCCAGTTTTCTGCTTCCCTCCTAATCTTGGTTGCATTGGCTTTGTTTGTGCAAAAAAATTTTTCAACTTAATGTAATCAAAATGATCCATTTTACATTTCATACTGTTCTCTGTCTCTTGTTTGGTCATAAATTCCTCCATTCTCTATAAATCTGACTGTTTTTTCAAAAGCATAATTTTCTCTTTCTAAAATATTACTACCTTTTCCCTGTTAACAAAGTGGGCACATTACTAAGAAACCATCACACCACAGCCTCCATTGTCAAAAACAGTTAAAATGAGTACTTTTAGTTGAAAGACTCAGCCTGACCTTTTCATTATATGATCCTTAAATAAATTAAAAGTTTGAAAAGTACAACATAATTGTGTTTCCTTGGTTACAACTGGAAATCTCCGATAATACATTTTATGGTTAAAAAAAAACAGACAAGGAACTTCACAATGGGAAATATCATTCAATTATTTTATTATTACCACTGAAAATGAGAGGAAATCATGCACACTCAGTCAGTGACCTGATCTTGGTTCAGAAATATACTTTAAAGCTGTATTCTAATGCAAACTTTCCAAGAAAACCTTCAGGACACTAGTGAGTGAAGTTAAGGACACAAAGTGCCAGGTTCCTTCTTAGTTACTTTTATTGGACTTGATGACTGATAAAACTATATAAGGTGTTATCCATTGTTGAAATAAGCAATAAAAGAAGATCCTATTTTCTGTTTGCTACTAGATAGCTTTGAACAGTTGCCACAAATTATAACCCTCCCTTTAGACTGAATGCCAACTCTTTAATTCAGAAAATATAAAGTCAATCCTGAGCTATTCACAAATTTCTATATTGTTAATTAAGAGTTTTACTTAAGTTCTTCTTCTTGACTACCTTTTAGACATAACTAACAAGTAAAGGTCTTATCACCTCCTTAATCAGAGGAGGGGTGAAGAAATAAAAGGTTAGAAAGTTTACATCCATTAAGTTTGTGAGTGGTTAAAATTTTAGACTGAAACTAGTGGACAAAATCATATTCAAATTCTCCATAATTTCACTACTCCAGCCCTGTTAGTATTTGTTGAACTATACATGCATCTGCAAAAAAAAAAAAATTAAAGAAAGATACTCCAAATTACTTTCTAAAATTTCATTTTAATTCCAGATATTATTCACAGATTTCAAGTAGGAAAATACCTGAGTGGTCATCTAATAGCTTATAATTGGCAGAGTCAGAATTCCAGTGCAGATTCTTCGACTACAAACAGCATTCTACCTACACTCCCCCCCAAAAGGACTTAAGATACTTAAGAATATGGAATGTTTGGCTCTTTGTAGACATAACCTCAATGCCTGGTATATTTTAGGAGCTTGGTAAAATGCTTGTTGATTGATTTCCAGAATACTCTGCTGCTCACTAATATCATTTTATACTGGTTTTGTTTTCTTCCCTGACTAAATATTATTTTTCATTATACCAGACAAAATTTTTCTTTTTTCTGTTCCTTCTCTGATTACAGATGAAAAAGTTGAAGTATCTTATTACCTGGTGAGATTTTATACATAATCAATGCAATAACACAGCTGTCCTCACAAGATTAATTTCTACTTTGGTCACTGCTCAGATTTGACAAGGATAATAACAGTTGTATCTTTTGGAATTATCTTTGGTTCTTCTAGCTGTGAGTAATATGTCTTTACTTGGGTTTCAGAATGAAAGGACTGGCAGACAGAAAAGGAACAACCATTTGTCTTCTAGAAAAAGTTGAATTTCCTTTACTTCTTCATTTACAGGGGTAATCCTTCCTTCAATGTAGATTTCAACCCTTCTATGATAAATAGATGTATAATATTTGTGGCAAAAAAAATCACAACCTACTGGTTAAGTATCAAATGATAATCCTTCTCAAACTTAATTAATCTGGTTCTCCTATAACAGATAAACATACTAACACCTGGTATATACTGATAGTCTTCCCACCTAGGTGGAAGCTACTAGAGTGCATTCTACTGGAATGGACTTCAAGAACTAGTCTCAATAGTGTCAACTAGTATCAGATAATGACTTTAATAGAGAAATGATCTTTTATCCAATTTTTAATCAAATTTTAATCTCAATTCCATATATTAAACTGATTATGTGTCAAATCTTGTCCCTCAGTGTAATGGTCATGGGAATTCAAAGATCTTCCCTGCCCTTTAAGAAGCCTAAGGGAATTTGAAGACCTTCTCTTATTTGAAGATCTTCCCTGCCTCTAATAGGCTGAATGTAATCATATGTAGCCTCTGGTGGAAAGAGTTTGCTGAAGGATAGAGCAGAGCCCACAGGAAGCTGGGAGTCAGAGCAGTTAGAGATGGAGGGAGGAGAGGATACACCTAGGCAGCTAGCTAGGCTTGTGCGTGTTGGTTTGTGGGAAGGCTAAAGAATGGTGTGACTCTCTGCTACATTGTGGTGTATTAACTTCTATGTTGCTATGATGGATTTGGTTTCCTGGTGTTGGGATTTGGTTTTCTGGTGTCTGAATAACTGTTTTGCTTCTGTCTTATATAGAGAGAGTCTGTTATATTTTGTGATTGAGCACTATGTCAACATATTTACAGTCACTGTCAGGGCTGTGAATATTGTGCTGACACTACACTCAGATATAATGGTATGTGAACATCTAAAATTCTAAATTGGAAAAAATAGAAAATACATGTTATCCTTATTCTCAAATATAAGGTTATAACTGCATTCCCTAAGCATAAAAATGGGGAAAACAATTTATAGCAAATTTCTTTAATAAAGCTCTCATTTCTGAAATTTATAGGGAATTTGAGGCAAATTTATAAAGATAAAGCCAGTCCCCAATTAATAAATGATCAAAGGGTATGGGTTTTTTGTTTGTTTTTGTTTTTTGCTTTTTGGAGCAGGGAAGACAGGGCAATTGGGGTTAAGTGACTTGCCCAGGGTCACATGGCTAGTAAGTGTTAAGTGTCTGAGGCCAGATTTGAACGCAGGTCCTCCTGACTCCAGGGTCGGTGTCTATTCACTGCACCACTCAGCTGCCCCAATCAAAGGGTATGAACAGGCAGTTTTCAGAAAAAGAAATCAAAGCTATCAATCACATGAAGAAAATATTCTAAATAACTATTGATTAGAGAAGCACAAATTTAAAAAACTCTGAGGTACTACCTCACCCCTATCAGATTGGCTAACACAACAGAAAAAGACAATGACAAATTCTGGAAAGGATATGGAAAAATAGGTACTCTACTATACAATTGGTAGAGTTATGAGCTGGTACAACCATTCTGGAGAACAATTTGGAACTGTGTCCAATGGGCTAAAAAAAAGCAACCTGTGACCCCCTACTAGGATTATATCCTAAAGAGATTAAAGAAAATGGGAAAGGAAGTTATATGTACACAGAATATATAGCAGCTCTTTTTTGTGGTGGCAAAGAACTGACAATGGAGGTGATATCCATCCATTGCGGAATGGCTGAAAAGTTGTGGTATATGATAGTGATGAAAAACTACTATGCCATAGGAAATGATGAGCAAGATAGTTTCAGAAAAACCTAGGAAGACTAGTATGAGTTGATGCAGGGTGAAATGAGCAGAACCAGAATAACATTGTATATACATTAGCAGCAGTATTATAGCCCTGATCAACTGTGAAAGACTTAGCCACCCTAATAGTACAATGATCCAAGACAATTCCAAAGGTCCCATAATGAAAAATGCTATCCCCCTCCAGAGGAGAGAACTGATGAAGTTTAGTGCATATGGAAGTACACTTTGTTTTTCACTTTCTTTGTGTTTCTTTCTCTTTTTTGCAATATGGTTAATATGAAATATGTTTTCTTTGACTTCACACATATAACTGATATCATGTTGCTTACCTTCTCAATGAATAGGGGAAGAGTAAGAGGAAGGGAAAGAATTTGGAACTTATTTTTTTTTAAATCAACGTTAAAAAAAAAGAAATAAAAAGGGAAAAAATGACTTTCTTCTATAATACTGACCTACCCTAACTAGAACCAAACATGACAATAAATCAATAAAACTAACATTGACTTTTTTGTGGAATTGCATGTTTATTATAAAAAATCCTTAAGGTGCTCTTCAAGGCCATCCATATGATAGGCAATTTGGAAGCTTTAGAGGGTAGGGCTGAGTTTTCAGTGTCCCCTACCCCTATCCACTGTGCCCTGGACCAATCTGGCTCTTGTCTCAGGGTTTATGGATACCCCACAAATTGCATTTTAGTGTACAGGTATGTACAGGTATTCCACAGGTATGCAGAGACAGGATCAGGGTTGAGATCCCTCCCCATTCTTTCTAGTCTTTGGCCTAAGTGGCTATTGTGGCCAGGATGGGGATGGGGTGGGAAGGAAAGGACATGGCAGTCTAATGGATTGCAGTAGTAGGGTTTGGGTCAAGGTCAGCATGGGAGGATAGGGTAGAAAACAGAATGATGAGTAGAGGGGCTGGAGCAAGCTAGGTGAGGGTTAGCAAGTAAGCAAGTTGGACTCTGGGTGGGGGGGAGGTCTCCTTTTTGGGAGGTAAAGGGAGGTGGTGTCCCCACAGGCCCAAGAAATCTGAGAGAATGACTAGTTACAAGAGCAGCCTGATCAGAGCTGGTGGAAGCAGGGTAAGGAGTATCTTCAGATCTCCTTCATGAGCCTCAGTTTCCCCATGAGTAAAATGAAGAGATTATACTAGATGGTCTCTAAGTCCTCTCCTCTGCCCCTTTGAGTCTATGAATCTAATCCTGGCTCTGATGCTAATCTTATTATGGGAGTCCATTACTTCCCTTCTTCCATGTCTCAGTTTCCCTCTCTATAAAAGGAAGTTGGATTAAACTGACTCCAAGGTGCCTTCCAATTTTAAAAAGTCTGTAAATCTAATCTGAGTTTTGCCACTAACTCTGAGACCATGACTAAGTCAATCTTCTTCTCTGAGCCTCAGTTTTCCTGCTTTTTAAAGTGAGTGGGCTAGACTAGATGACCCCTAAGGTCCCTACCAGCTCCAATATTCTAAACTTGCTTTTCAAGCCCTTGGTGGGAGGGATATTTCCAAATAGTATCTGTACTAGATAACTATTGGCTAACATGATGTCCCCATCATCAAGAGTCATCTAGGTCTTGGGGAAGGGGAGAAGGGGAAAAGAGGGGAAGGTAAGCAAACTAAGCAATTATAAACAACTAAAATATATAAAAAAAAAACCTCTTCGCAGAGATAAGTAGTTTTAACCTCCAAATCGATAAAGAAGTAAAAAGCCCTATTTTGAGGTTTCCCAGAGATCTTTATATGTGTGTGTTTGTGCATGTGTGTGTGTGTGCATACACATACACATACACACACAGAGATCTCTGGGATGTATGTGTGTGATGTGTGTGTGTTTTGAGGGGAGGGAGTGGAGGTTGCACTCACACAGCTGTGGCCTTCTCTCTGATCCCAAAGAGAAAGTCCTATAAGTGCCATGAAGGGCTAGGGCAGGGTACTCTGTACCCCCTGGCTCCCAGGTAGGAAAGATGCCTGGAGGCTTGGGGTGACCACCATCCTCCTGGCTGATCTGTCATAGCAGCACAGGGCTGTTCTTTTCATCTGGGAGGAAAAAAGGAGATGATGAGAAAGACTTAGGGCTTATGTCTTCATGAAAGGCCTCCCCTTCCTGGAGTCAGGGTTGGAAGAATCTTTGAATAATGAATTGATCCAAGAGCACAATAGCCAACACTGTCATCACCCACAAAATGAAGTTGTTAGAGAGCTGCCACCCAGCTCTTATTCTGGGCAATTGTAAGGGTTATGGGATTTAAAGATCTTCCATGCCCCGTTGGACTTGCTGACGTAGCAGGAAGGGGCGGAGCAAGAGGAAGCGGAAGCCAAGCTAGCGCTCTTTCGGTGGCTGGCGGTGGTGGTGACGGCGGCAGCAGCAGAGGCAGTGGCAGCGCGAAGCCCTTTTTGAGTTAGAACTGCTAAGGACTTTCTGCTAAGGACTCCTGCTGAGGACTGCCAGGGGCCGGAGCTGCTGGGAGTGCGCTTCCAGGACGCTGGGTGGTTGCTGTGCGTGGGGAGAGGAGGACCTTTGCCTGAGGTAGCCTGTTCTGTTTTAAAGGCTTGAAAATGTGGGTGCTTTCTACTTTATCTACCTGTGCCAATGTCATAACTACTCTGATGGCTTTCACTTTCTGGTTTTGGGACTCAGTCTTTTGGTATCTTAATAAATTTTCTAGTTTATTTCCTCATATGGCAAACATGACGTATTTTCTAATGAATAATTATATCAGCATATTTGTAATCTCTATAGGCATTGTGAATATGGCATTGCTGATACAGCAATCCATCAAGCAATGCAATGTTGGAGCATGAAGTCAGCCACGAAGCGAGCCACGCATCCCAGGAAGGCAGTCAGGTCCCACTGATAAACATGTAGGGCCAACCAGTAGCCAAAGCCCAACAATGCCACCACTCGGCCCCAGGTTATGCCATTCTCAAATAGACTGTAGGTGATCATGGTGAAGTACTGGTAGGAGATTTCTGAGGTGGGCTTCAAACTCTGCAGCATGGCCTTGAACTCAGAGTCATACCTACAGCTGATGTCATCTCCAGTGATGGGCAGTTGTCGGCCAACCTATTCAGTTGTGCTGCTGAGCTCTTGGGGCAGGTCTCTGGGTCTACAGGGGCAGCTTCTCCCTCAGGTTCCTGCTCTTGTTGATGGCACTAGTAGACATAGCTTCCAAAAACATCTTCAGTCTGCCTGGCCACCTGTTCCTCTGCAGTAGATGAGGGGACTAGAACCTAGCTCACCCACCTAGAAACCATGCTATGAATGATGGTGTCAGCCCTGGCCCTGCTTCCCCTGTGTCCCCAGGAACAGAAACCCTAAGGTTCCAGCTTCCAGAAACTGGAAGCAGCAGCAGCAGAAAGCAATTTAAATTAACATCAGGCACTATACTATGAATTGAAAATACAAAAACAAAAATGAAAAATAAGAAATCCCTGCCCTCAAGGAACTTACATCTTACCAACTGACACACTGTAAGGGTTATGGGATTTAAAGATCTTCCATGCCCCATTGGACTTGCTGATGTAGCAGGAAGGGGTGGGGCAAGAGGAAGTGGAAGCCAAGCTAGAGTTCCTGCAGTGACTAGCAGTGGCGGCGATGGCGGCAGCAGCGGCAGAGGCAGTGGCAGCGGTAGTGGTAGTGGTAGTGACAAGGTGGAGGTGGAGGTGCGAACCCCTTTTTGAGCCAGCCAGAATTTCTGCTAAGGATTCCTGCTGAGGACTGCCAGGGGCCGGAGCTGCTAGGAGCACGCTTCCTGGACGCTGAGTTTGCTGTGAGTTAGTAGAGGAAGACCTTTGCCTGAGGTAGCCTGTTCTGTTTTAAAGGCTTGAGAATGTGGGTGCTTTCTACTTTATCTACCTGTGCCAATTTCATAACTACTCTGATGGCTTTGACTTTCTGGTTTTGGGACTCAGTCTTTTGGTATTTTAACAAATTTTAATAAATTGTTATTTTAATAAATGTTCTAGCTTCATCCTTTAAGTATTCATATAGCAAGCCTGATATATTTTGTGATTAATAACCACATCAGCATATTTTTAATTGCCGTAGGCATTGTGAATATTGCATTGCTGATACACACACCAAGCACAGAAGTATACTGGCACAAAAATATGCTAAATAAATGCCAGGTAATGATAGGGGGTGATAAAGACCCTAGAACCAAGGGAAATTATAAATGCTTTATGTGGAAGTTACCTGAGCTTAGTTTTAAGAAAATAAGAGATTGTGAGAGGCAATGGCATTCAGGGAATGCTGGACAAGCAGCACAAAAATGTAGAAATGGGATATAATGTAGATTGTATGTGTTAGTATTAAAAAAAATACAAATGTGGCTAAACCATGGAGTACATTAAAAGAAGCAACCTTCAATCAATCAATATGGAAAGGTAGAATGGAGTCTGGTTAAATGTCAAATAGAAGACTATCAAATTAAATATTTGCAAGCATAGGTTATAGTAGGTAAGTATATCTGTTTAGATTTCCTTGACAATATCATAATTATGATCTATTGAGCCACTTAGGATAGGGATTAAAATAATTTTCTCTTCTTTCATTCTGGTCCAGTCATAACAACAGATCTCAGCAGAAATTCACATGGCTAGACTGAATTAGTTTTCTATTGTTAAGAAATTTAGGTCTGTCTCCTTGATTAAGAAATTGAGTTGTCCAGAAGTCAATAAAATAAAAATAAATTTCAAAATTGGGATACTGTCCTTCTCTGTCCCCTGGCTTTTCTGGTTTCCTTCAAGTCTCAACTCAAATGCCAGCCTCTGCAAAAAGCCTTTCCTGATTACTGTTGATGATAGTATTTTCCCTCTGTTGACTATCTCCAATTTATCTGTACAATTGTTATACTGTTTTATATAAATTCATAATATTTATATAATATATTTTATTTGCACACAAGTGTTTACATGTTCTCTCCCAATTAGACTAAGTGCCTGGAGAGTGGGGACTCTTTTACCTTTCTTTGCATCCCCAACATAGCATAGTTCCTAGAACATGGTCGGTGCTTGATAACTGTTGATTGATTGATTGATTCATAGACGCCTAATTTAAAAAATGGTTGCTAGTTGAATAAAGGAATGAATGAATGTTCTTCCTGAAAGGAGGGAAAGCCAACAGCAACTCTACTTACTGTCTTTCTGGTGGTTAGAGCAACTATTAGGTAGCAAAGATAGGATGATGGACACCCAGATGAAGTTTCTTTTCTCTGTTTATTTCTGTCTCTTTCTGTCTCTGTCTGTCTCTCTCTCTTTCTCTGTGTGTGTGCATGTGTCTCCCCTCATTTGTTTCTATGTCTAGAGGGTACCATGTCATAACATCCCCAATTAGGTTAAAACAGTATAAGCCCCATCCCAAAGTCTATTGGTATGGGACTCTCTCCTTATAGACAGAGATGAAGTGCCTGTCTTGTGTGAGGGATGTGGCAGAGATGCAAGAGCTTCAGTTCTTGGTTACTTTTAGGATTCTCTAAGCAAGAAGCCCCTCTGAGGGTCCCTCTGGGAACATTTCAAGTCTTTTTTGAGCATTGAGTCACTTTGGACTACCCAGCCTTTCAGTTTGAAGGGAGAATACAGAAGAAGCTAACCCCACTTCAGGTTACTGAAAAAAAAGAATGGAAAGCTGGAGAGGAGCTGGCAGTCTCCATCATGTCCCTATTCCCAGATTGCTACTGCAGAGATCTGGGAGAGTCTCCCCTTGCCTGAGATGTAAGACTCTCTGACTCTGACTCTCTCTCTCTCTCTCTCTCTCTCTCTCATCATTCCTTTTCTATTGTCTGGTATATATTCTCCTACATATCTTCCATATCTTCTCTAATTTCTGTTTTGTGACAATTTACATAAAAGGGTCTCTTTGCTATTTGCTGTATATATTCATAGTGGAACTATGTAAACTAGTGTTTAGTGGGAAAGGGGCCAAGCCTTGGATATAAAGATTCAGGTCCTCCTCTCCCAAAAAATTAAAAAATGATCAGAAGTTAGCTCAAACCCAATCATATCCCCTAGATAAACAATACTTAAAGGAGCAGATAGATATAATTCCATCCCAATACCCTCTCTTTCTCTCTCTGAGGAGAGTGGTATTGGCCCCAAATTCCTGTTTCTTCTCCTGGAAAGAATCAAACCTTCTTTGAAGAAGGGGCAGGGGTAGAAGAGACAAGAAAGATCTATTTTGCCTTCCTTAAAGTGTCCTCACTACATGTATAAGACCTCTTTCTTCCTTACAGAGTTCATCTAATTTGATTGCATTTACAGTAATATCTGTGTGATTTTTATGTCTAGAGTTACTCAAGAATTATTATATTCTCAGTTCAAACCACAGGATTATAGACTTCTATCTGGAAAATCCTTAAAATTTATTGTTTAACCTCTTCGTGTTATAGATGAGACACAGAGAGCTTATGTGACTTGTCCAGTATTGCTCAAATCTAAGGTGACAGTGCCTAGATTCAAACCAATGTGCTCTGATTGCAAACTCATCACTCTTCCCATTGTGCCATGGAACTCAATCCCACAAGTACTTATTAAGTACTTATTATGAATATTCCAGGCACAGTGGTAGGCATGAAGAATACAAAGACAAAAACAAAACAGTCCCTGCCCTCAAGGACATTCTACAGAAATATAAGTTCCATTTGCAGGGTGTGTGTGTGTTTGTGTGTGTGTGTGTGTGTGTGTGTGTGCGCACGCACGTGCGCACGCCCGCACATGCATGTGTGTTTTGTAGATCTGCATATATATTTTAACTCAACTAGAAAATTTTCCCCAAAGTCCCTTTACACTTAAAAATGTAGTAGATGTGTTTTCTCCTTTTTCTTAAACAAAATGATATTTCTTTTTTTTCCAGTTGAGTTCAACCATCCAAGCATCTATCTTGTGGTCTATTTTTTAATGATCCCCAAATCTCTTCTCAGAAGAGCACATTTAATAAGCAATGCCTTTTGCTTTATTTCCTTTATTGTTTCTTGAGGAACAGAAGGTAGTTCTGTTCCCTTCATGCTTTCTTTTAAAAGCTAAGTAAGATTCTGATACTTATCCACACATTTTAATGAAACTTGTCAGAAACATTATTAAACTTTGTAGGACATAAAGAAAAAACAAGAACCTTCTACACCATTATCACAAAATTAATTTGTGATCAGACTAGGCATGAGTCAGATCCCACTCTTTTTCAAGAGGGTCTAAAAACCACAGTATTCTGAAGTCTTTTTCCTTTTAGGTCTGTGCTAAACTTGCTAAGAATGGCTTTTTGAGAACTGCATGTGCAGACAGTGTGATAGTGAGTTTGGAGAGTTTTTCTGAAGATGCTTGAGTATAAGATGCCATTCCTAGAATTAAACTTGAAGACTCAGAATTTATGGTCATAAGTCCAAAACCATTTTGCATTTCTATGAGATTTGATTGCATTTTCTAGAAATGGCAAAATGTTCCTTTTGAATAAAGTAGGTTAAAGCTCACAATTACATGTATGCTAAAAATGTACTCCTGAATGATGTTATTACAGTGTGTGTGTGTGTGTAAGCACTATCTCAAAAGAGAAAACAAGTGACATTCACAAACTGAAGTTATTCAGACTGTATGTTAATAGCTTGCCATACTGCAATCCTTTCCAGATCAGTGGTTTTTCTTTGTTCATCCTCTAACAGTCTAAAAAATATCTGTCTTCTCTTTGACTTAACATTGTCCTTTTCCCCTCAAAGAACAGAGTGTAAATGAAAATAGCATTACTTTTTAATTATTGGGTCTAATATTTGCATTGGTGGACATGCTTTGGTCTCTCAGAACACTCATCATATTTCATGAATCTATTTCAGAACAAGTTCAGGAGCATTAGAGATTTTCACAGATAATTCTTAATGATTCATTGATAGGGACTTGTGAAATTAACAAGAACTGTGGAACACAGGCTGTGCATGATGATTCAGCTGAAAAAAAAAAACAACTCCTCTAGAAAATAACATAAAATGAATCAGAGAATTTATAAATTTGAACCATTAAGGAGGCATGTGCCTCTTGAGAAATGTCATTCTTTCAATACAACCTAAGTGATGAACAAAGCAAGAACTGAATTGTCCTCATTATTACTGCAGAACTTCTCTACATAATTAGTCTTTTTATTTTATTTTTTATATACTGAATGATATGTTTTGCATAAGACTATGTGGCCACCTTAGTAATAAATTGTTATGTTGTTGTGAATGTTATGCTTTAGTTTATTGCTGAATGAATAGAGTTCATTATAGTATGTGATCAGACCCTTGAAATTATTCACAGCAGCAGTCCTCAGGTGTGCTGCCATGATTGGTGCTATACTGTCTCAAATAGAAAACAAAGATATGATTTGATTCTATGAGAATTGTATAACTAAATCATCATTGGGTGTTAGATTTTATTGCATCATACCTCGGCTTGATGTGGTTGTAAGAAAAAATAGCTTAAAACTTAGGGAGCCAAGTATGGTAGAGGAAAGAGCACTGACCCTATAGTGAGTAGATGTGGGTTCAAATACTACCTGATATTTACTACCTGTGCTGCTGTTTACTACCTCCATGACTTTGTACTTAACTTTGGCTAGACCTCAAAGGGGTTGATGGAATAAATGGTCCCTGTGAGGTTCCTTCCAGTTCTAGATATATTTCATTAAAATGGTATAAGGTGGTTTTAAGCAGAAGTATCAAATATGTCACAATACTGCTAAGTGCAACCTGAACCAGATTAAAAAGTAGTTGGGAAATATTGAACAAAATAAATAAAAATCCAATAGACTATTGATCATTTTAATATGAGAGTTTCTAAGTGAATGTGCATCTCATAGCCACCTTCATGCATGATTTAGTGTTTCTATTTGAGTCTGACACCACTACTCTTAAAAACACTTTTTTCCTAATTAAATTCCCTCTTGGCAGAAATTATGTGTGCTTTTTGCTTCATGAAATTTGGAAATGTAAAGGTTTTTAAGTATACTTTTAATTTGGCCCCAGCTTGGCCATTTTATTGTGAGGAAAAATCACATAGTTGACTGAGGCTATAAAATTTAGCTGAGACGTCCAATAATTGACTCAAGAAGATTTTAACTGGTTAGGAGTAAAAGAACTCTGGTTCTATTTTAAGATAACCATTTGCTAACTCCTGTCTATGTCTGATGATCGATTTACAACTTGATTTGATATAATTTTTCTCTTCCTGTTATCTTTTGACACATAAACCTCCTTTCTCCCTTTTGTGTGCTATAAGTTTTATAAGTTTATCTATGAAATATAAATCTTCCCCTTTTTCTTTTGACAATGGTATCTTTCTTTTCCTCTGATGTAATTCATAACTATATAAGAAAACTTAGTCTATTGTCCAGAGATAAAGTCTGTGTTCAGAGCAAAATAATACTAAAACTTGGTTTTAATGTCTCTTCTCTTTTAATATGTCTCTTTAATGTGTGTTGATAAGTACCATTTGTTGGAGTATCTATTAACAAACCATTGGATAGTTCTATAACAAAGATAGCATCAGTCATTCAACATTCCCAATTCTAGGATAGGATTGTGCAGACATATTGCTTTTTCAAGGGACAAATCAGAATTGAATCAAGGAAGTCCTTCCATGATAGTAAAAAGAATCAACTACACAGTCAGTCACTCAATTCTTTAGGGGGCCCAGTTTCCTGGCTATTGTTCTGACTAGAGCCAAATGAAGATGGGACAAGTTATTATGCCAAAATATTCCTATTTCTGACTCAGCCACATGTAATTATTATGGTGCCAAGTATGGCTACACCAGCAGGATCCTATTACTAGAGATTTTGAAATGGAAAGGAACTTTTTCACATTTTTTACTCAGAAGTCCATAGTTTAATCATAATATGCTACTAATCATAGCAATCAAGGGTAGCATGATCTTAGGCAGGTCACATGACCTCTCAGTATTCCCTGGAAACTCTCCAAGGCTATAATCCATCAACAAATTAATAAATATTTGGTAAACACCTATTATGTCTTTTAGCTTTTTTGTTTAAGCATGAGTATACAAAAAAGAACTGAAAGACAATCTGTCATTAAGGAGCTCACAATCACAGGAGACAATATGAGAACAAATATATAGAAACAAGCCATATATGTGATAAATAGGAAATAATAAACAGAAGGAAGACTAGAATTAAGAGGAGTTCCAACAAAAGATGTAACTTTAGTTAGAAATTAAAGGAAGTTACAAAACTAATAGGCAGAGTTGACAAGAGAAGTATGAAGAAACAGCCAGAGAAAATGGCTGGAGCCAAGAGATGGAGTGTATTCTTTATGAAACAACAAGGCCAGGGACACTGGATCCAAGGGTATGTGGCAGAGAGTAAGGTGTAAGAAGGCTATAAAGGTAAGATGGACTTGGGTTGTAAAGGGCTTTGAATGGCAAGCCACTCAGTGGTTTTGTATATGATCCTGGAGGTGATAGGTAGCCACTGGGGTTCATTGAATAAGAGAATGACATAATTGGACTCACTCTAGCAAAAATTACTGTGGTGGCTGAATGGAGGATTCACTGGAGTGGGGAGAGGGAACACTTGAGGTAGGGAATTCCACCAGTAGCCTACTGCAAAAATCCAGGCTTACTAGCTATGTGACTCTAGGCAAATCACTTAACTCTGTTTACCTCAGTTCCTCATCTGTAAAATGAGTTGGAAAAGGAAATGGCAAACCATTGTGGTATCTTTGTAATGTAGTGACAGTGAGACTACCTCTACTGCAGACAATCAGAAAACTAATCAGTGGGAATTAAGGAAAAAATATGGTTCAACAAATGAGCCAAAGAGGCCAAATCTAGAATCTGGCAATATGGGCCTAAAATTGTCTCCATATCACCTTCCATGTTCTCTAAAAGTGATACTGAAATCAGGGGATTGCTGGACATCTGAAGCAGTCTTAATCCTAATAAGGAAAAAACTCCTAACAAAATAAATTCACAGCATTAATTTATCAAGAACAAGGCACTAATGCAATGTTGTGAAGTAAAGCAGAGGCAGTAACCTAGACTGGACCTTCTCTCGCGTAAGACTAAACTTCACATAAAGGTCTACACACATTCCAGGGGAAGAAGGATTATGAATTAACACCATTATAACAGCTTGGAGAGAAAATACAAATGCCACATTATTCAAAGAAAAGGGACTTCACAGAAGAGTCAGGAGCCAGTGTTACATGCTTGCTTAGCTTATTATTTTGCTTATAGAAGAGAGGGAGGGAGGGAGGGAGGGAGGGAAAAGGGGAGATAGAGACAAAGAGAGAGAGAGACAGAAAGAGAGAGAGAAGGAGAGAGAGAGAGAGAGAGAGAGAGAGAGAGAGAGAGAGAGAGAGAGAATTTCTGAAGTCATTACTGCCTTGTCAAGGAAAGACTGACTGCTAAATTATTTTTTTTTAATTTCTTGATCAATACTCACTGAAATTATAAGCAAAGGAAAGAATGAGAGAATCATCCTGAGTAGCCTCACTCATCCCAAGGCTATCATTTTAGAAAGTTATTTTTTTCTCTACATCACTTCACAAACTATTTTGGCTAAGATCAAGTAGAACAATGTGTTCTCTGGAAGAATTATGTAAAGAATATATCACTTGGTTTAATTGGACTTCCTATGGTTCAGAATTTCAATGCTTCCCTAAAGAAATTCAAACTTATGAAACATCCAAATATAAAACAAAGAAAACATTTACCTGTCATTCCTTTTTTCCCTGAGATTTCTCGTTATAATTCATATATTTTATAATGACAAAATTTAGGAGCTAGAAGGAACCTTAGAGAGTTTGTAGTCCAAATTCCTTATTTTATAGGACAAGAATCTTGCCTAGATTCATTTTAAATGACCTGTTCCAAATCACACATCCTGATAATTTTTGCAAATAATGCAAAACAGTGCTGTTCTCTCCCAGCTTGGCTGCCACACTCTATAGGCCTGCCACAGGATCTTTCATTTCAGGATTGAAAAGTGACTTTCAAATAATTATCACTGTCCTCTTCTCAACAGAACTTTGAAAGTCAATAACCATGCACTTAATGTTCCAGAATACCTGCATGATCATGTTTACTATAAAATTCATATTTATTAATAATACTGAAATCAACAGCTTGAATTAAACCTTTAAGGTCAACAAACTGGAAGGGAGACTGAGAGGCAAAAGTCTCGGTACTATTGAAATATATCTCATTACAGAGTGCAAAGCTCAATTTGAATTGACTAAGGTCACAGTGACACAGGGATAAAACTGTGCTGAATCTCTGTTTCTCATTCTCTTGACTGAATCTCAACCTCCTTTCTGTCATTTAAGGGAAGAACACTGCACATCATGGGTCATGCATGTGCAAAGAAACAAACATCATATGAGTAAAACAAGAAGATTCAAGTTGACTTTTCTCTACATTCACTGAAACCCTGCTTTTTCAGAAAAGTCCACTCATATGCCTCATTATGCCAAAGGGTCAAGGACAAATTACATGTCTGAATATCAAAAAATCATGTGATAGAATCTATTTCCTGAAAGTTATATTTCATAAAACTAAATCTAAAGTTTACATATTTGTTGGGATCACTAAAATTTCAATTTTTTAAAGATTTTATTAATTTGGATGTTGCCTCCAACTCTGCAACTTACAACCCCATCCAAGCCTAGACATCCTAGAAGCATGCCAGAACAGACCAGTGAAAAGTAAACTGTATAAAAGTATACTTTAATGAACCTGACCAAAACTCCTTGAAATATATCCATGGATATTCAAAATTAAGTTAAAAACTCCTGCCTTAGAGGAAATTCCTCACTGGGCATTCACTCTCTTGATTGGTTACTATTTCTCCCAAACCATTATATCAAGTTGGGATAGCCCCAGCCACAAGGTTTCACTTCACTTGTTCCCCTTCAACTATCACCACCTCTCCT
The DNA here is from genome assembly GCF_028583685.1 of Petaurus breviceps papuanus. Lineage (NCBI taxonomy): Eukaryota > Metazoa > Chordata > Mammalia > Diprotodontia > Petauridae > Petaurus > Petaurus breviceps. The sequence goes on along the minus strand of NW_027185887.1, from coordinate 4,518,818 downwards.
ACCTTCTCCTCCATTTCTGGAACCATGGCCCATGATTACTTCAATGCTTCCATTCATCTTAGTTGGAATATGTCAGTCCATTCCTCTATGGCCCCACTCACCATTTCTTTAACTTTCCAGAACAAAGAGCTCTTCCTTGATCATCACTCCCCTATATGTGTTGGCTTCCATCCTTAGCTCCTTAAGAGTAGGGTCTGTTTTTGCTTTGGAATTTGTATCCCCAGCATCTAGCACAGTCTTTTGAACTTAATAAGACTTAATAAGTGTTTATTTTTCATTCATTTATTCCCTTAGAAACCATAATAATCTTGTCCTTGCCTGGGGATCATCCACATCTGAAATTATAGTGGCCCTGAACCTACCTCCATTTTTCTTTTATATTTATAATTTTTAATGAGTGGAAGGGAAATTTCATCAGGAGGTCTTTAAGATGCCTTTCCCCCAATTGGGAGTAAGTTCAAGTTTAAAGCTTTCAATTCTTGTCAAGCAAAGATGTTTCTTCATAAATCCTGAAGTTTTAACATTATGATTTTCACATTTACTTAGCACAAGGAAACCCTGTATAGTTTTAAATTCGTATTTAATTCAGACTTTACACAATAAAATTATTGCTGTGGATACACAGTTCTTGTGAAGCTCTTCTGGGGCTATCATCTGAAAGCCACATAAGCCCCAGCACAGAAGCTCCATGCACTGTCAAAGGCATAGTTTTGCAATTCCAGGAAAAATAATTAGGCATACAGCACTCCGAGGTATAGGTGAAAGCAAAAATTCATCCAACCACTGAGACAAAAAAAAAAAACAACAGAATGTCAAGCAGTAATTCTTTCAGACACACCCCAAAAGCAACAAGAGCTAAGTCTTTGGAAATGATGTGAAAGGGTTAGTGAAATTATTTATAGCATATTCATAATTGTCCCTAAAGGGCAGTGATAAGATAGGCCTGCCTCATGACCCAACCTATTTTACTAAGTAATACATATCCAGGGTCCCTTTTGTTTTTTTTTAAGTTTTATTACTCATTTATACAAAGAGAAAGGACAATGTTATATATATTAAGGTCAAGTATTTACTATATATCATAGTATACATTCAATTCAATAGAAGATTGGACTTGGAATAAAAAAGACCTAGGTTCAAATTCTCCCCCAGCCACTTAGTAACTGTGTGATCCTAAGAAAGTCACAGATTTTCTGAGTCTCAATTTCCTCATCATTGAAATGAGAGATTTGAACTCCATTTCTAAGTCCCTTCCTGCCCTAAATCTAGGATGCTGTGTTCCTATCCAAATGCAAGCATTTACTGAGGGCTTACTTACTATGTGTCAGTCATTGTGCTACATGCTGGCAATATAAAGATAAAAATGAAAGTCCCTGCAGGAGCTTGCATTCTAACAGAGGAAGAAAATTAACAACCTGGGGTATAAATGGACCAATTTTTTCCTGTAGAATTGTTATCCCTTTGCTGCCACATCAGCAGTCTACTCAAGCTATGTGCCATTGCTCCTGTATGTTGATAAAAGGAGAGAAAAGTAGGTAGAAATGCTATAAATAATGGTGGCAAAAATAAGCAAATAGAAATTTAGGAGAAGTAAAGATGGAAAATAATGATATTAATTTTGTTTATTTGGTCTACACTTCTTTAAAATTCAAAAGGATACAACTAAGCTGAATGGACCTAGGCTGTTTCCCTGAGCCAGCCACAGAATCTCCCTAAAACATAGAGCAAATTGTTTAAATGTCAGTGGAGATCTACAAACCCCTCTTGGTTGGGCTTATCAAGTGAAAATGTCTCATTTTTTTTAAGTAGATAAGTAAAATTCCAAATTACTTTCCACACGTGCACACATGCTCACACACACACATACACACTCACACATATACATACATACTACAACACACTCCTCAGTCCAGATACTTCATCTTTCATTTTGAAAATTTGGGTAGAATGTATGAGAAAGTAACAGAACTGACATGCTGACATTCTGCTACATTTCACCACACTTGAAAGATCCCTGACAAGAGACCCTTTACATTTCATTTCCAAAGAAATATGTGACCAGCCTTACAATGGAGGCTCTCAGAACTTTGTAGAGTGTAATAGTGATTACCCTGGCCACCACCACCTGGTGACTAGGAATGTTACATTTAACCCCTCTTCCAGAGCTCTTGGACACCCATAAAAGGGTTTGGGGATGTCTAGTTTCTCTGCCATTGACTCCAGCCCCTACCAAGCGTTCACAGGTTTCACCAAATTATCAAAGGGGTCCATGACACAAAAAAGGCTCCTCTAAAACTATAAATTGTCAACTTGCTGTGGTTTAGAGAAATTTAGAGAACTCCTAAACTTTGTGTTTATTTCAATTTATGTAATTTTTATTTGAAATTTTATAATCATCAATAAATTCAAACATTGCAATATACTAAAAAGGAAATGGAAGAGCATTCTGCAAAAAACTGTGGACTTCTGGTACATATACTCTTCGTCATCACATTCTTCCTGTTACATTTTTGCATAGATTCAGCAAATATTGCATAAGAGCAAGTATAAAAGTGAGGTGGAATTATAAGAGAGAGCTAATCTATCCCCCTCCAACTCTATGGTGCAAAACTTCAGCTGGTCCTATCACTGCTCAGTTATTTTTCTCACCCTTTTGATTCTCTCTGACTCCCAGAAGTGTCTAGGAGACAACAAGGATGATTGTTCTGGAGTCCACACATAGAAGAAACAGTTGAAGGAATTGAAGATGTTTTGCTGAGAGAAGACTCAAAGAAATAGGGCATGAGAGCTATCTCCAAGTATTTGAATGGGCCTCTCATTTTGCAGAGGGATCAGATTTATTCTGTTAAGCTCCAGAAAACAGAAGCAGGAGCAATGAGTACAAAGACACAAATTTAGACTTGATGTCAGGAAAAACTTCTTAATGGTTAGACCTGTTCAGAGGTAGAACAAATTGTCTCAGGAGGAAGTGAATTGCCTCAACCCTTAATTCACTGAAAAAACTGGGGCATTCAGTATGAGTTGTCTTCTCCCCATTTCTTAACTTCAAAACTCTTTGATAGCATCCCTTACTTTCTCCCCTTTCCCAAATCTGAAATAAAGAGGTGACCTTTCTCCATCTTTTCATTTGTCTCCAGGATGCATCCCTGACTCTCCTGGACTTTCTCTACAATTCCAAGGCTCTGGGTTCCTCCCTCTTTTCCTTAGGCCTCCTCTTTTCTGTCCCCTCACCCACTACCTTAGGGGTAACAATTCTCTGTCTGCTTACATTTGTATCCCAAGAAGTTATCATAGAGGCTAGGACAGAAAAAGTGCTTAATAATTGCTTATTGACTTGCATTAACTGTCTATTAGATGTATCAAACAATGACTGGTAGGCATTCCAAATTCAACACTGAATTCATTATCCTTGGAAAACTTACCTCCTTGTTTGCTAATATTTGTAGAAGACACCATCATTATTCTAATCTCTCAAACTGATAACCCCAGCTTGATCCTGAACTTCTCATTCTCCTTTGCCTCAAATACCTTATCAATGGTTAAATCTTTCCATTTTGAATGCTAAAATATCCCTCACATCCAACTTCTGTCTACTCCACAACTACCACCTTAGATTAGACCATCACTTCCTGCCTAGATTATCACAACCTTGTCCTAATTGCCCTCCAGTTCATCCTACACCCTGCTGTCAAAGTAATTTTCCTTAAGTACAGATATGACCATCCAACTCTTATTGAAAAAATCCCAATGGCTCTCTCTGTTGCCTCTGGGTTCAACCAGATCATGTTTTATAGCTTTTCCCAAAATTTTCCCAAGCTACTGTTTCCAGCCTCTTTAGAGATCCTGCACTCTATGACCAAGTAAAACTTGTCTTTTTTTCTTTCTTCCTTACAGACAACATTCCATCTGACTGTGTCTGATGCAGGCAATTCACTCCTTCCTCACTTTCATATCAGATCATTCTTCTCTTCCTTCAAGGCATAGCTCAAACATATTCATCTTCAAAGCTTTTTCTGATACCACTAGTTGTTGCAACAGTCTTCCTTCCAAACATCTTCCTTTCTCCAGTTTCTTCTATCTATATTCTCTTATCCATTTTCCCCTATCTATATCTATACCCTGCCTATTTATATTCTTCATCCATCTCCAAACTAGACCGCCAGTCTCCGTAGGTATCTTGTGCTTTTCTGTCTCGCCAATGTGATAACCATCTTTGTCTCACCTAGGACTCTTCCCCAATTCCATTTGTTGAATAAATATTGGAACTTAAATACAAAGTTATAAAGAAAAAAAACATCATGGGCATAGCAGAACATAAGAGAGGATTCAAAATATGTAACACTAAATTTTCATTTCAAGAAAGCCTGTAAATACTACTCGTTGTGTTGAGAATTGTCCATCTTTTCTTTGTTTCCTTGTGAGTTTTCTTTTTTCTCTGCTGTGCAATTTTTTACTTTGCTCTTTTTCCCCTCCTCCCACCCCCAGTAGGTCACAAGTTTAGATGTTTCCCCATAACTACAGTTATATACATACATATACACATATATCCATGCATATATAGATATATACTTTCCCAACATACTCTTCCCCTGATCTTTGTTTTTATGTTTGTGTATGTATCCATTTTTTAAGGTTCAACTCAATGCCACCTCCTCTAGGATCCTACCCTGATCCTCAGGCCCTGAATAACTGCCCTTGTAAGCCTAAGCAGCACTGTTTTTTAAGCTTCCCAATGTATTTATTATGTATTGCTTTGTAGTTATGTGCATGCTATAATCCCATAATTCACTTTAATCTGCACTGATGTGCTTCATCTAAACTTTCTATCTCTTGCGACACCTCATGAAGTATTTTTCACACCATGGAACTTAAAGAATAGTTATTGGACTTGTTGAATATAAAAGATAACTCTTACTTTATAACAATAATTTAAGCAAAAGGATTTGATACAACTTGTACCTAAGAGTTTGAAATACAGACAGCATTTATCTGAACACAACATCTATTTTTTAAGTGATTCATAGCCAATGAGAACCTGTGGGAGTCTTCTCTATCTAAAGCCCAAACTTCAAAGGTATAATTAAACCCTGGAAATTATGAGGTCATGTTATTTGTCAAATTCCAATTATTGGCGCCCTCATAACACCTCTTTTAGCTAAACTTCAGTTTATGCTTCTTGAAAATTTTGTATTTTGTCCTATTTTAAAATGCTTCTTCTCACAAATGATTCACTTAAATACAAAGTACCCTCAAAAGAAGCAAGCACATGTTTGAACTCTTGAGGCTAGAGTACAAAGATATCTTCTGTTTGTTCCTATGATCAACACTCCATTGTCCTAAGTGAAAGATTGCACCCACTACAATTTCTGAGTAATGCACAATTGCAAGGTAGGCATTTTAATATCCATACATCTAGCTAAGTCAAAATGAAGGAATGAACTGTGCTGACTATTTTCTGGAATCTGGATGACCTTTAGGACCTTCCTGTCACAATCACCATATAAAGCCTTTAGGGCTTATGCTAAAGAAACTACTTAATTACTCCTCCAGATGCTGCTGTCTTGACTTCTACTTGCTATCACCTATTTATTAGCAATACTTCTGTTTTGAGTAGAATAACAGGCTTAGAGGTTGGGCCATGGTCATGTTGAAGCCTAAAATAATATCTTAGGGTGGAGAAGGGAGTGGACAGAATGGTGCCAGAAATGACATTCATTGATATTTGCAGAAAAGATTGTTATTAAAATAGGAATAAATCTTTCAAAGCCATTTAATCCTAACCTCATGCATTCAATCTATAGTTTTCCTCCTCTTTAGAGATAATCTAGAAAAAAGATTAGTCTACACATGATATTTCCATTTTCTCATTTCCAACTCACTTCTCAATATTATGTAATCACACTACTTTTTTTGCCTTTTGGAGGGCAGTTGGGGTTAAGTAACTTGCCCAAGATCACACGGCTAGTTTATTTTTTTGTGGGTGTTAAGTGTCTTAGGCCGGAAGTGAACTCGGGTCCTCCTGACTCTGGGGCTGGCGCTTTTCTCACTGCACCACCTAGCTGCCCCCAAAAAGACGACTTTCAAAGCTACCCCTTGATTGAAATTGCTCTCTCCAAAGTTAAGAATGAATCTCTTAATTCCTAAATATTAATATTTATTCCTAGGTAAAGTATTTTCTTAGTTATCCTCCATGAATTTTCTGTAATAGTTGACTTTTTTTTAAAATCACATTTACCTCTTTGAAATTCTTTCCTCCCTAGATTTTCATGGCACAACTTTATCCTTGTTCTCCTCCTTTGTTTCCAACTGCATTTTCCCTGTCTCCTCTGATGAATTATCATCCATTTCCAGTCTTCTTTGCATTGGTCTATCATAAGACTCAATTTGACCCTTCTCTCTCTCTCTCTCTCTCTCTCTCTCTCTCTCTC